>NW_009952434.1:265389-266336 GCF_000747805.2 Chaetura pelagica
TGGGAACAGCCGCTTCGTGCCGCGGCTGTAAAAGGTTTCTGACGGGGGGGAAAAAAATGAAAAAGGGAATAAAGGAGAAAAATGCATCGCCCGAACAGGGACTTGAACCCTGGACCCTCAGATTAAAAGTCTGATGCTCTACCGACTGAGCTATCCGGGCTCTGAGTGCTGTGTCTGCCCGGCTTCTACATCACATTCACACTCCTGCCCGCTCAGTCCCACCCTCCACGATCCCCCCCAAGGACCCCCCAGCACAGCCCCACACACAAATCAACCCCCCCGGGCGGCCCCTCCGCCTTGTTCCCACCGTCGGTGCAGCTCGGGGGGGCGGGCAGGGGGTACCCGGAGGAGGAAGGGACCCCCCAGAGCGCATCCGAGGGGTCTTACCTGCCTCTTCACCCCCCAGCAACCCCGGGGGTGTTTTAAAGGGGGTCAGGCAAAGTGCGAAGAGAAGGATGGGGAATAGTTCGTCCCGGGACACGGGCTGTTGAGGGGTATTTAATTAGCGGGATTTCTCCCCGCTCACAACTACCCCACAAAGTGGGCGACTGGTCCCGTCAGAGGGTGGGCGCAGCCCCTGGGCTCCTGCGGGCAGACTTGATGCTGATGAGGGCCAGTTTTCTACCGGAGCCTGGTGATAAATGGGGTCTGGGGGTGCCCCGAGGGGACCCTCGAGCCCTGGCACAGCCTCTGCCCTCCCCTCTCCTGGGGACCCCCGGGCCAGCAGGGCAGCTTGGAACAATTAATTCCGTGTCACCGCTAAACCCAAACCACAGCCTGGGACCCGCAGCTGCCCCAGGGCGTGTTTGTGGCTCTTCAGGGCAGCGCTGGGGTTCCGGAGGGGGCTGTTTCCCCCCGTCTGGCAGGGCCGGCTGCCCGCAAAACCAGCCCCCCCTGCCCACCCCGTGTCCTGCAGCCCCCTCTGCCCCTGCCCTCTCCCCCGCCCC
>NW_009952434.1:267045-267623 GCF_000747805.2 Chaetura pelagica
TGTTTTTGTGAGCAGAACAATGAAACGGTCCCCGTCAAATGGCAAAGTTGCCCATCAGCGAAGTGGAGGGAGGCAGGGCTGGGGTTTCTGTTCGTTCCCATCGTGTCAAGAGCCCCCCCGAGGGGACAGGGATGGGGACAGGGCTGGGGACGGGTCAGCGCTTGGGTTTAGCCGGGAAGGCTCAGCTCCAGGTGGGCTCCAGGCAGGGTGTTGTTGGGGGCACTGGGAGGATGCTGGGGCTGCTGCAGGGAGCTGCGATGCTCCCTCTGCCCCCGCGGGGCAGCGCTCGGAATCCTCCACTTGCAGAAACGCTCACGCGTGTGTTTATTAGTAAACTCCGGAGCTATGGGAGCTATTACCCCTGAGCGAAGGAGATCTATCGACTGAACCGCAGCTGTTCACGCGTGGAAGGCCAAACACGAATGTAATTGTTCTCGGGATCTGGGCCTGGGGTGAAGCAGCACCAACGTGATCAGAAAAATCGATGTTTCCCCCCGGCCCTGGACAGGGGAGCAGGGACCCGTGGGGAGGGGGAAACCTGGATCGGGGGGCACCCGGTTCTCCCCGGCCAATCTCCC
>NW_009952434.1:268106-270417 GCF_000747805.2 Chaetura pelagica
TGTGTATTTGTGTGTGTGTGTTTGTGTGTGTGTGTCTGTGCTACCCGGTACCCCGGGCTGCGGGGCCAGGGGGGGATGATGTGCCAGGCAGGGGGTCTCAAGGTCTTGAGCAGCGTGGAGGGGGCTCGTAGCAGCAGCAGCCATGGCCCCATTCTCATTGAGGTGTTTCCCTGCGTGCTGGGTGCTCCAGAGGAGCTGTGTGTGTCCTGCCTGTGGTTGTGGTGTGTCCTTGGGCTGCCATTCTCTCCCACAACATGTAGATGCTGCAGGCAGAGCAGGGCTGAGCAGGCTAAAGAGTCCCATCGCAGCCCAGGCTGGCTCTGGGGTGCAGTGTGGGGCCCGCTGGACCCCCTGCACCCCAGCAGGGTGCTGTGGGTGGGGAGGGTGCACCCTGCCTGCTGCATGTCCTCAGTGCATCCCTCTGGCTCAGCTGTGGGAGCACCTGGGTTGGGGAGAGCCCCGTGGCAGCAGGAACAGCCCTGGGGGGGCTGTGGTGGGGATAAAGCCACAGGATCTGGCCCCTTGGGGCTCACCCAGACCCCCGGGCGATGGGGCAGGAGCCAGCAAGTTCTGCTGTGTGGGCAGGACCCTTCCCCCGGGAGCTGGTGGAGAGGGAATGTGTCCTGGTTTACATTGCTTGGCTGTCCTGACCGTCCCTAGGGCTGCAGCCCCTCCTGGCCTGGCTGTGCAAGCAGGGGGGCTGCCAGCAGCCCGGTGTGCAGCTGGGGGCACCAACACCCACCCGTGCCCGGTGCTGGCCACGGAGGAAGCCCAGATTTGCATAGGAGCTGAGCAGCAGACCTGCTGTGCTGGGGAGATCCTGCCCACCAGCATCCCCAGGGGGTGCTGAGCACCGAGAAACCCCAACCCCCAGGGATGGGTGCTGGGTGCTGGAGCAGTGAGGGGTGAGTAACTCGGAAAGTCCGACCGTGGGTGTGCCCCGGGGCTGGAGGAGAATGGGGTGATTTTGGTCTCATGGGATCACCAGGAGGATGCAGAGAGGGGTGGCTTTGCAAAAGGACCCCCCCCAACTCCCCTCCCTCGCTGCACTCCAGCACTTTGCAGGTGCTGGGTTGAGGTTCAGCCTCTTCTGAGCAGCCGAGCATGTGTCTGTCACACCTCGCTGCAAAGGAGGGCTCTGACATCCCACGGCCACCTCCTGCCCCACACTGTCCCCACCTCCACATCCCATTGTCCCCTCTGCTGTCCCCATCACCGACTCAGCTCCCAGCGTGCAGGGCTCTGGGTGGTCCCTCTGCAGAGCTCCCACCTTTGGATGCCCCAAGCCAGGGGCTTTCCCCTTCCAAACCTGACCCATCAATCCGGGGCAGGATTTCCTCCCGAGGGTGGAAATACGTAGTAAAAGGATGGAAGAGCCTTTGGCATCAGCCAAGCTTCACATCCTGCCTCCTCCAGGGAGCTGGGACCCGACTGGGCTTTGCTCTGCTATTAATAGGAGACTCATCAGCTTGAAGAGGGAGAAACTTCTGCCGTGGGGCAACAGGTTGGAAGCAAGTGGCACTGGCTGTTTCCCAGGTGTTTGCTCAGCTCTGTGTTTGCTCAGCTCCAAATCCTCTCTGGAAAGTAGTTGGTTGGCTCCCAGGAGTGTAGCTGTTGGAGTTTGGCTTTTTCTCTGCAAACTGGGGAAAGCAAAGCAAGAGAGTTGCCTGAAAATCTCTGTCAGGTTCAGTTTTGAGGGGGAAATGGTGCTGGTTTTGCTGTGAGCACCTCTGGAGTGTTGGTTTTGCTGGGGCTTGGGCTGATGGGTGGTATTTTGGAGCGTGGCTCCAGGAATGAAACACTCTTGGGTTTTTGTTTTGGTTTTCAATTACCTTTCTGGAGCTCCAGTTCCAAACTGGGGAGAAAATCCTGCATTTTGCTGTGTCAAAGTTGCACCTGGAGACCCAACCAATGGGCTTTCCTTGGTCATTATGTTGCCTGGGAGGTCCCAAGTGGCCCTGTTTCCCTCTGGTTTTGGAGAGGTGAGGAACTGAGACCAGAGAGTTTCTTTTGGAGTGGGAATAGTGGGATCCTGCCTGCTCTGGATAGTGCTGGAGCTGCTGGGAGGTCCAGGGAACCTGCCTCCCCATGCCATGGGGGCTGGGTGGGATGAAGGGGCTGGCTCTGCCCCTGATATAGGAGCATCCCCACTGCCAAAGGGGTCCAGTGTGTCCAAGGAGCTTTGTCACCCCACGAGGTGCTGGGACTGGCAGCAGGAGCAATGGCACCCAGCCAGGATGTGCCACACAGCTGGGTCTCCATGTCCTCAAAGCAGGGAAGCCCTCACCATCCTCCTGCCCAGGCAGTGGCT
>NW_009952434.1:270440-274154 GCF_000747805.2 Chaetura pelagica
CAGCAGGATGGATGGATGGACCCACAGCCCCAGAGGTGAAGGCTGGTGCTTTATCCTTCTCACGGCTGCTCCTCCCTCTGCCAGATTATAAATGGGTGTGAATTGTCTCCCCTGATAGGCATAACCTCCATCCCCGCTCCCACACCCCGGGGAGCTGCCCCTCCAGGCCTGGCTTTGCTTCCTGGCCCTCAGATGTTTGATGCTTTCCCAGATGCTTCCGACGTTTCTATCCGCTCCCATCGCAGCTGCCTGGGAGGGGGAAGGCAGGGAGGGATGGGGAGAGCTGGGGGTGCTCAGCGAGCCCCTGCCAGCCCCCGGGGCTCTGCCCCAGGCTCCTGTCCCCCAGCACAGGGAGGAAGGGCTGGATGTGACATTTCCTCCAGCGTGGGATCCCCTAGGAGCATTTTCTGCTCAGTTTCCCTCGTCCCTCCCCATGCTGAGCAGGTGCTGCTCAGCTGCTGGGAGAGGGGTGGGTGTGCTGAGATCCCCCCCAGACCCCCTTTGCCCTCCTCCCAACCTGGTGCTTGGCTCTCAAGGGCTGGGATGGTCCCTCCCTGTCCCACTGATGCTGGGTGTGGGAACAGGGACAGCCCTGCAGGGAGCCCAGGCATCCTCCACCCCAGAGCTCTCAAGCCCCCAAGAGCCACCAAGGAGTGGGAGCTGCTGGTTTGGAGGGACTTTGAGGGGACTAACAGGGCCCTGAGCTCTTGGGGTGGGGGGACCTGGCCACAGCCGTTGGGCTGGGCTGCTCCTGGGTGGATCCAACTGGTTTGGTGCTGGAAAAATAAAGTCAGTGGGATCCGCCAGCATTCAGGCAGGAAAGCCTCACCCCAAAATTCCCTCCCCAACTCAGGAGGGTGCCCCAGGTCAGGGGGTGTTGGCTGGGCTGGCAGGCAGGGTGCTGATGCTGGGAGCTGGACGAGGGGCCAAGCAGCAACCAGCAGATATTCTGAAATCACATTTAAAAATGCAAGAGGTTCCCAAAAGAGGATTTGGAGCTGGTTTTGTCTGCCTTTTGGTCTCAGCACTGATATTCTAGGGGGCTGCCCCTGAGAGGAGATGGGCTTTGTGCATCTGGGCAGTGCCCTGATGGGGAAATGTCCCTCTGCTCTGCTGCTGTGGCCAGGCAGAGCAGGGCAGTGGGTACTGGTGGGTTAGACCAGGGATGTGGTGCAAGTGTGTGGGTCCCTGTGAAGCTGCTGCTTCTTTTACTGGGCTGTGCTTGTGCAAACTGTGAAGGAAATGGTGCTAAAACATCATCCAGGGCTTGGGGCAAAGGGTTTCCAGTGGACAAGTGGTTTTCCCTCCTGTGTGCCTCCAGCCCAGCCGTGGGCTGCAGCAGCAGTAACTCAGCACAGCAAAGCATTTCTCCAAAAGGTGGGATCCCAGGCTGGATGGGTCTCCTGAGGCTGACGTGACCGTGGCAAACGCCAGGAAATTTAAAGTCAGAAAATTATCCCCGTGATATTAGTGGTGGTATTTTAAAGAGGGGAAAAAAAATCTGCTTGTTTCTGCTCCTCTGGAATTCAGCTCCCATGATGAGGCCTGGAGCTGGTAGTGGTGCTGAGGTGCTGCTTGAGCATCAGTCCTGCCCCTGCCTGAGGACTTGGAGGGTGGCCAGGAGAGTTTGGGGCTCTTCCATGTGGGTTTGTATCACTTCAGTCCAGCTGCCACGCTGAGGGGAGGAGCTGAGCCCCCTCCTCAGGGATGCTGGTGGTGTGCCCAGCTGAGGTGACATCCCCTGGGTGGCACACAGCCATCCCCATCCCACCAGTCCATGCAGGAACCTCAGCCCGGCCAGGCAGGAACGTTGCTCTGCTCAAAACCTCAGCGAGATGCAGACGCTGCTCTTGGGGATGGGAACGGGTTTGTGGCTTTGTCAGCCACAAAAATCGCCTTGATTTTATTGCTTTTGGGTTAAAAGCAGATTTTCTTTGTTTCGCTTCCAGAAGCCCAGGACTGCCAGCTTTTGGGATTTCTGTTTTTCCAGGAAAAGCCCACAGCTGCTGGCAGGGGCCAAAGTGTTGGGGAAGGGAACATTTCCAGCCTGTCTCCCCCACCTCAAAGCCATTTTTTCATCTAGAAAGCACAAAGAAGCTGGTTGAGTGAGGTGCCCAGCCAGCCTGGTGTTGGGGGGACCAAGAGGGGAGCTGTGCTGGTGGGGGGACCTGGCTCATGGGAAATGTGTTTGCAGCAGATGAAGGCTGGGCTAGTTGGGAGCCATCTGGTCCTGCACAACCCTGGGGTCAGGAGGGCCTGTTTGTGGGTGGGGTGGGGGTGATGTGTTTTGGGGGCTGCCACGGGCCATCATCAGCCACTGAGCTGGGAGGGAACCAGCCCAGTGACAATGGGGATGCTCCACGGGGGGGGGATATGTGCCAGAGGAGGGTGGCCACTGGAAAATCCCATGCTGGAAGTGGTTGCCCCATTCCATGAGGTGGGGGCAAGTGTGGTGTCAGGTGGGCTACTCTGTCTCCCCAGGGGCAGTGGTCAGGTCTGCCAGTCGTGGTTCAAGACTTTTCCTGCCCCACCAGTGCAGGCTGAGGGGAGATCCTCAGGTCAGGGATGCCCTCAGCAGTGCTTTTCCAGCAGGAAAGTTTGGGATCACGGGGAAGGGGGGCAGTGAAGCATTTTGCCCTAAATCAGAGCACGAGGCAGAGCCCTGCATGGTGCAGAGGGAGCAGCACAGGGCTGGGGAGCTCCCGTGTCCTCTCCATGCTGAGGCTGGTGGTCCTGCCCTGCCCAGAGAACAAAAGCCCTCGGCTGCCTCTCAGCTCTGGGGAGTCCCAGCGCCTCCAGGGGCTCTGGGCTCGTTCCATTCTTCTGTTTAACTTCCACTTAGATATTTATTTTGCTAGGCTGGAAAGAGGAGGTGAAACATCCTTCCCCGGGGAGCGTGGTGCTGGCTCTCCCCAGGTGTTGGTCAGGGGCCAGGGAGCAGGTTCCAGCTCAGCTGTTCCTCCTCTCTGCTGCTGCAGAAAGGTCTGGAGGCTGCCCAGGGGGTTGGGGGAACTGAGGCAACCTGGGTTGGTGGGACGTGTCCCTGCCCATGCAGGCGGGTTGGATCTAAATGATCTTTAAGGTCCCTTCCAACCCAAACCATTCCATGATTCTATGATCCTCTTCCCCTGCAAACACGGTGTGGGTGATGGGGGCTGCACCTCTTCTCGTCCTTTCCTTGCACTTCTCACTCCTCTTTCCATTTCTGCCTCAGAAAGCCCTAGTTTTGCTGGGGGAGGCTGGAGAGAGACTTTTTGTGAGGGCATGGAGTGATAGGGAATGGTTTTAAGTTGAAAGAGGAGAGATTTAGATGAGATATTGGGAAGAAATTCTGTGAGGGTGGTGAGACCCTGGCCCAGGTTGCCCAGGGAAGCTGTGGCTGCCCCATCCCTGGCAGTGTTGAAGGGCAGGTTGGATGGGGCTTGGAGTAACCTGGGCTGGGGGGAGGTGTCCCTGCCCATGTCAGGAATTTGGCTGGATGATCTTTAAGGTCCCTTCCCACCCAAACCAGTCTGGGATCCTGTCAGCAAGCTCAGAGCTGTGTCCTTGGCAGCCCCCAGAGCCTTGGCACGGGGATGAAGCCCGTCCCGGGACAGGCTCCTGCTTGGGGGCTGCAGGTTGAGTCAGGCCCAGCTGCACAACCCCTTGCAGGCGCTGCCCTCCCTGCTCTGCCTCTTCTTCCATCCTCGGGGAAACACTTCGTGCTCCAACAAC
>NW_009952434.1:274480-277714 GCF_000747805.2 Chaetura pelagica
CATCCCTGGCAGTGTTGAAGGGCAGGTTGGATGGGGCTTGGAGTAACCTGGGCTGGGGGGAGGTGTCCCTGCCCATGTCAGGAATTTGGCTGGATGATCTTTAAGGTCCCTTCCCACCCAAACCAGTCTGGGATCCTGTCAGCAAGCTCAGAGCTGTGTCCTTGGCAGCCCCCAGAGCCTTGGCACGGGGGTGAAGCCCGTCCCGGGACAGGCTCCTGCTTGGGGGCTGCAGGTTGAGTCAGGCCCAGCTGCACAACCCCTTGCAGGTGCTGCCCTCCCTGCTCTGCCTCTTCTTCCATCCTCGGGGAAACACTTCGGGCTCCAACAACAGCCCCAGCAGCTGCTGTGGAGCCACCCAGCCCTGCCCAGGCAGGGGGTCCTGGGTGGGTGGGTGGCAGCAAAACCTTGATTTAACCCCTCACCCCTGAATGCTTCAGGTTTTTTTTCCAGCACAGAGAGGAAGGGCTGTGCCACTCATGAGCCAACCCCTCCTTATCAGCCAACCTTCCTTATCCCAGCCTGCCCAGCCACTCACCCAGCCTTTCCCCTCCACTAACCCTGCCTTTCCCCCTGCCCAGGCGGCTGGAGGTGCAGGATGCCTTTCTCCTGAGCCCTGAGCCCAGCAGGAAGAGGTCCCGGTCCCTGGGGAGCGATGTCCGGCAATGGGGAGCACTGGAAATCCCTGGGGATCAGCCGGAAGGAGCTGGCGCTGGCCGAGGCCTTGCAGATGGAATACGATGCCCTCTCCCGGCTGCGGCAGGACAAGGAGGAGAGCCGGGCCAAGCAGAGAGGAGACCAACCCCCCAGCTCCTGGGGTGACCCCGCCGACAGGAGCGGCTGCGCCGGCATCAAGGCTGCGCGTGGCCTCTCCGGCTCTGACCCCACGCTCAGCTGCAACGTCCCGGGGGCACCCGAAGGTTCCCCGGGGCCTGGACCCCCACCTGGACCCAGCTCCCCGGACCCCCAGCCCTGGCTGAAGGGACCCTTGGCTGAGGATTACCTGTACATCTTCGACGGGTCAGGGGGGGACTTCCTCGGGGAGCCGCTCAACGGCACCTCACCCCACGGCGGGGGCAGCTCCCCCAAAAAGCTCTCGCCGCCCCCGCTGCCCCCCAGGAACCTCCTTTGGAGCTCCCCCGAGGGGAGCCAGCACTCGGGGAAAGGTTCCCCTCCGTCCTCCAAAGGATCCCAGCCCAGGGACATCAACATGTTCTCAGCAGCCCACGAGCGGGCTCAGGGCAAGCTGCTCGGCCGCCGCATCTCCGAGGAGGATCCCTACGGCATCAACGACGCCATCACCTGCCTCAACCTCAAGTCCACCTACGAGTCGGAGGTGCTGCGGGAAGCTGCCCGTGGCTGGAAGGAGGGCAGGAGCATCTTTGAGAAGGAATCGAGCGGCAAGCCGGTGGCACGGAGCAAGACCATGCCCCCCCAGGTCCCCCCGCGGACGTACGTCTCCCGCTTCGGCAACCGGAAGAACCTGGCGCCAAACAAGAACCGCAGGATCTCCATCGACCCGGTAAGAGGCTTTTCTCTCCCTGCTTTGGAGGTGGGATGGAGCCGAGGTGCTGGGGAGAGACCAGAATCCAGTGCTGGGGTGTGAAGCAGGCAGTGGGTGCCCGTGGCTTTGCTGTGTCTCCTTCTCTCCGGGTTGCTTTTATTTGTCCCGTGGCTCCCCAGAATCTTGTTCGCACATCGTGGTCGGAGACATCGTCCCTGCAGGTTAGTAAGACCTTTCCAGGTTGTGCAGCCCCCCGGGGGGTGTGGGATGATGGCCAAAAGCCTCTGGGTGGGTGAACCAGGGCTGGAAAGCCAAGCAAGTCCCACCCAGGAGTCACTGCTGTCTCCAGAGGCCACGCTGCAGGTGGTTTGCAGTCAGCTCGTGTCCTGCCAACTCATTAAATGTCACAAGATCCTCCGGAAAGAGCTGGGAGTCTCCTCCCGATCGCTTTCCTGTTCAGCTCCCAACATCCTTTCCCATCCCAGCTCCCTTCTTCCCTCCATCCTGCATGGAGCAGGATTCCTCCCCTCTGCACATGGAGGTGTCAGGGGGCTGCTGGCCCTGCCACCATCTCTCTTCCAGGGCTGCCAGGTCCCCAGCGGGGTGCCTGGTGCAGGGGCAATGCCCCAGCTCTGGTGTGGCTCATCCCACCTCTAGCAAGAGGAGGAGATAAATAATGGGAGAAGTCACCTTCCTCACAGGGTTCCCCCTCCCCAGGAAGAGAGGGGTGCAGCTGGCAGGGGCTACCTAAGTCACTCGCAGCTTTCTGAGTGCCAGAAGCTAATTATAGAAAAGCATTAAAATAGTCTTTAGCGGCTGCTGTGTTCCCTGCCTTTCTCTGCCTCCCGGGAGCTCTTGGCTGGGTTAATTGCTCTGACAGTGGGGCCATTGTTCCCTGAATGGGAGCCCCGGGACCCCCAGGCGTGGGGGGAGGCTGGCACGGTGATGCTGCATGTCAGGAGGGAGGTGTGCAGGATTGGGTGTGGGCTCTGCTGTGACACTTTGGTGGCCTGGGGACAGTCCCTGTCTATCCCGTGTCATCCTCAGGTCCATCTCTGCCCAGCCGTTTTCTCCCTGGGGAATGTCCCAGATGGAGCTTTTGGAAATGAGTGGTTTTGTAGGCAGAGGGCTGGGGACAGCAAGGCCTGGGGGTGTCCCTTCTCCTGGCTTTGGGGAAGGTGCTGGTGCAGATGTGGGTGACACATCCTGTGGCCTGGTCTAAACCCCTCCTGTGCTGGACCATGTCCCCCTTAGTGCTGCTGCAGCAGTGGTGGGAGGAACAAGGCTCTGGGTGCCCAGTGCTCTGATGGGGGGATCCAGCAAATCCCATTCCAGGCAGGCAGCAGCTGGAGCCTCCAGCTGACAGGCTGGTGCTCTGCCCTGTAGGTTGCCCCCCGGCCACACTCCTTCGCCAACGGCTACGAGCTCTTCGAGGTCTCCGAGGAGCGGGATGAGGAGGTGGCTGCTTTCTGCCACATGCTGGATGTGTGAGTACCCGGCCCTTCCTGGGGCTCCCAGTGCACCCCAGGGCTGTGGTGGGACCCAAAACAGGCATTTTTTTGGGGGGTGGGAGAAAAACCCAAAGCAAGGCAGGACCTCTGAGCTGTCCCTGGCTCTGCAGGCTGCGGTCTGGCTACAGCACTGAGGACTATTCCCTCACTGGCTTGGTGTGGAGCTCTGTCAACCTCAGCCCTGAGCAGCTGGGCCACGGTGTCAGCCTGAAGGTTTCAGTG
>NW_009952434.1:277936-280352 GCF_000747805.2 Chaetura pelagica
CTTTGCCAACGGCTACGAGCTCTTCGAGGTCTCCGAGGAGCGGGATGAGGAGGTGGCTGCTTTCTGCCACATGCTGGATGTGTGAGTACCCGGCCCTTCCTGGGGCTCCCAGTGCACCCCAGGGCTGTGGTGGGACCCAAAACAGGCATTTTTTTGGGGGGTGGGAGAAAAACCCAAAGCAAGGCAGGACCTCTGAGCTGTCCCTGGCTCTGCAGGCTGCGGTCTGGCTACAGCACTGAGGACTATTCCCTCACTGGCTTGGTGTGGAGCTCTGTCAACCTCAGCCCTGAGCAGCTGGGCCACGGTGTCAGCCTGAAGGTGACAGTGGTGTGTGACAGCCTGCGGGAGCCCCTCACCTTCACCTGTGACTGTAAGTGCCACCAGCAGCCACCTGCGTGTCCCCTTCTTCCAGCCATCGAGGAAACCAGGGGTGATGTGAAGCAGGGACAGACCCCAGCAACACCTGGGTGGGGGAATCTTGGTGCGTGGTCCCATCACCCCTGGGGCTCACGCTGCTGCTCCTCTTCCTCCCCATGAGGCTCCTCCACCGTGGACCTGCTGATTTACCAGGCTCTGTGCTACACGCACGATGAGCTGTGCGCTGTGGACGTCGAGGACTTTGTGCTCAAGATCTGCGGTTTGGAGGAGTTCCTGCAGAAGTGAGTGTGGGGGTTGGAGAAAAGGGAGGCTGGGGGGGGTAGGAAACACACAACAGGACCCAGGCATCCCATGGCTCACGCGCTCGGCCGTGCTCACCCCGTGTGATGGATGGTGGGGGCTGATCCCAGCAGGAGCCTTTTCCTGCCTCCCCAGCCGTGGGGATGCTCTTGCCAAAAGCAGCATGTTGGGAGCATCCTTCCCGGTGGCAGGGTATCCATCAGGCTGACCCCCCCACGTGCCTGAAAAGCAGGGAGCTGCCAAAAAAGCTCTTTGGAGGGAGTATTAATAACAGCCGTGTCACTGAGTGGAGAGGCAGAGTCCGGCTTCTCCCAGCCAGCTGCTTCAACTGCAGGAGAAGGTGGAAAAGGGACACGTTGGAGGGGAGAAGGAGAGGGGGGCACAGGAGCATGAGGGCTGCAGTGGGCTCCCTTGGGTGGGGGACGAGACCTGAGCCCTCCCTGCCTTGCTGCCTTTCCCAGAGGAAGACTGGGAAAGACGGGTTTTGGGATCTGACAGCTCAGGAGAGCAGAGGGAGCAGCAGCAGCCAGGCATGCACCGGCACACACTGTCCTGCTGCTGCTGGAGAGCTGGCCCAGGCCTGGCCCTGCTGCTGGAGGCCCCCAGGAGCTGTGCCACGGCCTCCAGGAGCTGTGCCACGGCCCCCAGGAGCTGCTGGGTTAGGCCCTACAGGGGCAGCTGGGAATTGCTCAGGCCAGGAAAGCTGGAGCAGACAGGGATGCAGGAGGGTTCCTGGCACATCATTCCCATCAGTGCTGAGTCCTCCCACTGCAGAGTGCCCCAGAGCACGTGTGTGTGCACACACGTGTGTGCAGATGTGTGCCTGTGTGTGCACACTTGCTTGCAGGGGTGCAAGCTCTTCCCTGGCTGTGGGCACAGCAGCATCCCCGAGCATCTGACCCACCCAACCTCAGCTGTGGGTGGCTCAGGGCTGCACCAGCTGCAGGGCAGATCCAGCCAGCTTGGAGGATGTTTCTCCAAGGGATGAACCTCCTGCTTTTTTGGCAGGGAAAGACATCCTGGGCACGGAGCAGGACAGCCCGTCCCTGGCCAGCGTTTCCCGGGAGCCGGCACGGGCAGGAGCTGCCCTATCTCCTGGGGCCCTCAAAGGACCTTTGAGAAAGCTCAGGGACATAAAGCTCTTTTGTCACTGATCTTTTCTTTCCGCGTCTTCTCCTGGCGGAAGAGATGCTGGAAGTGCCAAAACCCTCTGTGTGGAGCCCTCTCTGTAGGTCCCACTGTGGGAGGGGGAGCTGCCCGTGCTGGTGGGCATGGTGGGACCAGGCTGTTCCTCCCTGCTCCAGGGCTTGGCATGGCCCTGCTGTCAGCAGGACCATCCTCCAGCTCCTCGGGTCCATGCTCTGCTTCCCACACAGGGTTGGGCAGGTCCTGGCACAACAGGCTCCTCCACTCCCAGCCCCGTCACGCCGGCTGGGCTGGGCACAGCTTTTTGGAGGGCGCAGGGGAAGGAGGGAAAACAATGGCTCATTCTTCACGTTTCCTAGTGCAAACCTCCCCGTGCCACAAACATCCTTCTGCAGGCGAGGTGGCCGTGGCTGACATCATGCCTGGCCGTGGGGCTTTGGGATGGGGCATCCCGGGTTTGGGTTTTGGGGTGTTGGATGGGATGGAGAGGGAGGGGTCAGGCTGAGGCTGGGGTCTCTGTCCCCGCAGCAAACACGCGCTGGGCAGCCACGAGTACATCCAGCACTGCAGGGAGATTGACATCGACATCCGC
>NW_009952434.1:282154-284760 GCF_000747805.2 Chaetura pelagica
GTGGAAGGAGTTTTGCCACCAACACCCGCCTGCAGCTGATGGAGAGGAAGGGGGTGCGCAGCGACCTGGCCCGCACGGTGGGTGCCCGGGCGTGGGGGGCAGTGTGGGGGTGCCCGTGTCACCTCCCTGCTGAGGGAGCACCTGCCTGTGCCCGAGCTACTGCACAGCATCTCTCCGTCTCCAGGCCAACGATGATCAGAGCCCCTCAACCCTCAACCACTACATCCACCTGCAGGAGAGACCCATCAAGCAGACCATCAGCAGGTAGGGGAGACATGGACATCCAGTCCTCCATGCCGGGTACCTGCCTGGAAGGGGCTGAGCTCTGTTCTCTGTCCCCCAGGCAGGCCCTGAGTCTCCTCTTCGACACCTTCCACAATGAGGTGGATGC
The DNA here is from genome assembly GCF_000747805.2 of Chaetura pelagica. Lineage (NCBI taxonomy): Eukaryota > Metazoa > Chordata > Aves > Apodiformes > Apodidae > Chaetura > Chaetura pelagica. Next base: position 282,546 of record NW_009952434.1, read on the forward strand.
TTTCCTGGCTGCTGAGGTGAGCCCCAGGGATTGAGAGGAATTTTGGGGGATACTTTGCCTCATCTGTTATGGAGTTTTTCACCTTTTCATGATGGGGCTCTGAGGATGTGAAAGTAGGGGAAACTGAGGCACGGGCTGGTGCACCTCCCTGTGCGTGTGTGGGACTTGGGGGGCAACCCCTGCTCCCTTAGCTACCTCGGGGGTCCCATGTCAGCTCCCCTCTGCCCTCCAGGGAGATGTCCCACTGAAGGCTGAGCGGGTGATCCAGTCAGTCATGGCCATTTGCAATGCCCTGGCTGCTGTGGAGTCCCAGGAGATCACAGCAGCCCTCAACCAGATGCCCCCCTGCCCCTCCCGCATGCAGCCCAAAATCCAGAAGGTAAGTGATGGGTGACAGGGGGGTGGGTCTCTGGGGGAGGGATGCAGGACTTGGGTGCTCAGGGTGCAGAGGGGAAGCACGTTTTCATATCTGACTTCATTCCCTCCTTCCTCCCACTGCACCACGTGGAAAATTCCTGAATAGCTGGGAGCTGGGGAGCCCAGGCTGGTTGTGTAAAGCAGCCAGCCTGGTGAGCTGCTCCCTGCCAGCAACACGGGGCTGATTCTGATGCTGCTCTTGTGGTTTCTTCTTTTTTCTTTTTCTTTTTTTTTTTTCTTCTTTTTTTCCTCAACAGGATCCAAATGTTCTGGCCAAGAAGGAAAATCGAGGTATTTCTCCTCCCCTTCTGGGCTCAAGTTCTTGGTGCTTTTAATCCTCAAACCCCTCCCCCTTAATTATTAAGGCCAAAAAATGTGTTGGAAACTGTTCTGGTTAAGAAAAGAGGGTTTCTGGAGGCAATGGCTGTTGTTCCACCCCGTGAACTCAGCAAAATGGGGAGCCTGAAATTCTCCCTCTCATCCACATTGTCCCGGGAGGGGAGAGACCTGCCCAGGGTCCCTCCAGCATCCCCAGCCCAGAGAGACACCACGGGGGGATGTGGGGCTGGCAGCTGCTGCCCCCCTTTCATTCCTCTCCCACCTCCCCTCCAGAGAGGATCGTGGAGAGCCTGACAGCTGCCATCCTCAACCTGGTCGAGCTCTACTGCAGCACCTTCAACGCCGACTTCCAGCCGGCCGTGCAGGGGAGCCGGGAGCAGGGGGTGGTGCAGGAGGCTCGGCTGCTCTCCTGCCCTCTCTCCTTCACCGTCTATGCCACCCACCGCATCCCCATCACCTGGGCTGCCAGGTAAGGGCAGCTGCCTGCACCTCCCTCAGCCTCTGCCTGCCCATCCCAGGGTGTTACACACACCGCAGCAAGGGTGACTCTGTCCTGGGTGGCTGAGGAATGTGTCCCTGTCCCAGATATTTGGCTGGTGTGGAGGGAGTAAGAGCTAAACCAGCCCAAGCCCCTTAAAGAGCAGGATTGCTCTTCTCTCGTCAGACCACCCTGCAGTGCTGGGTCCAGTTCTGGAGCCCCCAGCACAAGAAGGACATGGAGCTGTTGGAGTGAGTCCAGAGGAGGCCACAGAGATGATCTGAGGAGCCTGGAGCCAGGCTGAGAGAGTTGGGGTGTTCAGCCTGGAGAAGAGAAGGCTCCAGGGAGAACTTAGAGCACCTTCCAGTGCCTGAAGGGGCTTCAGGAAGCTGGGGAGGGACTTGGGACAAGGGCAGGGAGTGACAAGACAAGGGCAGGGAGTGACAAGGCAAGGGATAATGGCTTTAAACTGAAAGAGAAGAGATTTAGGTGAGATACTGGGAAGAAATTCTTTGCTGTGAGGGTGGTGAGAGCCTGGCCCAGGTTGCCCAGGGAAGCTGTGGCTGCCCCATCCCTGGCAGTGTTGAAGGGCAGGTTGGATGGGGCTTGGAGCAACCTGGGCTGGTGGGAGGTGTCCCTGCCCATGCAGGGGGGTGGGAACTGGGTGATCTTTCAGTCCCTTCCCACTCCAACCGTTCCGCGGTTCTGTGATCAGCGCGGGGATGCTGGAACCGGCTGATGCCGGAGCTTCTCCCACCCCAACCTCAGGAATCCCTGAGGCTGCAGCACCGCTCCCGAGCTCAGCACCGCCCCGGGGATGTGACAGATGGCCCCGGTGCTGCAGGGCCGGGCTGCCCTCTCCCCACATCAGCGCCGTGCTCCTTTGTTAGGTGCCTCGGTGCCCGTACCCGCTTTCGGCCCCACGCGGGGGGGACCGCGGGGGTCCAGGCGGGCGGCGGGACCCTGCTGGGGGCTTGGGGA
>NW_009952434.1:286005-288050 GCF_000747805.2 Chaetura pelagica
GGGGGTGGCAGTGACTTTCCCCAGCATAGCTGAGCTGCTGGCTGCTCTCTTGCAGGATCTGCTTCCCTGTCCAGGTGAACCGTCTGCCGCGGGAGACGCTGCTCAGCGTCACACTCTTCGCCGTGCCCATCCCCCCCCCGGGGAGCTCCTCTGACACCAACAAGCAGCGACGGGTCCCTGAGGCCCTGGGCTGGGTGACCACCCCCCTCTTCAACTTCAGGCAGTACGTGGGGTGTCCCTGCCATGAGGGGCACGGAGAGGGACCGTGCCAGCATCCCCAGAGTGGGTCAGGAGTGTCCCCAGTCCCTCTGCCCAGCATGGGAACAGCATCACTGCAGTGGTGCCACCCTCCTGCCCCACCAGAGCAACCCCCAGTGCTGAGTTCTCACCCCTCCACCTTCTCCAGGGTCCTGACCTGTGGGAGAAAGCTCCTGGGCTTGTGGCCAGCCACTCAGGACAACTCCAGAGCCAGGTCAAGTGCCCCCAACTTCAACCAGCCTGACAGTGTCATCCTGCAGGTGTGTCCCAGCGGTAGGTGGTTCTAAGGGGGGACATGCACACGCATGTGGCCCCCACTTACCCTCTGCCTCTGCCCCAGATCGACTTCCCCACCTCTGCCTTTGAGGTGAAGTTCACCAGCCCACCAGCAGCTGAGTTCAGCCCCAGGTACGAGTTCAGCAGCCTGGGGGAGGAGGATCAGCGCAAGCTGCGGGAGGTGATGCAAAAGAAATCGCTCTACTGGTGAGCAGCCTGCGGGGGAAGCATCGCCCTGCTGGGGAGGGGGGGATGGACTCTACCAAGCCCAGGGAAGCTGTGGCTGCCCCATCCTTGGCAGTGTTGAAGGCCAGGCTGGATGGGACTTGGAGCAACCTGTTCTAGTGGGAGATGTCCCTGCCCATGCAGGGGAGTTGGAACTGGATGAGCTTTAATGTCTCTTCCCACCCAAACCACTCCTTGATTCTGTGAGCTCCCCAAAGCTGTGCCCTGGCAGGCACAGGGTATCTGAGGGTCAGACCCTGCTTCTGGCTGCTGGGGATGAGGCTGAAGCCTGGTGTTTGACAGAGCTGCCTGCCTACCACTGCCTTTTGGTCCTCCCCTGGGAAGGGTCTCTCCTGCCTTGTCTCCCCTGGTGGGGACAGTTGGCTGGTCCCCCACCCAGCCTGGCACAGCTGAGCCAGGCAGAGTCCTCCAGTGCTGGCTCGGAACGGAAGGATCAGGTGTCAGCAGCTGTGCCTGGATCCGCCGCACAGGACAGAACTGACATTCCCGGGGCAGAGAGACATCCAGGGCCATTCCCCCAGCATGGGAGCTCAGTTCCTGGCCATCCCTGTGGGGATGGGGAGCTCCATCCCACCCATGCCACAGGGAGCCGTGTCCCCTGTCCCCCCAGGCTGATGGACGCCGACCGCAAGCGGCTGTGGGAGAAGCGCTACTACTGCCACGCAACCCCCGGGGCTCTGCCCATGCTGCTGGCCAGTGCTCCCAGTTGGGAGTGGGCTTGTCTGCCCGACATCTACGCCCTGCTCAGCCAGTGGGCCCAGATGAGCCACCAGGATGGCCTGGGACTGCTGCATGCCACGTAAGCCACCTGCGGGTGCCACGGGGATGCACGTCCATGGGGATGTGTGGTTGGGCACTGCTGCCCTCCCCGTGCAGGCAGGGGTGGGAGTGTTGGGAAGGGATGATGAGGGTGCTATCCCCATGACACCTGTCCTGGCTGTAGGTTCCCAGACCAGGAGGTGAGGAAGACGGCCGTGCAGTGGATTGACTCCATCTCTGACAATGAGCTGCTGGACTACCTGCCCCAACTGGTTCAGGTGTGTGGTGGGACCAGGATATGGCACAAGACACATGCTGGGACCAGGACGTGGCATGGGGTGCACGCTGGTCCCACTGTACCCCAAAACTGTCCCCTTCCCAGGCCCTGAAGTATGAGTGCTACCTGGACAGCCCACTGGTGCGGTTCCTCATGAAGCGAGCCATCTGTGACCTGAAGATCACCCACTACTTCTTCTGGTGGGATATTTTTTTTGGGGGGGTGGGTG
>NW_009952434.1:288305-291806 GCF_000747805.2 Chaetura pelagica
GGGGGCGGTGGAAGGGGGTGCAGGGGGCTGCCGGGTTGTATCTCAGCCCCACAGCCCGTGCCCACCCCACACCCCTGCAGGGCATCCTCCGCGAGGGGCTGGAGGACGTGAAGCAGTTCTTCAAGGCCAACGGGTCGTGCCGCCTGCCGCTCAGCCCCAGCCTGCTGGTGAAGGGGATCGTGCCCCGGGTGAGTGGCAGAGCTGGGGGTGTTGGGGGGGCTCCTCTGCCCCACCCCTGGCTCGGCCCTGATGGTCTGCGCCTTCCTCTCCACGGCAGGACTGCTCCTATTTCAACTCCAACGCTGTCCCACTGAAGCTCTCCTTCCAGAACGTCGATCCCCTCGGAGAAAACATCCGAGTCATCTTCAAGGTGAGTTCATCCTCCTGGCAAAGCCCAAACCCCCAGCACTGCTGCCCCAGGCCACCTGGGGCTGGCTTGGCTTTGCTCCCCCCCTGCCCCTCGGCTCTGATAGCTCCTCCCTGTCCCTCTCAGTGTGGTGATGACCTGCGGCAGGACATGCTGACGCTGCAGATGATCCGGATCATGAACAAGATCTGGGTGCAGGAAGGGCTGGATATGCGCATGGTCATCTTCCGATGCTTCTCCACCGGCCGTGGACGAGGTAACCCAGTGTCAGGGTGTCCCCCAGGGGCATCACGCCCCAGGTTTGGATGCTCTCAGGCTGGTGACAGCACAAGGAGTCCTGGGGCTCTGCGAGAGAGGAGCTGCTCTGAGCAGCTGTGATCCACCGTTGGGTTTGATCCCACCATCTGTGGGAATGTGGCATTGCAGGCTGTCACTCAATGGTGATGGCTGGGGAGCAGGTGGGAAAAGGGGCTGGGGGTCTTGGTGCCCCCTGGGTGGGATGGATGCATCTCACCCTGCTGTCTTGGCTGCCAGGCATGGTGGAGATGATCCCCAACGCCGAGACCCTACGCAAAATCCAGGTGGAGCACGGGGTGACAGGCTCCTTCAAAGACCGGCCGCTGGCAGACTGGCTGCAGAAACACAACCCCGAGGAGGATGAGTACGAGAAGGTGAGGAGGAGCCTGGCAGGGTCCCTGCTCCTCATTCTCCCCTCTCCAGGGATGAGACCCCTCGCTTCCCAGCATGTCCAGCCTTTCTCCATGCTTGGTGGCTCCATCCTTCCCTTTCTCTATCCTCCTAGGCTGTGGAGAACTTCATCTACTCCTGTGCTGGTTGCTGCGTGGCCACTTACGTGCTGGGGATCTGTGACCGGCACAACGACAACATCATGCTCAAGACCACGGGCCACATGTTCCACATCGACTTCGGCAGGTTCCTGGGCCACGCGCAGATGTTCGGCAACATCAAGAGGTGAGAAACATCTCCAGCATCCTCCTCACCCGGGCTCCTCCCTGCAGGGCTGCAGCTCTCAAGCACTGGTGTTCACCCCGCTTTCACGGGGTGAAATCTCACGCTGTGGTCCTGGTGGTGGGTGACCCCCTGGCCATGGTCACTTTCTGTGCCTGCTTCCCCGGCGCAGGGACCGTGCACCATTTGTCTTCACTTCGGACATGGCCTATGTCATCAACGGGGGGGACAAGCCCTCCAGCCGCTTCCACGACTTCGTTGACCTGTGCTGCCAGGCCTACAACCTCATCCGCAAGCACACCCACCTCTTCCTCAACCTCCTGGGGCTGGTGAGAACTGGGGGGCACACACACCCTTCCCCCTCAGGCAGGGCAGAGGGGTTCTCCTGGCTTCACCCTCTGCCCTGCCTCCCAGATGTTGTCCTGTGGCATCCCCGAGCTCTCCGACCTGGAGGACCTCAAGTATGTCTACGATGCCCTGAGGCCACAGGACTCTGATGCCGATGCCACCACCTACTTCACCAGGTAGAGGACATGGGTGGGTGATGGGACAGGAGAGGGACCCTCATGGAAGGAGACATGGGCACTGGCTCGGCAGGCTCACAGACTCCTCCATGCCGAACGTGGGGTGGCCTTGTTGCAGGTTGATCGAGTCCAGCCTGGGCAGCGTGGCCACCAAGCTCAACTTCTTCATCCACAACCTGGCGCAGATGAAGTTCACGGGCTCTGACACCCGCCCCACCCTCTCCTTTGCCCCCCGCACACACACCCTCAAGGCGTCCGGCCGGATCCGCGACGTCTTCCTCTGCCGCCACGAGCGGGTCTTCAACCCCAGCAAGGGCTACGTGAGTGGGGACGAGGCGAAGGGACAGCTCTGATGGTTCTGTCCCGGTGCTCCTCCCTGGCCCTCTATGGACTTGGAGCACCCTGGGGTCCCGATCCCACAACCAGCCCCATCTCCCCACAGACCTACGTGGTGAAGGTGCAGCGGGAGAGCCCGGGTGACGTGACCTTCATCCAGCGCACCTTTGAGGAGTTCCAGGAGCTGCACAACAAGCTGCGCCTCCTCTTCCCCTCCTCGCTGCTGCCCAGGTACCCCCACAGGCCCCCAGCAGACCCCCAGGGCTGTCCACCATACCCTGGGCTCAGCTGTCTCTCCACCCCCACAGCTTCCCCAGCAGGTTTGTCATCGGGAGGTCTCGGGGCGAAGCGGTGGCCGAGCGGCGGAAGGAGGAGCTCAACGGCTACATCTGGCACCTCATCCACGCAGCCCCCGAAGTGGCAGAGGTGTGGAGCTGGGGAGGGGGTCCCCAGCAGGGGGGAGGGGGTCTGCTGCCTCCCAAGAGGTGGGAAATTGCTTGGGGGTCAATGAACCACGTAGAATATTGGCACACGCACCAGGGACCGGTCCTGAATGGGGGGGGACGTGGTCACCACTGTCATGTCATCTCTTCTCCCCACAGTGTGACCTCATCTACACCTTCTTCCACCCCCTGCCACGGGATGAGAAGGCAGCTGGCACCAACCCGACCCCAAAGCCAGCAGGTAAGGGGGCTGGGGGCAGTGCTGGCTGGCACCATGGGGGTGGTGGCAGGGGGTCCCATCCCACCCACGTCCCTCCTCTCCTCCTCTCCTCCTCTCCAGATGCCACGTGGGCTCGGCCCCTGGGGAAGGTCGGTGGGGAGGTGAAGCTCTCCATCTCCTACAAGAACAACAAGCTCTTCATCATGGTGATGCACATCCGAGGGCTGGTAGGTACACAGTGATGGCAGGGTGGGGGGTCTGCCCCACTGCCAAGCTCACGGGGGTGTCCCTCACTGCCCCACAGCCACCCTTGCAGGATGGCAATGACCCTGACCCCTACGTCAAGACCTACCTGCTGCCCGACCCCCAGAAAACCACCAAGAGGAAAACCAAAGTGGCACGAAAAACCTGCAACCCCACCTACAACGAGATGGTAGGTGGGTTGGGGCTGGGGCTGGGGGGCTCCAGGTGGGCTGTGGCTGAGAGTCTGCCCCCGTCTGCTTCACAGCTGGTCTACGATGGGATCCCCAGGGGGGACCTGCAGCAGCGGGAGCTGCGCCTGAGCGTGCTGAGCGAGGAAGGCTTCTGGGAGAACATCCTCCTTGGGGAGGTGGGCATCCGCCTGCGGGGCCTGGACCTGGC
>NW_009952434.1:293347-294222 GCF_000747805.2 Chaetura pelagica
GCCAAGCTCACGGGGGTGTCCCTCACTGCCCCACAGCCACCCTTGCAGGATGGCAATGACCCTGACCCCTACGTCAAGACCTACCTGCTGCCCGACCCCCAGAAAACCACCAAGAGGAAAACCAAAGTGGCACGAAAAACCTGCAACCCCACCTACAACGAGATGGTAGGTGGGTTGGGGCTGGGGCTGGGGGGCTCCAGGTGGGCTGTGGCTGAGAGTCTGCCCCCTTCTGCTTCACAGCTGGTCTACGATGGGATCCCCAGGGGGGACCTGCAGCAGCGGGAGCTGCGCCTGAGCGTGCTGAGTAAGGAAGGCTTCTGGGAGAACATCCTCCTTGGGGAGGTGGGCATCCGCCTGCGGGACCTGGACCTGGCCCAGGAGAAGATGGGCTGGTTTGCCCTGGGGTCCCGTGGCCATGGTACCCTCTGAGGTCCCCCCACGGGGGCTGGGGACTCATGGCTCTGCCCACCCTGGGATGTGCCCACGGGACCGGGCACCCACGGGCGTCGTCTTTTTTAAGTTTACCTTGTGTCAAGGGAGCAACACGGGGAGGGAGGGGAAGGGAGAACCAGTGGAGTGCTTCGGGGAGGGGGGGTTATTCTTCCTTTTGGGATATCTGTATTTTAATTTGTTTTAATAATGAGTAGCGTGTGGCCAGGCACCGGGGTGGAGAGGGGAGGCGTGGAGGTGGTTTGCTTTGGGCTGGGGGTGTCTGTGTGTACCTGCAGAGCTCTGGGGACACCTCCAGCCAGGAGCTGCCTGCCTGGATCCGGGCAAATTCCCACCCTGGGGAATTTTCCAGTCCCTGTGCCAGCAGGGGCATCTGTCTCCTCGCCTGCCATCCGGCCCCAGTGTCGGGGCCGGCCGCGGCGCGG
>NW_009952434.1:295984-312347 GCF_000747805.2 Chaetura pelagica
TGAGTTCCTCCGCAGCAAGCGCTTGGCTTTCCTCCAGCCCCGGAGCGGGAGCCTGACCGTGCCAGAGCCTGACCACGGCTACCACAGCCTGGAGGAGGAGCAGCAGCAGCAGCAGCACAAGGGCGTTTGTCAAGAAGAGGGAGGACGACGGCAGGAGAAGCGATGCGATGCCGGGGATTTGAAGCAGCCCGAGGAGCCGAGCGAGCCGCGTGGACAACCTGGAAGTGGTTCCTTGGAGCAGGAGGGGATAATAAGGGTTTCAGCTGAAAAGGGAGCACTTGAGGGGGAAGCTTTGGCTGAAGAGGAGGGGGATGACTCCGAAATAGAGCAAAACCTTCCAGTTTCAGCCAGACCTGCCTGTGCGAATAAATTAATAGATTATATCATAGGGGGAGTTTCCAGTGAGGAAGAGAGTGCGGATGACGATGAAGACTGGGATGATGATGGGTTTGACAGCGAAGGGCTCCCCTCAGATTCAGACGCTGGTAGCCAGGACGGGGAAAGGCTGGATCTCTGGACTTCCTTCTACAGTTTGGATCCGTACAACCCTCAGAACTTCACAGCCACCATTCAGACATCTTCCAGCGATCCGGGACGGGATATGTCAGACATGGAAGAGGAGGAGGAGGAAGATTCCTCATGGGCAGAGGAGTCTTCAGGTTCTCCCGACCCTAGTTCTGAAGAGGAGGAGGAGTGGGACTGTAGCAGTGTGGATGAGGCAGAAAACTTGAAACTTTGGAACTCATTCTGTACCTCAGATGATCCTTATAATCCTTTAAATTTCAAGGCAGCCTTTCAAACAGCAGAGAAAAAAGGGACGCCTGATTTAAAGGGAGCAGAGAGGCCGAGTTTGGTGGCTTCTGAATTGACTGTCTGTCGGCTGCAGTTAGAAAAACACGAGTGGGGGGTCACGAACTTGGTGCAGCACGACAGTCTTTCTGGTGAAAGATGTAGAACTCACAAGCGGAAAAAGGTATAGACCTGCTTTATGTTTTTGTCTTTTGGGGTTGCTACTAAAAAAACAGATACAAACGTTGCGGGAAGCGGGAGGTGAGGGGGTGAGGTCACTTGTGCCAGGATTCCAGGCACGGAAAATCATAACCCTTTGGGCTTATGGTCTAATTACCTGACTGAAATTACTATGCCTCATCTTTCACACGTGATAGTCGATTTCGTAATTCAGGGACACAGGGTGGATAATTTCGTTTGTTTTCTAGACGTGAGTTAAATTTTCCTTTCGAGACATAGTTTCCGTTTTCTGGTTGCGTCGTAACATTGTTTTTGTTATCAGAGAAACAGATGAGAACTGTGATGTAATTTCTCTGGGAAGTACCCCATAGATGTTACGAAGAATGTTGATCAAATCTTTTAAGACCTTTTCGTGTAGTGTGATCGAGCCTTTAAAGCATTATAAACATTTTAGGACTTGTGACCAGCCTGCTTGAGTTACAAAGTTCTTTTGGAGCAGGAAGAATTCTGTTGTGAGTTACCACATGCTTCAGTAGGACAGAACTTTTTAATATATGTACTAGGATTTAAGTATAGTAGTAAATTAATATTGTTAATTTTATGGTGCTGCAGATGTAGAAGATGGTTTTTCAGGTATAATGTCTGAGTCTTGCCTGATACTTGGACATTAGGAAAAAATTCTTGAATATAAGGGTAGTAGATCACTGAACAGGTGGTCTGGAGAGGTGGTGGGAGCCCCATCCCCTGGAGACATTCATGGTTTGATGGGGCTCTGAGCAAGTCTGGGTGGAGATGTCCCTGCTTGTTGTAGGGGGTTTGGACTAGATGACCTTTAGAGGTCTCTTCCAACCCGAGGCATTCTGTGATTTCAGATATTTGTATGAGCTGTGGTAGCAGACCCCAGGATAATAATACACTAGAGTAGCAAGTCATCAAAATAGAGAAGTTGTGTAATGCTTGTTTTAGTGTTCTTACATTGATTTGTTGGCTCCTTTAATTGAGAGCCTGGCTTGGAGGTAACTTAATCACCTATTTTTGCTAGGGTAATTTGGCCTACAGGAGAGCTGGGGAGGGGCTTTACACCAGAGAGGGCAGTGATGGGACATGAGGCAATGATTTTAAACTGAAAGGGGAGATTTAGTTTGGGCATCAGGAAGAAATTCTTCCCCATGAGGCTAGGAAGACACTGGAACAGGTTGTCCAGGGAGGTTGTGGCTGCCCCATCCCTGGAGGTGTTGAAGGGCAGGTGGGATGGGGCTTGTGCAGCCTGGTCTGGTGGGAGGTGTCCCTGCTCATAGCAGGGAGGTTAGAACCTGATGATCTTTAAGGTCCCTTCCAACCTTCACCATTCTGTGAGCCAGTAAGTGGCGTTTAATGGTTCACTAAGGATAAACTATTATATTTCAATCAGTGGAAAATACTGAAGCAGTTTCTGCAAGAGGCCCTTTGAAATTGACAGCATCTGAGGGCAGTGCAAGGGAGCACTGGTGAGCCCTGCTGAGTTCACACTGGTGCCACCCAAAAACCTGTTGTGTGGCAAAGATGTAGACTCAACAGTAGTAATTTTTTGTCTGTGTGTCATCTGTGGGCATGGTGAAAGAGTGGTGATCTAGATGCAATAGTTAGTGTGACGTTACACTCCTGTAATTGTGCCCAAGGGTGGCTCAGACTGATGTAAAAAGGATGTAAGGTAGGAACTCTCATCGGGAGAGGCTGATGTAACAGCTCGGTGTGCTGCTCGGGAGCAGGTACTTAATTAGACCTGTCTGCAAAATGGAGATTGCCAATCAATGACCAGGGTGTTCCCAGGAAATCTTAAGGTCATTCATCCTGCTCAAAGCTATTTCCTATCTGGCCTCCTGCAATCAGGCAGCAGCAGTATTGGTGGTGTTTGTAAAGTCATAAAACCTGGGAGTGTTTAGTTTCCCTAATGAGCTGGTAAATGTGGTGATGCTCTGAAGACATGGGGGGTCTGATGTGCTTGGGCAGCAATTTGGGATCACTGCACTGGAATTGTGGAGGTTGCTTTCACACAGCCTCTGCTGGCTCTGTATCCTCAACAGCTGATTATTCCTGTAGCTCCTCTCTTCCATAACTTACCCTCATGTTTTCTGTGAAGGCTGGAAGATGGCTCTACCTCAAAAAGCAACCTCACTCCTCACTGTGTTGGCACCAACTGGGTCTGAAACTCAGGTTCTGTGTTAATAAAACACAGGGCTGGAGCAGCAAGGTTTTTTTGTACTTCCCCAGGTTTCTTCCTGACTTCCCAGAAGTAACAGTCCTGCAGCAAGTGCAGGGGAGTCTGTAACAGCAGTGTTTGGCTTGATTGTTGCTGGGTGCTGTTCAGCTTAATTAGTTTTCTTTCAGGTGCTTTTTGTGTAGCTAAATGAGCAGCAATACACAGTTCAGTAGATGCCTGAAATATTCTGGCTTTTGCCTGTCACTTGGTAACAGAAAGACTTAAATCCTTGATATAGTAACAGTCTAAATGCTCTCAAGTTTACATCCAGAGCCTATATATTTTGTTTTCTTAAAATAGCTGAATAGTTCTTAAAAACAACAAAGAGTGAAAGTATTTTCAAGCCCCATGACTTCACTGCACTGGAATTTGATCCCAGCTCTAAATAGAAGGGTTGGTTCCACTCACATAGTGGTGAGTGTTGTTTCCTTATATGCAGCACTGAGTGCTTTCTTCTGCTGCTGAAGTACAAGCTGACTCACAGCAGAACTTCACAGAAGAGTGATTCTTCCTTTTTTTATTATGCAAGCCTCAGTAATCAGCTGTTGGCCAGCAGCACTCACCTTGAGTGAGTGTCCTGACATGTCCCACTGAGCAACCTTCCTGAACTGTCTCTCTTTGAGGTCATGACCCAGCACTGATGTCAGGGGGTGTTGTTTCACAGGGAACATCGTGTGATCTGTCCTCAGCTGAAAGGGGCCTCTAGGGCCACAGGTTAGAAACTGCAGGAGTTTGGGCACTGCTTTTGGTAGAAGGGGAAGTCAGGGACTGTTTGCTTTGGAAGCTGAGAGGTAAAATGTCTTCTTGCCCAGGTGGTGCAGAGACCAAGCAGGAACTGGTAGTACAGTGAGAAGACAAGGGGGAATGGATTAAAACTGGAGGGAGATTTAGGTGAGACATTGGGAAGAAATTCTTCGCTTTGAGGATGGTGAGACACTGGAACACATTGTCCAGGGAAGCTGTGGCTGCCCCATCCCTGGCAGTGTTGAAGGGCAGGTTGGATGGGGCTTGGAGCAGCCTGGGCTGGTGGGAGGTGTCCCTGCCCATGCACGGGGTTGGAACTGGATGATCTTTAAGGTCCATTCCAACCCAAACTATCTCATGATTCTATGATTTGAGGGGTTTTGCCATTTGAGGGGTTTAATAACTTGTTTAAAAATACATATATGTGTGTGTGTGTGTGCAAATGAATATAAAGGTTCTTTTGCACAAGGGTTTGGCTGATGCTTTCCTAAAAGACTTGTCTTTTCCAGGTCACCTTCCTTGAAAAAGTCACTGAGTATTACATAAGTGGTGAGGAGGATCGTAAAGGACCCTGGGAAGAGCTGGCACGAGATGGATGCAGGTTCCAGAAACGGATCCAAGAAACAGAAGAAGCCATAGGATACTGCTTCACACCAGAGCATAGACAAAGAGTATTTAATAGACTCCAAGAAACCTACTACAAGAGAGTTGATCTCTTCTAGCACCTTAAAAGATCTGGTAGTTGTGTGACCCTATGACTCGTAAACATCTTCGAAACAAGAAGCGCCACCTGCATGTGCTATTTTGAAATGAGGAGAGAAGTGGGATTTTAAGACTTTTCTTTTTTCCCCAGCTTGATATTCAGCCAACAAATAAGGCTGTGTGCCCATTGTGATACACAGACAAAAGCTTTAGAGTGGCATCAAGGGTAAGGGTGGTATAATTGCATTCCTTTTTAAGTAACACTTGAGAAACAGGCTGCTTTAGGTTAAATCCATTCCAAAAAATGCCTTGTCTGCCCTGTGTGGAGAAGTGGTGACTCTTTAAGTTGGATTTTTGCACTTTGAAAAAGCAAAACCTATTTTGAAGGAAATATTTATGGAGCTCAGAATCCTAGGTATTGCAGTTTTGATTTAAAGTTTCTAGAGGTTTGTGCTGCTTCCTTGTGGTTCTCCATTTTCTCTAACTTGTACAAAAGTCTCAAGATTTTGTTAGCTAATAACATTAACTTCAGTGTGCAAAGCAGGTAATTCCTTCCTTTTAAGATCCCAGTTTTGCCTGTGATCCAGTGTTTGAGTGTTGATGTAAAGCTTTGATGTCTTTTCAGTCTAGCACACTGGGGGATTCAGGGGGGCTCTGGTGCACTGCAAGCCCTTTGGGTTTATCTTTATTTAAATAATACCTTTACCCAGGACTGCTTCCAGAGGGTGTTGCCTGCTTGTGCACCAACCCTCTTTGCTTTCAGGCCTCATCCTGATCAATAATTAAAACTCAAAGGTACCTATCAAGGTTGTGGCTGATAGTTTAGGGAGCCATGAAGAGAGAACTAGTTCTTTAGCTGCTCTTAGAGCAACTTTGCTGTCATTGATTCTGCTTTCTGAAAATGGATTGAAGTGCAAGATTCTTTGTATTTGTTGTGTTCATTATGTTCTGTTAACTTGTAAGGAGAATTATCTCACTGAAATCTAAGGCTACACATCACTGTGTTCTCTACCAAAAGCCAGTATTAATACCTCTGTGTGTCTGCATTTGGGTTCATCCAGTACCAAAATAACATTTCACAGCTGGGGGCTGAAAGTTGAGGTCCTTGGTGGAAGGAAAACACTCCTTGATTATGTTCCTAACTTCAAATGTTTTGTTGTTGTTGCAGTCACAGTAAAAAAGCACTTCTGGGATGTGTTTGGACCTGAAGGAGGTTGCATGGCCCTTATCCAAGCAGGTATGAGGTCAGGCACTGGAATCAATCCCAGACATCAGAGAATTCTCTGTTTGCACGAAGTTGTGTGAATAAATTATTTGCTGCTTGGTTCAACGAGCTCACTAGAATTGTTTATGAAGGGAGAAACCTAAAGGCACTTCAGATCTGTCATCCTGTTCATGACTTCAGTTTTTAATTTGAAAGAAAATTAGAGAAGAGCAGAGCTTTGCTGAATCTCCTGCTTATCAAGCTTTCTTTGTGGCCATTACTTTTAGTTGTCTGAAAAAAATTCAGGTTTTGGGCTTATACTTTATCCTTATTGTATGAAGTATGTTCTTTACATTTAAAATTTTCTCTGCTGCAAGTTAGAAGTATTATAAAATTCAGAGGGAGTTGTCATGTAAACCTAAAATAGAGCTGAAACAGGGAGCCTTATGGCCTTGGAAGCAATGCAGCAATGTTCTTTTTCAGCCCCGTGGCAATGAATTAAAAAAATGGGCTTCTTCTTTCCCACAAAATATAATTTTAGTTGTGAAATCACAATTAAGCCTGTGAAGTATCTTCTGATTTTTAGCAGTTCATTTTCCTGTAGCAGATTTGATAACAGGTGTTCTTTTTAGGATGATAAATGTAGAATTACAGTAGAAAGATGTGTTGACTTGTGGTCCAAGTGTGACTGATAAGTAAAAATGCTGTTCATTGCTCTGGGTAAAACAAACTACAGTAATTTTTCCATGACTTTCCTAGTTTCTTCAGTCTTGGGAGAACTACTTGGTGCTTCAATTACTCTGGACAACTCACTTGTTTTACTGGTGCTTATAAGAAGCTTCAGAATGGTGTGAATCAACACCTGCCAATACTGACCCACTGTTTGCAGAGGCTTGGAAAAGGCCACAGCTGGAAATGAACAGAATTGACAAATTGTGTGTAAACTAGATTAAAAACTGCAACTTCCCAAGTGCTTCTGGCATTTGAGAAATGACTTTTTTCCAGTCTGTAGTGTGTCAAGCACCCTGTTCTAACACAAAACATACCTGCTTGGGTAAACATCCCCCCGTCTCCTCACACCTCATGTTTTCACAGTAGTCAGTGTAAGGTGAGAGGAAATCAATACTAAAATCACCACCATGAAAATCATCTTAAAAACAAGCTAAGCTTGTCAGTTTCCCCTTAACACACCTTCAAAGGATCCTATAAGATGTGTCCGTGTTGTAAGTGCTTTGAGTGAGACAGTAAAAAAAAAAACACTTGCTGAACTTTAAATCAAAACTGTATCAGATTTTATTTTTGTATAATTTAGAGAAAGTTAGAAAACCTTCAACATTGACTTTATACAGATTTTAATTGATTTGTGTAGAGTTTGTTGGGTTTTTATATCTAAAGTTATATTTCTGTACATAATAAAACTATTCAAGACTAATCTGTAAATTGTAATAAAGATATTTGCAAGATAATGCCAGGTTGTTTTTATTGGATATAAACTTGTCAGGTAACTGTGTGAAAGTAGGATTTGTGTGTGTGGGTTTAGCTTTATGAGAATATTAAATAGTTTTTATTGTCTTTGGTGTTTCAGAGGAGGTTGTGGTAATCTAGAAGTGGGAAGTCTCCCCTGGGAGTTTCCTTCCCAACCAGTAATTCTGATCATAAAGGGCTTCTCTTACTGATGAAGCCTTTAAATTAAAATACAAAGTGTGTGAGTGCAATTAGTTGTATTCAGATGCAGGGATGTTCATGTTTTGTTGCCTTAATTGCTGCCTGGAGTGGTTTGCAGGCACAGCTCAGCTTTTCCAGGGGTTCCCATGGAATGAGGCAGCCTGGGTGGGGGTGGAGCTTTGGCTGAGGCCACAACCCTGCTCCAGACATCCTCTGGAGCAGTGATACTGGTGACAAGTGTCACGAGTGTCACGTGTGTGTGACATGGTCATGGCATAGGAATCTCTGCAATGAGTTCTTGGCCTGGGGGTTGGTCACATGTCTTCCAGAGTGACTGATGTCTTGGGGGAAAGCTTCAAGTTATTTATTCATTGTTTAGTTTATGCCTTGAAAGTGTTGAGAGCTCAGCCCTGGAATGGAACTATTTGCTGTGCTGTGTTCCACCCTGTGCTTCCATCTTGTCTGGGCATCTCCAAAGCACCACTGGGCAGGGGTTATTTCTGTAAGAGTAGAAAACTGCTGGGCTAGACAAGGAGAAACATTGAACTTCTACAATGCTCTGTTTAAAATAAGCTGAGCACAGTGAGTTGTGAATCTCAGTGGTTTGTTAAACTTGTATTCACCTGTTCTGCTGGCTCTGAAACCTGCCTTAAAAATGAACATTGTAATTTCTTCTTGTTCAGTCAGCCTAAAGAAACAGTTCTGTGCTAAATGAAAGCTTCAGTGTATCTGGCAGCACATCCAGATGCCATCTGGAATTGAGAAATCCTGCTGAGATCTCTGTTCCATCAGTACTGAGGTCTGCAGTTGCAGTTCAGCTGACAATTTGTGTTAGGATGGAATTTTCTTGCTCTGGTGGCTGAATCTCCTCCACGGGGCTTAAGAACTTGTTTGTCAGCAAAGCACATGGGGAGTAAATAAGCTGCTATTTTTGTAGTCACTGGTGACTGTGGCCACTGAAATGCAAATCTGCAAAGGGCTGTTGCTGCAGAGCTGGTTTGGTCCCTCAAAGGGAGTTTCTCCTGAAACTGGAAGGCAGTGACACTGAATCATGACATGATTGCAATTCAGGGAGAGTCCACAGCTTTCCCTGGCCTGACAGGCTGAACTCAGAAAATCCCAAGTTTATTTCAGGGTGGGTGATAGTGAAGAAATGAGGTCTTGTCAAAGCTGCCTGTGAGTCTTGAGGGTATAAAGGGGCCTGTTAATAGGAGGTGTCCATCTGTCCCCCTGCTAATGCTGGTGGTAAGACTCACTGGTGCTTTGTAGCTGCCCCAGCTGTAGGAGCACATCAGATATCCCTGGCTCTCCTTGCCTGGCTGTTGTTTCCAGGATGGGTGAATGAACTGTCTTCATTCCTTCTCTTGGAATCACCAGGGGGTTTGCTTCCTGCAAAATAAATTGTAAAAGTACATATATGTATCATCAAATAAGCCCTCTGCTTGTAGATATGTGTTGTTTGGGGTATCCAGCTCTGCAGGCTAGACTGGAAGCTTTGCAAAGGTCTTTCTCAGCACATTTCACTGGTTCAAGGGACAATTCACTGGTTCAAGGGACAAACCAGTGAAGTAAAAGCTGCTCCAGATCAATTTCCTGCTGTCCTGGGCACAGGTACAGTCTGGATGGTGCCTGCTGTAAGTGAATCTAAACACTTGCCTTTAAGGAAGGTCACTGCCACCCGGAACAACTGATATTTATAGAGCAGAGAGAAAAAGGTCCTGCTTGGAAAACAAGGCTTTGGTGCTGGGTGGGTCTGTGAAGGTTTGAGCAGTGGAAGCAGGAGCAGTTGGACATGGCTCTGGAGCAGCTGCTTCCACCCCAGCACAGCGTGACAAGCTGCTCCTTGCCCCGTGGGAAATGCCAGCTGCCTTCCTTCCCCGGCATGGAAACTGCCACCAACTGCAGCCCTTTGGCATGAGAAGAGCTGGGACACGGTCCCAGGGCCTCTTGCAGGGACTTTGTGCTGAAAAGAAACAAAGACCCAGCGGGGACGTTTGGATTTGACACCTTTTCCCCTTGTGTCACTCTGCTCCTTGTTTTAGGCTGATTCTTTTGGGTTGCTGAGATAGTTTAGGCCAGATCTGAGGTTAAGCAAAGCTTCTGGCAAGGGGGAAGCAGGAGCAGGTTCAAAAGGTTTCAGTCCTGGGGGGAGGGATGTTATTTCCCTGCCTCCTCCCATGCCTGCAGTTGGGAGCTATGGTAACGAGCTGTGGGAGGGTTTGGAGTTCCTGGGGTGGATGTGGGAGCAGTGGGGTCGCTGTGCCTGGTGGTAAATGTGTTCCTTGGATTGGTGAAAAAAAGGCTGTTAAACATCTGCTTCCAATCTGGGTGTCTGGGCTCCAGCCCTACCAGCCTGGTGGGATCCAGGGAGCAGCACCCACCAGTGCTCCCAGCAGCCACGTTCCCTGGCACCATCCATCCGGTTACCAGCAGGTGACAGCCAGAGATGAGGGACATGAAGCAACCAGCCTTTTTGCTTAGCAGCTCCCTCCCTCTGGAGGTGGTTACTGGTCTCTGCTGGAGCTGGGAAGGCCAAGAGAGAGCAGTGTTCTCCTGCTCGCCCTGGTATTGCAGAGCACGCTGGTGTGGTGGCCACCGTGTCCCCAGCCCTGCTCCCTGCTGGGGTTTTTGAGCAGCTGGGTGGGCAGGTGTGGGGCAAAGGGGAGGGAGGAGATGAGAGGGGACAGACTGTTGGGTACTGAGAGCTGGGGAGGGGGCACAAGGCACATCTCGGGGTGCTTCAGGTTGGAAGGGACTCAAACTGCAGCTGCGTTTCTGGTCTGGTTTCTGGGGAAGTTTTTGTCCAGGAGATGGTGCCAGAACCGTACGACAGCACAGGACTCGCGGGCTGCGACTGCCAGGGCCACTGGCACCCCAAGGAGCTCCTGGTCTAATGGGTCCCCCAGCTGGCCTCCCTCTGGAGCCCCCCACCCATGGTGGCCCGAAGGTGCCCTGCCAACTTGCCCTGCACCAGGGCGGGACAGGCCAGTGTGGGGCAGGGACAAGAACCCTCCCCTTTGGTGCAGAAATGTCCGGTTTTGTGGCATTCCTGACGTCTGACCCACGAGGGCTCCAGAGAGGAAACTTCCTCAGCCTTCCCCAGCAGGGCAGGTCTCCCCGATGGGCTGGCACCTGAGTGTCAAGCAGCAGTGGGGCCAGATGTCCTCCCTGACCACAAGGAAGCCCCAGTGATGCCTTTGGCTGGCAGTTGCTCACCCGGCACGGCCCTTTTCCGCGTGTTTTCCCTCCCTTTGCCCTTTGTTCTCCGCGTGCTCCCGGCCACTGGGGCCTGAAGCAGAGGCTTGTTGTTGTGTGGAGGGAGGAGGAGGTGGCTGCTGGTGGCTGCTCTGTGGAGACCGTGGTCCTGGGCTGCTCCTGGCACCTCGGCAAGCAAAATCCTTCTGCCCAACCCAGCGTCTCTTGCACTGGGGTGACCTGGAATGGCCACACATCTGCAGGAGGTGGCTGCTGTGCTGGGGCTGTTTCTTGCTGTAGCAAATACATCTGCTGAGCTTCTCCATCTCCTTGGGCCTGATCCCGATGCAAATCCATGTCCTTGCTGATGGGTTTCTGCTCCCATGGGAGGCCAGTGGCTTCCCCATCCCTCCATATCCCTGCTAAAGGAATGACGGGGTGCAAGGGGGAGAGCTGGCAGTGCCTGGTGCTGTGGGAACCTCCCTGGGACCTTCAGTAGAAACACTGAATGTGGGTGGTTTTGTGAGAAAATCCTCAGTATGTGCCTGCTTGCTGTCCCCTTCCTCCCTAACCTGGGTGGTTGGGAACACAGCTTTTAGAAGGACTGTAAACCAAATGAAAACAAAAAGCTCTGCTGGTATTTCCCCTTTGAATTTCCATTGGATTAAGATATAAAGATATAGAGGGGGGGTGGAAATCTCTTGTGGAAAGCAATAAAAGCTGATTTATTTACCTGGCAGGAGAGAGCCTGGAGCTGCTCAGGATTCTTGGCTGAAAATCCTACCAAGCCCTCAAACCCCAGGGGCTGCACCAGCTCCTTCTACTTTCTGGTGTTGGTGCCTGATGAGTCTGTTCCCAGTAACTGCCATGGACAAGTGAGGAGGACCCTGAGAATATGTATGGTCAGGGAAACACATCCCTCCCTGGGGGATACTGGAGAAGGAAGGAAATCTTTTAGGATCAGATGAGTTTATCTGGCATGGACCCTGATCCCACATACCCAAGAGGTATGTAACTGCAGTAATGGGAGAGGGTTTGCCCTAGGCTGGGAGGTGAGGGCCATGCACAAAGAACTCCTCACCAGGCTCTGGTTCTCTGCAGCTTTTTGTTTCATGCTTATATAAATAAATTTGGATTAGTTTGGAAAGCTCAGTCTGAAAGCTGTACAATGAGGAGGTCTCCAGAAGGGTCCCGGAGGCAGTGCCTGGAGCTGCTCACAGCCCCGAGATGTTTCTGCTGAGGTGTCTGTGAGCCAGGACTTGGGTCAGGGGCTGCTCCCTGTAAAGAAAACCTCAGCTGCAGAGGCAGGGTGGCTGGAAGGACCTGTTGTTTCCAGGAGTGCTGTGGTTATCCCTGCAGTACCTTCCCCAGCACTGAAATAGGATTAGGGCAGCTTAGGAACAGACTTCTTGCCACATTTAACTTTATAAAACTATTTCTGCCCTCAGCCAGCATGTGCCACAAGCTGCCTCTCTGCCAGGGCTGGCTGTGGGGCTTCTCCCCAAAAACCCATGATGGAAACAGTTGCATGTGCCCACGAGGGCTCCAGAGAGGAAACTTCCTCAGCCTTCCCCAGCAGGGCAGGTCTCCCCGATGGGCTGGCACCTGAGTGTCAAGCAGCAGTGGGGCCAGATGTCCTCCCTGACCACAAGGAAGCCCCAGTGATGCCTTTGGCTGGCAGTTGCTCACCCGGCACGGCCCTTTTCCGCGTGTTTTCCCTCCCTTTGCCCTTTGTTCTCCGCGTGCTCCCGGCCACTGGGGCCTGAAGCAGAGGCTTGTTGTTGTGTGGAGGGAGGAGGAGGTGGCTGCTGGTGGCTGCTCTGTGGAGACCGTGGTCCTGGGCTGCTCCTGGCACCTCGGCAAGCAAAATCCTTCTGCCCAAACCAGCGTCTCTTGCACTGGGGTGACCTGGAATGGCCACACATCTGCAGGAGGTGGCTGCTGTGCTGGGGCTGTTTCTTGCTGTAGCAAATACATCTGCTGAGCTTCTCCATCTCCTTGGGCCTGATCCCGATGCAAATCCATGTCCTTGCTGATGGGTTTCTGCTCCCATGGGAGGCCAGTGGCTTCCCCATCCCTCCATATCCCTGCTAAAGGAATGACGGGGTGCAAGGGGGAGAGCTGGCAGTGCCTGGTGCTGTGGGAACCTCCCTGGGACCTTCAGTAGAAACACTGAATGTGGGTGGTTTTGTGAGAAAATCCTCAGTATGTGCCTGCTTGCTGTCCCCTTCCTCCCTAACCTGGGTGGTTGGGAACACAGCTTTTAGAAGGACTGTAAACCAAATGAAAACAAAAAGCTCTGCTGGTATTTCCCCTTTGAATTTCCATTGGATTAAGATATAAAGATATAGAGGGGGGGTGGAAATCTCTTGTGGAAAGCAATAAAAGCTGATTTATTTACCTGGCAGGAGAGAGCCTGGAGCTGCTCAGGATTCTTGGCTGAAAATCCTACCAAGCCCTCAAACCCCAGGGGCTGCACCAGCTCCTTCTACTTTCTGGTGTTGGTGCCTGATGAGTCTGTTCCCAGTAACTGCCATGGACAAGTGAGGAGGACCCTGAGAATATGTATGGTCAGGGAAACACATCCCTCCCTGGGGGATACTGGAGAAGGAAGGAAATCTTTTAGGATCAGATGAGTTTATCTGGCATGGACCCTGATCCCACATACCCAAGAGGTATGTAACTGCAGTAATGGGAGAGGGTTTGCCCTAGGCTGGGAGGTGAGGGCCATGCACAAAGAACTCCTCACCAGGCTCTGGTTCTCTGCAGCTTTTTGTTTCATGCTTATATAAATAAATTTGGATTAGTTTGGAAAGCTCAGTCTGAAAGCTGTACAATGAGGAGGTCTCCAGAAGGGTCCCGGAGGCAGTGCCTGGAGCTGCTCACAGCCCCGAGATGTTTCTGCTGAGGTGTCTGTGAGCCAGGACTTGGGTCAGGGGCTGCTCCCTGTAAAGAAAACCTCAGCTGCAGAGGCAGGGTGGCTGGAAGGACCTGTTGTTTCCAGGAGTGCTGTGGTTATCCCTGCAGTACCTTCCCCAGCACTGAAATAGGATTAGGGCAGCTTAGGAACAGACTTCTTGCCACATTTAACTTTATAAAACTATTTCTGCCCTCAGCCAGCATGTGCCACAAGCTGCCTCTCTGCCAGGGCTGGCTGTGGGGCTTCTCCCCAAAAACCCATGATGGAAACAGTTGCATGTGGCAGCTTTGCCCACAAATGGCTGCTTCAGGTGAGGTGTGCTGTGTCCTGGCTCCCAGGCTGGGTTTCCTTGGGTTGCAGCAGGACCACACCGAGCTGCTTGTATGAACTCCTGAGGTTTGGCCACAAGTTTAAGCTCCAGCATTTCTTCCCTGTGGTTTGGCTCCCACAGGCAGACCCTTGTGTGGAGGCTGGGGAAGAGGAGCTGCCTCCCGAGGGCTCCTGCCCTGACCTCCCCAATCTCGGGGCCCATCAAAGCCCTGGGAGTTCCCCTGGCCGGGGTGAATGGGGCGGTGATTAGTGATTGTCGGTGCTGGGAAGGTGATAAGGGTGGCACCTCCCCAGCAGGACTGCAGCCTGGCTGGGGCAGGCAGGCTCACTGTAACGCTGCTCCTGGGCAGCCACAACCAGGCTAACAGATCAATGTGACCCTGCTGAGCCGTGCTCTGACCCCCCCACTCCCCAGGGCTGTCAGCCTGGGGGTCCCAGCACACGCTGACCTGTGCAGTCCTCAGTTCACACCCACGGCACGAGCCTCAGCCCAGTTTGCAGCCAGGATTTATCCCACAAAATGGAGCTTCCCTGGGTTAAGTGGTGGCCAGGCCTGTGGCTTTGCTCCCTGCTTTGCCAGGGTCCCATTGGATGATCTCCCGATGGGCTCCCTGGGACTAACCAGACATGTTTTTCTTACCCAGTGGTTCAAAGCGCTCTAGGAAGAGTCTTCCTGAGGCTTTGGGTGAACTGGTTTCCCCAAATCCTGCCAGGGAACTGCTCTGATGTAGGGACTGTGCTTCAGCTCAGCAGGGCAAGTCCCTTCCTCCCTGCTTTGGGGACCTGCTCCTTCCTTTCCACCTCCCAGACCTCTCCTGAACCAGCACCTTTCTCCTGTGCCATGAGAAGCTTTGCAAAGGCACCACCGAGACACAAGGGCAGTTGCTTCCTTTGCCATCACCCAGCCCAGGTGCCTCCCAGACCTCACCTTTCCCCTTAAAAGACATTTAATTGACGGCTAAGAACAAGCAGAGAGAAAATACCCATCGGGCAGCTCTGAAAGGGCTGCAGATAATCATCAGGGTGCCCTACATTCTGCCTCGGCTTGGCTGGGAGATCAGACGGGGGAGAAGAATTTGACATTGTTGAAAATGAACAGGAGAGGGAAGTAACAACTCCATAATTACTCACCTTGAGTTAATTGCCGGTAATTACACTGAGTAGGCAGTGGAGGAAGCTGTGACGGGCTAGCCCCGAAGAATCATTTCGGGAGCCGTGCTGGGAGGATGCCCTCTGAGCCCGGCGCCGAGAGGGTTAACTCGATGGGTTTGGTTGGGAATTTTTTTTTCTCTTCCCTCCCTCCTTGGTTATTTGCAGCAAACAGAGTCTGGGAGGAAGGTCTGAGCTGAGCAAGTGTTTGCTCCGGTGGCCAGGCCTGTGGCTTTGCTCCCTGCTTTGCCAGGGTCCCATTGGATGATCTCCCGATGGGCTCCCTGGGACTAACCAGACATGTTTTTCTTACCCAGTGGTTCAAAGCGCTCTAGGAAGAGTCTTCCTGAGGCTTTGGGTGAACTGGTTTCCCCAAATCCTGCCAGGGAACTGCTCTGATGTAGGGACTGTGCTTCAGCTCAGCAGGGCAAGTCCCTTCCTCCCTGCTTTGGGGACCTGCTCCTTCCTTTCCACCTCCCAGACCTCTCCTGAACCAGCACCTTTCTCCTGTGCCATGAGAAGCTTTGCAAAGGCACCACCGAGACACAAGGGCAGTTGCTTCCTTTGCCATCACCCAGCCCAGGTGCCTCCCAGACCTCACCTTTCCCCTTAAAAGACATTTAATTGACGGCTAAGAACAAGCAGAGAGAAAATACCCATCGGGCAGCTCTGAAAGGGCTGCAGATAATCATCAGGGTGCCCTACATTCTGCCTCGGCTTGGCTGGGAGATCAGACGGGGGAGAAGAATTTGACATTGTTGAAAATGAACAGGAGAGGGAAGTAACAACTCCATAATTACTCACCTTGAGTTAATTGCCGGTAATTACACTGAGTAGGCAGTGGAGGAAGCTGTGACGGGCTAGCCCCGAAGAATCATTTCGGGAGCCGTGCTGGGAGGATGCCCTCTGAGCCCGGCGCCGAGAGGGTTAACTCGATGGGTTTGGTTGGGAATTTTTTTTTCTCTTCCCTCCCTCCTTGGTTATTTGCAGCAAACAGAGTCTGGGAGGAAGGTCTGAGCTGAGCAAGTGTTTGCTCCAAGGGGGACGGGGAGTTGTTGGGCACTTCCCGAGCCGGGTGCCTTCCCCTCCTCCTTGCAGCGCGGGGCTGCTCTGCTCCCAAGCCCCCCCCGCCCCAGTGTCACCCCCAGGGCAGATGACATCGACTGGCTGGACCTGCCGGGCAGGTGGACCTACGGTGTCTGCGGGGACGGGCGCATCTTCTTCATCAAGTAGGGTCCTGCTGGCG
>NW_009952434.1:312366-314036 GCF_000747805.2 Chaetura pelagica
TGGGGGGCTTAGTCTGAGCTGGGAACAAGGGGTACCCCCTGCTGCAGGCTTCTGTGTTTTGCTGCTTTCCCTTCCCACGCAGTCATAGCTCCCCTCGCTTTCCTCTCCTTGGGGCTCAGCCAAGTCTGCTGGATGCTGTTCCCCTCCTTCCCTAAAATCCCGTCCTTCCATTCCTTTGGCTGGGAAAGCCACCTGTGAAGACCTTTCCCCAGTGATGGGAAGGGGCTTCCTTGCCCCCCACAGGTGCTGACAGCCCCACTCCTTCTCTTCTGCAGTGATGAGACCAAGTCCACGAGCTGGGTGCACCCCGGCACGGGCTACTCCATCCAGAGTGGGCACTTCTCCTGCACTGGTAAGGGATGCCTCCCAGGCCTTGGCATTTTCTCTCTGCCCTCTCTGGACACTGATGAGAATCTGGAGGTGTGGAGGCAGAGAAATCCTCCAGAAACACAATGGACACCCCAAAAAGCTGAGCCAGCTGGAGCTGCCTTGCAGCTGGGGAGGGCTGGAGGGGTCTTTGGAAGATGCGTGAGGAAATGCTGCATCTCTTGGGTATGGAGAGATGTTCTCAGGGGGCTTTTGAGAGTCTCTTTCTACAGAGACTCCCTGTCATCTCTGAAATTTGTCAGCGACCAGGAGAGGACCCAAACCACTTAAAAAACCCAACCTGAGTGTGTGAGAGCCGACCATGGCACCACACAGCACCCCAGGAGTGGCAAATGTCCCACAGCTCCGTGCCCACGTGCTCCTGACCTTCTCTAGTGCTGCCTCCTTGGAAGGGGGTCCCCTCCACAGTCACCTCCCGTGAAGTGGGGCCTCAGTGTGGCACCAAGCATTGCTCACCATCCTGCAGCAGATCCTTTGGGCTGCTTTTGGCAGCAGGGCATGGGCTGCACAGGGCAAGGGAGGGTGACCTTCTGCCCTGTCCTTCCAGGGCTGCCCCGAGGCTGGGAGGTGGACACCACGCTGCACGGGGGCTTCTACTTCATCAAGTAAGTGAGAAGGGACTGAGGGGAAAAGCTTCTGCCTCCTGCTCCCAGGTGCTATTGCACCCTTGGAGGAAGCTGCTCCCTGGGCTTGGCTCTGCCTGCTGCTACCAAAATTCTTGACAGTGCAGTGTGGGCTGCTGTAGCCCAGCAGAGCACTGGGACAGTGTGGTTTGGGAGGTTTTGGAGTGTGGCAGTTGCTAGAGGATGGGGTGAAGGTCCGTGCGTGTCAGGTGTGGGTGCCTGTGGCCCTGCTGGGGATTGTCCCACTCTGCTGTGGATGTGGCTGTGATGGTCTCATGCTAGAAGGATCTGGACAGACCTGGAGCTCCTGCTGGTGAGGGAGAAAGCAGAGTGTTGGGTTTGGTAGCTGTGTGTTGGGCTCAGAGGTTGCTCAGATGCTGTGGTGAGCAAGCCCTGCACATGGTGAGCTCCAGGGAGGCTAAAGCTGCTGCCAGCAAAGGGCAGCAAGGCCAGGCTGGAATCTACTGGTCCTGGTGGTCCTGGTCAGCAGGGACCAGACCCAGCTCTAGGCAGTTGCACCTGGATCTTGCAACCAGCACTGCTGGGACAGGCAAATCTGCCCCCATCCCTGCACGCAAGGGAGCTCCTGTGCCAAGTTACCGTTTCAGATGCAAATGCCTCTTCTGAGGGATCCGGGAGCTCTAGGGTGGCGTGGGCAAG
>NW_009952434.1:314783-316009 GCF_000747805.2 Chaetura pelagica
CTGCCTTCCCCCCCCCCGTTGTGGCTGCGCTGGGCTGTGCTGGCTCCTGCCTCGGTGACAGCGGACACGAGGTGGCATTGGGGGCTGGCAGTGGGTGCGTGTGCCCCGCACGTTGCCGCACACGTGTGTGCGCAGGGCCCAGCTGCAGAGCAGGGAACCGCTGGCTCCGTGGGGTGCTGGCTGGGCACCCCGTGCCAGCCCCAGGGGGAAGCACTGCCTGGAAACGGGCTCTTTGCCACTCCAGCTCCCTGGAAAGTGAGAAGGAACATGGCATGGGAGTCCACGGGGCAGCACCGTGCACTTCTCGACTGTGCAAGGTGGTTGGGGGGGTAGAACCAGCCCCCAACCCATCTGGGGTGCACGTCATGAGGCTGGTGCTTAGGGCTGCCTGGTCAGGTTTGGTGGGGTCCCCCAGAGCAGTGTAGCTCCCCAGTTGCGTCCTGGGCTGTTTCTCAGCTCTTGCAGCTCCCCTGGGCATCAGGAGGGCAGCAGGGCATTGAGCTGCCCCAGCAAGTTCCCCACTGCCTTCCAAACAGGGAATGGCCGGGAACAGTGATCCTGGAGAAGGGGACAACTCGCAGGCACGGTGTGTAGGGATCCCTCTGCTGTGGGCTGGGCAGGGAGGGAGGGTCCTGCTGTGGGGAAAGGAGAGGGAGATGCAGGAGGGGGAGATGCAGGAGGCAGAGCACGCAGTGAAAGCCAAACCCGTCCCCAGCCCCTAAAGCCGCGTGGCTAATGGGGGGATTATAGGATCAAGGGCACTCGCCGTCTTTTCCCTCCTGGAGAGCCCGCGTCCCTCCCCGCACCCGCTTGACCTCGGAGGATGGAGGGTCCCTGGGTGCTCTGACAGGCAGAACTGGGGCAGTGCCATAGATCAGGGCACGGAGCCATGGCTGTAGGGCTGGAGTTTGCAGCTCCCGAGTGCCCCGTCAGCACCCAGCTCTGCAGCCGGGGAGTCCTGCTGGGGAAGGGCCCTGCCCCCAGCACAGCCCAGGGCACCGAGCGCTGCTCTTTGAGCTCCAGAGAACAAGCCGTGGTGGTTGAGCTGTTGTACCGACCCCCCTCTGAGTGCTGCCCCCTCCCCGGGGTGCCGGCCCGGCTTGGGGGTGCTGCCTGACCCACTGCCGTGCGCCCCACGGGCCTCGCTGGCAACAAATGGGCTCCCCTGGGCCTTAGAGACACAGGATGTGTGTGGGGGGGGGGGGGCGTGTTGCTGGGGGCCCCCT
>NW_009952434.1:317294-318587 GCF_000747805.2 Chaetura pelagica
CGTGCCTGGCAGGGGAGAACCAACCTCGCCCTCCTCGGCAGCGAGGAAGAGGGAAAGAACCCCCTCGGGGTTTGTGCAGCCTGCGAGATGCTGCTCTTGCTCGGCCCCCCCCCCGCACGGAGGAGGCCGGCGGTGCCGCGGGGGCCCCCCGCGCTCAATCGCAGCTTTGTTGCGCCGCTGTTAGATCTGAGAGAACAGGGTTTGATTCATCACATGATGGTGCATGTTCAATATGCCAACGAGTCCAAGAAACCCCAGCGGAAAGGGCTGGACTGGCCACCCTGGGCCATCCCCCCACCCCACCCCGGGGATCTGGTGGGGACCTCAGCTCCGGCCGTGGTGTCCCTCTGTGAAGGGACATCCAGCCCCTTCCTCAGCCTCTCTGCAGGGTCTGTGCCCTCTGAGGGCT
Organism: Chaetura pelagica; assembly: GCF_000747805.2. Taxonomy (NCBI): domain Eukaryota; kingdom Metazoa; phylum Chordata; class Aves; order Apodiformes; family Apodidae; genus Chaetura; species Chaetura pelagica. Next base: position 317,704 of record NW_009952434.1, read on the forward strand.
GTGCTGTGGCACGGTTTGCTCCCTGCCACCCCAGCAGTGACGTGTGCCGCGGTCCCTTGGGTGCGAGGGGCCGGCTCCCCCCTCCAGATGGCTGCGGGAGCAGCGCTGTAATCCCTCCGTGCCGGGAGGCAGGGGGGGATCTGTGGAGAGGAGGGGGTGGACGGCCATCCCGGGGGGGTGGGAGACGTGCAAGAGGCCTGCCAGGGACTGGGCACGGAGGGAACCAGGGTGGCATTTGCAGGGGGAGACGTCTCCTCCCAGGCAGGAGAGGCTGTTTGCGGCGCTGCTCTGCAGCCGGGAATCAGCAGCCTTTGGTTTCTCCCGTTGGTTTCTCCCACTTCCCCACGTCAGGAGCGTCTGCATCCCGCTGCGCATCCCTCTGTGCACCCCCGGGGCTGAGCCCAGGGCAGGAGCTCCCAGGATGGCTCATCCTGTGATGCACAGCCGTGCACACGTGTGTGCACATGTAAAGGGCTCTGTCTGCGTGTGTGGCTGCCCTGGCTTTCCCCCTGAAGCCCGCAGGCATTTCCCTGTGGGGAAGGAGAGCTCCTGTCCTGCTCTGATCTGCATTGGTCCCTCTTGTCCCCTTCATTCAGTGGGGAGAGGACGAGGCTTCCTTGTGTGGCACCAGGGGGATCTTCCTTCCCTCCTCTGCCTGGCAAGAGCCAAGGCTGGGGGATTCCTGGCCCCGTTGCCCACCCTAAGCCAGCCCCTCGGGGAGCCAGAGCTGGGATTAGGACTCCTGGAGAGGGGGATGGCCGAGGCATTAAAATTCTTGAGCGTCTGCTAAAAATCACATGGTGAGCTCAAAGCCTGTCCCCTCTGGCTGCCTCGGCCAGAGTCTGCCTGGGGGGGAGCACCCCCAGCCCTTGTCTGGGCGCCCG
>NW_009952434.1:318947-323454 GCF_000747805.2 Chaetura pelagica
GGGTCTGTGCCCTCTGAGGGCTGTGCTGTGGCACGGTTTGCTCCCTGCCACCCCAGCAGTGACGTGTGCCGCGGTCCCTTGGGTGCGAGGGGCCGGCTCCCCCCTCCAGATGGCTGCGGGAGCAGCGCTGTAATCCCTCCGTGCCGGGAGGCAGGGGGGGATCTGTGGAGAGGAGGGGGTGCACGGCCATCCCGGGGGGGTGGGAGACGTGCAAGAGGCCTGCCAGGGACTGGGCACGGAGGGAACCAGGGTGGCATTTGCAGGGGGAGACGTCTCCTCCCAGGCAGGAGAGGCTGTTTGCGGCGCTGCTCTGCAGCCGGGAATCAGCAGCCTTTGGTTTCTCCCGTTGGTTTCTCCCACTTCCCCACGTCAGGAGCGTCTGCATCCCGCTGCGCATCCCTCTGTGCACCCCCGGGGCTGAGCCCAGGGCAGGAGCTCCCAGGATGGCTCATCCTGTGATGCACAGCCGTGCACACGTGTGTGCACATGTAAAGGGCTCTGTCTGCGTGTGTGGCTGCCCTGGTTTTCCCCCTGAAGCCCGCAGGCATTTCCCTGTGGGGAAGGAGAGCTCCTGTCCTGCTCTGATCTGCATTGGTCCCTCTTGTCCCCTTCATTCAGTGGGGAGAGGACGAGGCTTCCTTGTGTGGCACCAGGGGGATCTTCCTTCCCTCCTCTGCCTGGCAAGAGCCAAGGCTGGGGGATTCCTGGCCCCGTTGCCCACCCTAAGCCAGCCCCTCGGGGAGCCAGAGCTGGGATTAGGACTCCTGGAGAGGGGGATGGCCGAGGCATTAAAATTCTTGAGCGTCTGCTAAAAATCACATGGTGAGCTCAAAGCCTGTCCCCTCTGGCTGCCTCGGCCAGAGTCTGCCTGGGGGGGAGCACCCCCAGCCCTTGTCTGGGAGCCTGGCAGCCCATGGCACCCATCCTGCTGCACTGGGCCACCAGCACCATCCTGGCTCCGAGCACCCCATCACCCCGTCTGTCCCATCAGGGAGAGGGGACAGGGGACAAGGCCAGGCATAGGGGTCCCTTAGGCACACCCCGGAAGAGACAGCTCACACTGCCTGCCTTTGGGCTGGCTCTGGCCTTGCTAGAATCCGTGTTTTCCTGCCGAGTTCCCATAGAAACCGGGGCCCAGCCGCTGGGCTGGCAGGGATGGGGGAGAGGAGGGACAGGCAGGAGGGTGAGCTAACCTAACCAGGATGGAGTGGCAGAACCAGGGGGAAGATGCACCAGCATCACCCTGTCTGCTGGCCACGCCACACTGGTCTGTGTGTGTGTGTGTTTGCACACCCATGCACGTCCTGCAGCTAAGCCTGACGTTGAGTGCAAACACCAACCCAGATGGGCAGCATGGGGCTTATTAATCCTCCTCAAGGCTCCGAGGCTGCCTGAACCCTTAGCAGCTGGGCAGGAGCTTGGGTTGTTTTCTGCTCCATCTGTGTCCCTGGGAATCAGCCGGGCTGGGGTTTTCTCCTGCCTGTCTTTGCTCACTGGAGGGGAAAGCACGGCTCCTGAGCTGCTCCTCTGTCTCCCAAGCATTTGTAGTAGCATCCCCCACTTGTGTTTTCCTTTGCTTGAAACACGATAATCCGCAGCAGGCAGAAATAGCACATTGAGGAATGTGCTGTCTCCTCTTTAGCCTCATTTTTTCCCCAGGATCTGGCAGCTCCGCACCCGCCTGGGGAAGCCCTGCACCAACACACACACTCTGAGCCCCCCCTCCACAACCCTACCTGCTCCTTCCACCATCCAAAGCTGGAAAATACCCTGGGAATGAGTTGTTTCTGTCCTCAAGGCTCCGAGGCTGCCTGAACCCTTAGCAGCTGGGCAGGAGCTTGGGTTGTTTTCTGCTCCATCTGTGTCCCTGGGAATCAGCCGGGCTGGGGTTTTCTCCTGCCTGTCTTTGCTCACTGGAGGGGAAAGCACGGCTCCTGAGCTGCTCCTCTGTCTCCCAAGCATTTGTAGTAGCATCCCCCACTTGTGTTTTCCTTTGCTTGAAACACGATAATCCGCAGCAGGCAGAAATAGCACATTGAGGAATGTGCTGTCTCCTCTTTAGCCTCATTTTTTCCCCAGGATCTGGCAGCTCCGCACCCGCCTGGGGAAGCCCTGCACCAACACACACACTCTGAGCCCCCCCTCCACAACCCTACCTGCTCCTTCCACCATCCAAAGCTGGAAAATACCCTGGGAATGAGTTGTTTCTGTGCAGGGCAGGTCAGGGCCCTCCTGCTTTCCAGCGTGGTTCTTGTTTTGTTTCAGTTTTCACCCAGTATCGGGGCAAAGGGCCTGGTGAGTGCCAGGGGAGCAGCAGCTGCAGGGTGAGCTCCAGCCCTGGTATGCAGGGAATCAGGTTGGATGGTGGCAGTGGCCTGTTGTGCCCTTAATCTGTGAATTCACCAAAGCTCTTTAATAAACATTCAAAGTCACCAACTTCTCAATTAAGGGATGAGACAGCTCTTCATCCATGTTTCTGGGTCAGCTGGAGAAAGGCCATTTAAGACCTCGGCGATTTCTTCCCTTTGATGTTTCCAAAGGAGATAATTTTGGACTAAACTCCTTGCCAGCCTGTGCTGTGCAGGAGGGTGTGTGGCTCGGCCACCTCTGAGGCAGGACCTGCAGCCTGGAGTCCAACCCTGGCTGCTCCCAAGTCATGGGTCAAGCTTGGGAAAGTCTCTCCTCCTCTCCCCACGGAGCATGGGTGCTCCCTGCTGAGCAGTGCTGGGTGATGTCCTGCTCCCCTGGGGTGCTCTGGGCAGGGCCACCAGCCTTGCAAGATCCAACTGCTGCTGTGCCAAGGTGAGGGCAGCTCTGCAGTGAGGGTGCCCTGTCCCAGCAGGCTGTCCAGGAGCAAACAAGGGGCTCAGGGAGGTGGGTTGGACCCTTCAAGGCTCAGCACCTGGTCCTCAGTGCATGCCCATGGGTGGTCTGCACCCTGCCAGGGCCCCCAGCTCTCTAGGGTGCTTCTAACCCTCTGTTTACCTCAACAACAGCCGCTTGCATGGGTGTTAATTGCAGGAGCTGGCAAGGCACTAATTAGGGGATAATGAGATGGCTTTTGTGCACGCCTGGTGTAGTGTGTAGACAAACACCCTGCTGCAAACACCCTGCTGTGTGCCACGTCCTGATCCCCCTCTGTCATGTCCTTGGTCACCCCGTGCTGAGTCCATGAACCCCCTGTGCTGTGTCCTTGGCCCCCCGGGCTATGTCCTTGGCCCCTCTCCTGCCTGCTATGGATGCTCCCCCTCCTCCCTGCCCCCCTGCTCCAGCCTGGCAGAGTGGGGCAGCTCAGGGGTTTCTTCCACCACCCAGTGTCCCCACCACGACGAGTCTCAAAGCAGCCACTCGATGCTCCTCTGATTATTTCAAGCAGAGTTCAGTTCCCTGCTCTGTGGGACAGGGGTGGCAGCTCAGCTGCTCCCAGCCCCCACACCCCTCTGGTAATTCCATGCCCACTGGAGCCTTTGCAGCACAGCCCTTTGTTCTCAGAGGAGAGAGACAGGATCTAGCCAAAGTGGGACCCCTCCACTGCCACCATCTCCACTGCCCAGCTCCCATCCCTCCCCAGCCTCCTAGTGTCCCCAGTCCCTGGCAGACCAAGGCTTGTCCCCGTGGCTCCCTTGGTGACCGAGCACAGAGAACCCTCCTGCTCCCTCCCATCCCTCTAGCACCAGTCCCCAGCTCCAGTCCCCAAGGACCTGGGCTTGTTCCCATGGAGCAGAGCATCCTCCCACCACCCCAGCATCTTCCCCCCGCGGGCAGAGCCGAGGCTGCTGCAAACACCCTGCTGTGTGCCACGTCCGTGATCCCCCTCTGTCATGTCCTTGGTCACCCCGTGCTGAGTCCATGAACCCCCTGTGCTGTGTCCTTGGCCCCCCGGGCTATGTCCTTGGCCCCTCTCCTGCCTGCTATGGATGCTCCCCCTCCTACCTGCCCCCCTGCTCCAGCCTGGCAGAGTGGGGCAGCCCCGGGGTTTCTTCCACCACCCAGTGTCCCCACCACGACGAGTCTCAAAGCAGCCACTCGATGCTCCTCTGATTATTTCAAGCAGAGTTCAGTTCCCTGCTCTGTGGGACAGGGGTGGCAGCTCAGCTGCTCCCAGCCCCCACACCCCTCTGGTAATTCCATGCCCACTGGAGCCTTTGCAGCACAGCCCTTTGTTCTCAGAGGAGAGAGACAGGATCTAGCCAAAGTGGGACCCCTCCACTGCCACCATCTCCACTGCCCAGCTCCCATCCCTCCCCAGCCTCCTAGTGTCCCCAGTCCCTGGCAGACCAAGGCTTGTCCCCGTGGCTCCCTTGGTGACCGAGCACAGAGAACCCTCCTGCTCCCTCCTATCCCTCTAGCACCAGTCCCCAGCTCCAGTCCCCAAGGACCTGGGCTTGTTCTCCTGGAGCAGAGCATCCTCCCACCACCCCAGCATCTTCCCCCCGCGGGCAGAGCCGCGGTGGCTGCCGAGCAGCGAGAGGCTGGTGTTTCTCTCCCGCCGGCGCCCGGGGGGCCC
>NW_009952434.1:323597-325446 GCF_000747805.2 Chaetura pelagica
CGGGGGATGATGCGCCCGTGGGTCGGGCTCTCCCACCCCTGGCTGGCGCCCGGCAGAACAGCCAGGACCAGTCTGGCAGAGCCTCCCAGCCCTGCTCGGCCGGTTCTGCACCAGCCGGTTCTTCCCGGGACACGGGCCGGGAGCCCGAGCATGGGGGCTGTGCAGGAGGTGCAGGCTCAGCACCTTTCCTGGGGTGCTGGGCTCCTGGGGGGGGGTCTGTGCTCAGCCCCGGGTGAGGATGGGGTGTGTGTGCCCGTGGTGGGGCTGGTGTTGGGCTCAGCATTCCAGGCTGGGGGGGTAGGGGGGTGTGGAAACAGCTGAAAACATTCCATCCCACTGGGATCACCCCCAGCAGTCGTGCACCCCCCCGGTCCGGGCTGGCAACTGGGAGGGTTTGGAGGGACCCAGCCAGGGTGGGAGGTCCTGGCCCCTCCACGGTGGGTGCTGAGCTGCAGCCATGGGGGGCTGTGGGGCTCAGCTCTGCCCCCTCTTTACAAAGGGATTCTCGGGGGGGTCTCCCAAGCCCCCAGCCCCTGGTCATCTGCTTGATGCACTGAAAGTTAATTTTCTAGCCTTTATTCTTCTGGAGAATTTGAAAATGTGATTGCACCCTCAGGGCCCAGAAAGGGAGAGACAATCAGGAGATATAAATCTGCTGGTTTTGCCTGTGACTGATTATTTTAATGCCAATTGCACAGTGCCAGCCTGCCAAGTCCGGGGTGCTGGGGGGAACCAGCTCCTTCCCCGTGCTGCTCTTCCCTCAGCATGTTCACCAGCTCTGCCACACCAGTGTGGGGTCAATTATTTCCTCCCCTCCCTTTTATTTTTTTGAGTTTTTTTTTAAAAGTGCATGTTTTGTAAATGTGAAAATGCAGTGACCTTTCGTGGGGGCTGCCTGGAGCTCCAGCTCTGGCTTCTGGCTGCTCTCTTGCTTGTCAGGGAGATGAGGCTTTGGAGAGCTACGTGCAAACTCCAGGGCCTCTGGGCTCTGACACTCAGTTGCAATCGTGGTGATGAGTTCCCCGAGGGGTGGAAAGGGCTCGTTTCCCATCTCTCCCTGTGTGCCCAGAGATGCCAGGCCCTTCACCAGCCATCAGTGCTGCTGCTTCACATCCTGTCCCCCTCCTCCCCGTGTCTCCTCCTGGCTTGCTGCAATCTGTTCTTGGTGTGACCTTGTCCCCTGCTGCCATCGCAGGAGGCTTGGGTGGCCTGTCATCCCCCTCCTTGTCCCTGAGGGTCCCTGGACCCCTCCTTGGGGGACAGGGCAGAATGTGGGATGCTGCTGTGGAGGGTCCAGCTTCTGCTGTGACCCCTGTCCCCACATGCTCCTTGTCCCCTTCCCTGATGTCCTTGGGCTGGTGGCCATTCCGGGCTGAGGACAGGCCTGAGCTGGCCCCCTGCAGATAAGGGCAGCCGGCAGGGAGCCAACAGGAATGTTATTTATGCGGTTAAAGTTCACCTGCTGTTAGGGACCGTCCTGGGCACACGCTCGTTGTGGGGCTGAGAGCTGGGCTGGGCTGGCCCTGGGGGTGGCAGGGGGGCCCTGCTCCAGGTGCCAGCATGGCAGTGGGGTCTTGGGACTGCTCTGCCTGCCAGGAGGATGCTCCTGGTCACTGGGGTGGCACAAGACAGCCAAGTCCCAGCCCGGTGGGACTGGGTGGGAGCATCTTACTGCTGGTTTGAGGTCAGGGGCTGGTGGTGGGATGGGGCTGGTGGGATGGGGTGGGATGCCAGGGGGACCGTGGTCGTGGGCAGGGCTGGGGCAGGGACATTCCCACGCCTCTGGGGCAGCCTCGGGATGAGAGGCAGGGGAGCAGGCGGGGGCAGGAGGCCCAGCCACAACTGGGGG
>NW_009952434.1:326014-329101 GCF_000747805.2 Chaetura pelagica
TGGGGAACGAGCCACCCCATCCTGGCCCCGTCTCGTCCCCCAGTGCCAGGGGGTGCCAAGGGGGCTCCTCTCCCCTCACCCTCACCCTGCGGGGCTGTTTCCCTCTGGTCCCACTCAAACCCCACAGCCGGAATGGTGAGTGCTGGGTATTTATAGCACGGATGCTGAGAGGCAAAGATGCGGGGGGGGAGGGGGGAGAGTTGTTTTGGTCTTTTTTTTTCTCTTCCATCCTCCTATTTTAAAGGCCAGGCTGGCTCTGCCAGAGGTGGGGGTGCCCACGAGCACCTGCGTGTGGATCCTGGGAATGGGACTGAGTGTGCCAGCCCACCCACCTCCTCCCCTCCCTGTGCCCAGGCACAAGGGGCTGGGTTTGGATGGGCACCAGGGGAGAGCCCATCTTTCGGGGTGACCCCAAGAGCTGTTCCCCCCCCACTTCCCAGCGTGGGTTTTCATCCTCCTGCCCTGTGGGGGATGCTCAGCCCCAGCTCTGGGCAAGGTGATGTGGTGAGGAGGAGGAGAGGCCCCCTGAGGAATGCTCAGGTGTGTGTGCCAGCCCTGGGGTCAACTCTCCATGCCCCACACTCGCGTCCTGTGGGTTTATTTTCCTCAGCAGCATCTCCTCTTTCAGCTCAGCTGAGCAGCAATGATTAGCAATTCCAGTTTTTATTGCCAGCCTAATGCATCCTGCCTGCCCTGGCCCCCTGTCCTGTCTCCCCCCCAACAGCTTTTGCTGCCAGGTTTCCCAAGACAAATTGCTTGATTCCATGTGTGGTTTTTGTTCCTCTTTTTTTTCCCTCCCTCAGCTCTCCTGAATCAAAGGGATTGTCTGGTTTGGAAACAAGGAGCAACTGTTGTGTGTGAATGTAACGAATCTTTTCAAGCTCATCAAAGTGAGAGGGTACCTGCCTTGGGGTGGGGGGGAAAGGGGTGCTGGAGGGGGGTTTTGGGGGCTGCAGCACCCCTCAGCCTTGGGGAGCAGGGCTGGAGGAAGGGCTTGTGATAGCAGAGAGGCTGCAAGGGGCCTTATCTTATCCCTCCTGCACTGGGCTTATCACCAGACATGCTTGTGCTGCAGATAAGCAGGACCTTGGGTTCAGGCGCGGGTTGTGGCGGGGGGAGCGACGTGTGGGCAGCAGGGCTGGACTGTGGGGGCCAAACACCCCTCCTCGGGGTGGGGACATCAGTGTGGGGTCCTTCTGTTGGCTCAGCTCCCCAACACCTGAGTGCAAAGCTTTGGGGAGCACGAAGCAGCCCTCCCCTCCCACCCCCCCAGCTGCTGCGTCAGGAGGATTTGCCTTTTGTCAGGGGGATGATGCAGAACCAGGGGCTTGGAACTGCATCTCGGGGCCAACCCCATCCCTTCTTCTCTTTAAGCTAAACAAAGTGGAAAAAAAATATATTTTAGGCAAAGGAGATAACTGTGGGCTCACCTAGCTGCTTAATTAGAACCAGTGTATTCAAAATACTTGCCAGGGAACCCCCAGCTTCTCTCCCCAACCCCAAAATGTGCTGGCAGGAGCCCTGGGCTTGCTGGTGGGCTCTGCTCCATTCCCAAGGGATTTGTGGTTTGCTGGAAGGATGACCTGGGTGTTGCTGGGCCATGTCAGTGTAGAGAACACTGGGGAGGTGTTTGTGCAGAAGTGCTGCTGGGTGCCAGGGCTGCTGGCAGGGCACAGTGGGTGCTGTCCTAGTGGGGCTGGAGGACCCACTGTGGGGCCAAAGTCCCTTGGGGTGGCCCTGGGGAGGAAATCTCTTTCCGAGACCATCACATCCCACTCGTGCCTGCTTAATCCACGTGCTCCAAAGACAAATTTGCTCTTCCAAAGTACCTTTGCAAGACACTTGGGGGTCAGAGTGGGACTAGATGATCTTTCGAGGTCCCTTCCAACCCCTAGGACTCTGTGATTCTGTGTGACCCTGTGCCAGCAAATGTCCTCATGCCCTGCACCACGACACCGCATAAGTGGGGGCTCAGGGGACAGCTGGTGTCCCTGCCCCGGGGGGGTGACCTGGGGGGTGACTCGGGGAGCTACAGGTGGCCGGGCTGGGGACCGACGTGTCTCCCTCTCGTCCTCCCTGCGATCAGGTGAGGTGACAGGAGCTGGGGAGGCAGGTGGCTGAGGCGATGCCCTGCCCGCAGCTGGGGCTGGTGCTGCCTGCTCGTAAACAGCCTGTTGTTGAGGCTGTTATTGTTTGTGCGCGCCGGGCAGCGCCCTGGGGCTGCTTGTGCAACCGGGGCGGGGAGCTGGCTCTGAGCACTGCAGCACTCATTGCACCCCAGGTGGAGACTCCTCAGCCGGATCCAGCTCCAGGAGCACAGGGGGAAAAAAAAAACAACAAAGCCAACAAACCAAAACAACAAACCCTATACTGTGTTCATCCGGAGCCAGCAACCCCCAGTTATGAGCTGCCACTTCTCAACACCAAGCTCCCCAGCACCAGGATGCCATGGCCAAGAGAGGAGAGGTCCTCAGGGATGTGGCCACCAAGACCTTCTCTGTGCCTTCACACTGGCTTCACCCCCAGGAGGTGAAGCAGTTTTGGGACACCCCTCGCCCATGGGCAGTGTCCCCAAGCACCTGCCTGGCCCCACTCACCCCAGGGCTGGGGTGAAGCAAGCAGCCGTGCAGGCAGCCCAGCCTCCTCCCTGGTATGTGGCTGCCCCGGTTCTGGGCTGTAGGTGAGCCTGGAGAACTGGGAAAAACAGGGCAGGGTTTTGTCTTCTCGAGTGTTTCCTCCCTCTGGAGGAAGTGTGGCCATGGCGGTGCTGGCACAAGGAAGTCCCAGGGTGGCACTGTGCAGTCCCACTTCTGGCTCTTGGCCACTATGGCAAGTGCAGGGGCTCAGCTGGGGGCTCAGCAGGGGCTGTGATGGGCACCCACCATCCTGGGCCACCCAGGTGGCATCACTGCCCACCCCTGTTGCCCATCACTGCCCACCTGGGCTGGGCGAGGGGGTCTGAAATCTTCTCCGGCGCTGCTCCCTCCAACCTGCTTTATGAGATGAAAACCATCCACGATTTGCTTTTCCCATGCCACTGGTTTTAACAGCCCGGCAGGTGGTGCCTGCCCAGTGCCCGCCAGTGGG
>NW_009952434.1:329279-335107 GCF_000747805.2 Chaetura pelagica
ATATAGGAAGGAGCCAACCTGCAGGTTCAGATTTCGGGCTTCGCTTATCAGCGGACGTGGCGGCTCTTGGAGGCAGCCGAGGCTTCTCCCCCCCCACCCCCCCAGCCCCTGGGGGTCCCCAGCTTGTCACCAAGCTCCTCGACCTCCCCCCAGCCGGCACCGCGGCCCCGGCAGCAGCCAGCAAACAGGTAGGCTGAGCCCACCATGGGTGCTTTGCCCTCGCAGCCTGACCCGTGATGGGGGCAACTGGGGGACCAGAGGAGGTGGAGGAAGAGCCCCCAGGGCTGGAGAGAAGGGGATGGGGATTCTGGGCGGGTTTGCGCTGCCCCGGGGCAGCCGAAAGTTGGGCTTTGCTGGAGGATGGGTACAGGGGGGGCAAAGGCTCGGGGGGAAGGTGGGTTGTGAGGAAACACAGCCGTGGATGGCAGCGCGGGGGAGGCATTTTCAGCGGGCCCCGCGGGCGGCAGAGGCATCCCGGCGTCTGCACACAGCTCCGCTGCCAGCCAGGATGCGGGGTGGGATCCTGCCCACCCGGAGGTTCAAGGCTGCGGTGCCACGGGCTGGCTCGGAAACCCGCGGGAGCTGCTGCCTGCCTCGCCTGCTTTGTTCTGTTTAAGGGGATGTTTTAAGAAAGGCTTTTTTTAAAGCAACCCTCTGCTGTTCCTTGCCATGTCTTTCTGCTTTCCCGGAGTTTGGAAAAGCCCCGTCCTCCCCCAGACCCTCCAGCCGAGCTGCTGCCATTTCGTAGAGCAGTGAGAGGGACGGGGACGCCAGCACCCTGCAAATGCTTCAGGATGCTCCGGCACCGGGCAGCAGTGGGTGCTGCAGCCCCTGTTTGGCAGCTGCAGCAGCGTGTGGCTGTTGTAGGTCTCTGGTCTGCAGCACGGGGTGGCTGTGGTGTCCATCTGGGTGCCCCCAGCCATCCACAGGGATGCCCTGGAGATGGGAGTTGTTTTCCAGCACTGGCAGGGTGGTGGTCTCATAGCTGAGCCTGCTCCTGGCACCATCCTGCTCTTTCCTCCCTATTGCTGCAGCAATGGTGGATGAAGGACCAGGCTGTGGTCTGGAGCAAAGTGCTCCCTCCTCCCGGCAGCACGTCCTTCTCTCCACTAATTTGTTTTGTGAAAAGGAGGACATTTAGTGGCTTCTGGCAATGTCCTGCTTAGTGTGGAGCTGGGATGTTACCTCTGTGGCCTCTGAATGGTGCCTGCTCTGTCCTTCTGGGGCAGGGAGGTGCATGGGGAGAGAGAAGATGCCAGGCCAAGTCAAGTGGCTTTTTTCCACTTACTGGTTTCCTAAGAAGTTGAGGTTTGTGGTCACACTCCCTTGTCCATTCACTTGATTCCCAGTGACTCCTGGGCCAGATTGGGCTGGGGACACTGTTCTCCACACACGTGGAGCATCCTCCCATGACCCAAACCCCAGGAAAACAGGAGCCACCATGCCTCAGGCACCTGGCAAAGGTATCTCCCCCCTCTCCGGCGCCTGACTGCTCTTCCCACACGGATTGTCCTATCTCTGCCCTCTGGAAACTCAGAACAAAGCCTCTGGCTCTTCCCAGCACCAAGCAAACCAGTTCCTTATGGAGTGCAGCCACTGCACTTGTTCCCCTGGACTAACTCTGATGCAGCTCCCCAGCTGCCCACGAGCATCCTCCAGGGAATGCTGCGGGCTGGAGCGTCAGCAAAGGGCTCATCCAGGTTGTGCCAGAGGCAAAGTCATCGCCAAGGGCCCTTGCTGGGATGGAACAGGCCCAGCTCCAGTGCTGGCCCAGCTCAAAGACTCCTGTCCCACCAGCTTCCATCCCCAGGGAACAGCAGTGGAGCCCGAGGGCTGCATCTCCCTGTCGGGGCAGAGGGAGGGGGGAGCTGGAGCGGCGTTTATTTACATGATGCTGGGGGAGAAATGGAGAACTGGCAACAGGCTCACTTGCAAATGGGATTTCTGGGAAGTGGAAAGCTGGCGTGCGATCAGCCTGGAACTGTCCTGAATTCCAATTGGAAACATCCCACGTTTGACTCAACTTCATTCAGGAGAAGATCTCGTTTTGCAGAGCCAAAGACGAGCTACTCAACTCGCCCGCGGCGTTTGCACCGGAGCAGAGGTGGCTGCGGGGAGGGGGGCCAGGAACAAGTAGAGGGCTGTTTGGTGACACAGAGGTGTGTCTTGTCCCTGTGCTGGCTCTGCAAGCACCCCTGGAGACCCTGAGGGGCCGGTCTGAAGGGGTGCAGAGGGTTTCCAGCTGCCTCTGCTTTCCCCCCAGTAAATTCCTTGCCTTTCCCCCCCCTGCAGCTGCCCCCGAGGGCTGCTCTCGGCTTTGTGCACTGATTAGGGAAGCTGGGAATAATCAGTGAATCACCGGGAAGCTGTGCCCAACTGCCCTGGCCACGGCCCTGCCACACCAGGGTGTGGTGGGCTGGAGACAACAATAAAATCGGGGCTGTCCCGCGTGAGGAATGGGAAGTTGCTGCACCCGGCCTGACGCTGGTGCTAATGGCTGTGCTGAGCCTTTAATGGCCAGTGGAGGCGGCTAATGGCTTGATATGTCAAGTACTTGCAGGTAGCTGAGCTCTTGGTGGGTATTAATGGTAACCAAATGTTGTCCAGCCTCCCCTGTCCACAGGAGGCTCTGCCCCAGGGTGGCTGTGCTGGGGGCAGGAGCTGGGAGATGCCGCAGGAAGCTCCTGGTTTCCTGGAGCCCACGTTCTGGTGCAGAGCCCCTTAGAGCTCAGCAGTAGGGGCTGGTGCCTCAGTCATCTGTGGTTTATGGGACCATAGGGATTTGGTGCAGAGAGCCCTGACATGCTGATTTATCTCTGCCTCCACAGACCCCTTCTGGCTGCGTCAGCTCAGTGCAGGGCTCAGGGGATCAGCTGCTGTTCCCCTTAGGATGCCCAGTGCTGGGATGGCTCTGCTGCCAGAGGTGGTGGCAGCCCTGGGAGCAGATCCTGTGCCTGGGGTCTGGGGAGGTTCCTGTGCATGTTTAGTTTGGTCTGATTGCTTTAAAACGAACCTCTCCATTTGGGGGACCTTTGATTCCTGCTCTGTTTGTACACAGGAGGCAGCTCTGGGGCTGGGGGCTGTTGGTGCTGAGGGCAGGAGGGACTGGAGTCACCAACCATGCTGTGGGTATCAGGCCCTGCTCCTGCCCGTGGCAGATCCCGGCCGTGGTGGCTTTTCCCAAGCACTTGGGAGTGCTTTGGGCTGCTCTGCATGTTGCAGCTGCTGGTACCCACAGGGTGCTCACAGGCTGCTCTCCAGGGCTGTGGGGTCTGAGAGCCTCGGCCACCCCAAGCTGCCCAGAGCTGCTGCTCATCCCGTCCTTGGGGGCTGTTTGGTGCAACGTGTTTGCACAACCCAGACACGTGCACTGTTGCATCACAGCTCAGTTACAAGCTGTTCTGAGGCCCACGAAGGTACAGGATCCGATCTAAAAATGGAGAGTTTCCCCATATATCACCATCACACCCATGCTGACGTAAGGGAAGTGTGGCATTGCACGAGGAAGGCAGTTGTGCTGCTGGGGAGGGTGACAGGCTGCCCGTGGCCACAACCTACCAGCTTCACCACGGCACAGGAGGCAGAGCTGAGCTGCTCCTGCCCGAGGGGGAAATCCCTGTGGGGACAGGTGACCATCAGACCATGACAAAGCCCAGGGATGCAGGAGCCTCTTTGCAGAGGCCCAAGAGTGCTGCTGCTTCCTCCGCCCGGGTGGAGGCAGGTGTGGGGCTCTGCCGGCACAGTCGGCTATGCCAGGAATGTGCCTAATGTGTCAGGACTTGACTGCGGGAGGTTGGGGTGCAGAGCAGCCCGGGAGCCGCTGGAAGGGCTGGCAGTGGTGAGGAGGAGCTCCTGAGATGGGGCAGAGCCAGAGCTGCTGTATCCCCCGAACCCGGAGCTTCTCCAAACACCCATGGGAATCGTGCTGGCAGGGCTCTGCCAGGGTCTGGCTGTGGCAGCAGAGCCATGTGGGGTGGCAGTGGCAGTATTAGCAAAGCAACGTGCCGTGTCGTGCCCCTCACACCCCAGGGTGCTGCATTAGGGACTTTGTTTTTCATCTGTACCACTTTGCTAAAGCACTGGAGTGAGAGCAGCCTGTGGGAGACCCGGCAGCAGAAAATGGGTAATTTAGACTAAAACAATCAAGAGCCTCTGCAGGGAGTGGCACAACCTGCTGTGGCTAATTGAGCCCAGGCTGGGGCTCACCCCAATCCCTGTCCTGGTGGGCTTGGAGGCAAGTGGGAATAGCAGAACCTGGAGACCCACTGCCAGGAGCAGGGGGATGCTTAGTCTCAGCACGCTGCTTCAGGCTCTGTGTCCTCCAAGTGCTCCCAACTCAGTGTTTGCAAGGAGCCGTCAGATCCGTGTCCCACGTGGGGGTAAGGAATGGGAAATTCCAAAGCTGTGTCCATATGCCAAGGGACCAGGCACCTCACGGGCACGAGGAGCCGAGCGGGTCTTATCAGCTGCTGCCACTGCGCTTGTTTCCAGCTCCCTCCCGTCTGTGGTTTCTTGATCCATTTGATGGTGATGATTAAAACCATCCCCACAGCAGCCCTCTGCTTCCCAGCCTGCGCGGGGTGGTGCCGTGCAGATGTTTGTCCAAGGCTATTTATGAGCCTGGACGCCCCCGGGGCTGTGGCTCAGAAGAGTTTGCTGCGTGTCCGGGGCCGAAAGCTGGAGCTGGGCTGTGGTGCTAGAGGGGTGTCGCTGGCTGTGAGTACCTCCAGGCTCTCCTGGGAGCCCATGGGAGCTGGGGTGGGAATGACAAAGGGGACTGAGCCCCTTCTGTGCCCCTCTGCATTTGTAGGGGGACACTGTGGCTGCCCCAGGTTGGATAAGCTGGATGTGTCCCTTCTCCAGGGCCTGGCATGGGATGCTCCTGGGCCAGCTGGGTGCCACCAGCTGGGCTTGGGACCAAATGGGATGGTTTTCTGGTTTGCTCCCCAGGTGCCATTGCACCCCGGGGCTGTGCACAGGCAGAGCAGGGCTCTCCCAGCAATGGCACAGCCAGGGGTTAATCATTCAACCCTTTTGCAGGTTGGGTAATGCAGCCAGTGGCAAGGGGGGGTGTGATGGGACCATCCATCTGCTTCCCAGACCTCAGACATAGGAGCAGCCCCTGTGCTCCTCCTCCAGCCCCAGTGCCTGTGTCCCCTTTCCATGGGGATGTGGTGGTCTGGGCAGCTCCAGGGGTACCACAGCAGCACCAGGTGCCAGCTGAGGGGCAGCCTCAGGAGCTGAGAGGCACAGCCGAGGGAGCCAAGAGCTGTGGCTGGGTTGTAAACATGCCTGGATAGAGTTACAGCCATTGATATTCCTTGGAAAAATGCTGAGTGAAGGGAGAGCTCCAGGACCCCTGGGCTGAGAGATGCTGTCCTGCTCTGGCTCCACAGCAGGGAGGGGATGGAAATGCCTCCTGCCTCCGTGGGCAGCAGGGGGGAGCAGCCCCTGCCTCATGTGCTGCCCTGCAGAGGGCTCAGCCCCCCGGGGTCCACGTTGTCAACTGCCCTCGAGGCTGGGGGAGAGGGGGGCTGCCCCGGGGCTGAGCTGGATGCAGAGGCAGGATTGGGCCCTCGGGGTTGCACAGGGACACTCAGAGCTGCTCCTGGTGCCTTTGCTGCCAAGGGAGAGGCTTGGGGTGCAGAGAGACACTGTGGGAGCAGCTTGAGGGTCCGTGGGGGATGTGGAACCCCTTGGAAATCCCTTTACATCCCCGCTGGGTCGGGCTGCAATGGGTCACCCCGTGGGGCATGTGAAGGGGCTTCCAGTGCGAGCAAAGGGTCCCTGCCCGCGCTCCTCCCGCGGAGCCGAGGGGGTTAAGGCAG
>NW_009952434.1:335409-339340 GCF_000747805.2 Chaetura pelagica
GGGTGACTGTCGGGTGTGATGGGTCCAGCAGGTGCTGTCCCAGCAGGATTTCCCCAGCGTCGGTGCCATAATCCCTGCTCCTGACCTGCCCGGCCTGGGGAGGGGCTGGGACCGGGTTTGTTTTGATGCCTCGTGCCGGTGATTGCCTGGGACTGGCGTTCCTGCCCGCTGGAAGTGGTTTCTTAAGAAGCTTAGTGAGAGGTTTAAACCCTCCAGGTCTGGGTCTGGCTTGTGGCTCAGAGACTGCTTTGGTGGATCACCTTTGGTGGTACCACAGCTGCCCAGGCACCTCTGTACCCCCTGCCTGGGTTTTGGTGCCTGCTGCAAGCCCAGGCACGAGCCTTGGCCCTGCTTCTCTGGCCCCTCTGTGGCCCCAGGCCAAGGGAGAGGGGAGGTCTGCAATCCCACAGTGGTCCCAGATTTGTGGGGGGCTGCAGAGTGTGTGTGGGGGGAGGCTGAAGGATTGCATTCTGAGCTGATAAGCACTCTTGGTGTCTTGTGTCCACTCGCCCGTGCTGGTGCCTTGTGCTTCTCAGTGTCTGCTGTGGTCCAGCCTGGTGTGCCCTCAGCCTGCCACCCGGGTCCCTCCCCACCAAGCCCTGCAGTGTGTATTTCCATCTGTCCATGACTGATTTCATCCCTGGGGGAAGGATGCTTGGCTGGTGATGCTGCAGGAGAGCAGCTTGCTGTCATGGGGCTGCCCTGCCCCACTCAGGGAGCCTGGCCATCCTGTGCGTGTGGGGTTTGGGCTCTGTCCCCAAGAAGGGGTGACAGTGATGTGGTTAAAGCAGGGCCAAGCACTGCCAGGGTGTGAACCATGACCTGCTGTGTCCCAGGTGCTGGCCAACCCTGTCACACTGCTGTGACCCTCCCCATATGTCACCCCATGCATACAGGGTGCTGCTCTGCCAAACCCTCCGTTCCTGCAGCAGTGTTTTTGGCCTGGCCACCCCGTGGGCCATTCCTGTGATGGAGCAGGGGTTGCCAGGGAGATAAAACACAAACTCTTGGTGCTTTTTGTGTTTTTCCCGACCCCAGCTGGGGCGGGAGCGGGGGACTCACCCTCCCTGCCTCTGGCAGTGCTGGCTGCCAGCAGCTGCTTTGTTCCCTGGAAATCCCCTGACTTCCCCCTGCTCCCGGCCATCCTGCTCCACAGTGCCGAGGACAGAGGGGGTTTCTCCCACTCTCCATCCCCATGGATCCCGGCCAGCTGGGATGTCCCTGCTCGGGACTAGCCAGGCTGCGTGGTGGCAGTGACGTTACACGCTGGTCATGGATACACAGGAGCTGCCACCCGCCCTTGCTGGGGACTTTGCCCTGGCTCTGCAACCCAGAAAAACAACCTTCCCAGCTGGATCCAGCTCAGGATTTTTTGCCTTCCATCCCAACAAGGCTCCCACGGGGACTGATGGCGAGTGTGTCAGGGTTGATGGTGAGTGTGTGGTTGCAGGAGTGGATGGTAAAGCCTGGCCTGGCCATGGTGCTCGCTGGCTGCCTCCTGTCACACCAAAACCCTCCTCAGATGTGTGGGGCAAAGCTCTCTGTGCAGGGGCTGCTTGCTCTGGGGAGGCTCTCACCAGCATCAGTGGTGGGTGGTGAGCTGGGGTGTTCCCTGCCTGGCTGCGGTGGTGGCAGGTGACGTCTGTAGTTTGTCACAGGGGTGAGGTGGCAGAAGGGACCGACACCCTTCAGCACCCTCCCTCCTGGGGTTGCAGCACCCAGCACAGAGGAGGGCAGGAGGCAAATGGAGTGGTTTTAAACTGGAAGAGGGGAGATTTAGATTGGATGTTAGGAACAAATTCTTTGCTGTGAGGGTGGTGAGACCCTGGGCAACCTGGGCCCAGGGCTGTGGCTGCCCCATCCCTGGCAGTGTTGAAGGGCAGGTTGGATGGGGCTTGGAGCAACCTGGGCTGGTGGGAGGTGTCCCTGCCCATGCAGGGGGTGGGAATTAGATGAACTCGAAGGTGCCTTCCAACCCAAATTATGCTATCAAAATGAGCCTTTGCTTTTGCCTCCCTGGCCCCATCCCAGCCACAGCTTCACTGGAGAGGATGGCTGGGCAGCGCGGTGAGGGGCTGCTGGGCTGGGGTTCGTTTAACAGGGGTTCGTTTAGCAGGGATTCATTAGCACGCAGGGCTGTGCTGCCTCCTGGCCCCCAGCCCTGATGGACGCAGCGCCGGAAACGCTTGCTCAGCTGGATGGCGGGGCCGGGATTAGGACAGGGATGAGGTTATGGAGGAGAAGCGGCTGCTGGTCCCTGCTGTGCCAGGAGCCGGCAGCACCGCGGGGCTGGGCTGGAGGGAAACCTCCCCAAGCTTTGTTTTTTTGAGTCCCCCCATAAAATGCCTTCTTCCCAAAGGCTGTGAACCCAGCAGAAGCTGGGAATTCCAGGGCTGCCAGTCGGTCTGATGAGACTGTGGCAGTGTCAGCGGGGGGGGGGGGTTTCTTGTAACTCTCCATCCCACGTTTGCTGCCATCTCCTCTTCCCCTGCAATCCTTTCTCCTTCTGCTGCCCTCTCCCAGGGCTGACATGTAGCTCCCACAAGTCCAGGGAAATGCAGAGCAGCATTTCCCACCGGATGGTAGCCCAGGCTTTTGGCTGGGGCTGGCACAGGGCACCCCACAGCCAGCTCAGCCCTGCCGAGGGCGTGGGGAGTGCTAAGGGCTAGTTTATTTATTTTCCTGCTTGAGTCATCCAACAGAGGCTGAAGTGAAGTAGCTGCAGCCATGGCCTTGCTCAGCAGGGAGCTGGAGCTGGGGACAGCCCTGCATGGGGACACTGGAGCAGCTGAGACACTGGCACTTGTCCCCTGGCTGCAGCAGCTCTGCCAGACCCACTCATGATGTGCCTGCAGAATTTAATTTCAATTCTTTTTTATTTATTTATTTTCTGGTTGCATCTTGAGCACACACTGCACTGGCCCCACAGGGCAGAGCTGAACCCCCAGCCCTCTTGGGGGGCAGTCATGTGTATTAGCACATTATAATGCATTTGCTCCTGGCCTGGGCAGGATACCCGGGGACTTGGCAGTTTCCACTTGCTTATCTGAGGATGGATTTTTCTCTCCCAACCCCCTTGCAGGGGCCATGGGTGATGAGGTGGCCCCTCATCCCTTCCCGTGGGTGCTGAGCACTGCAGTTCAGTGGGAGAGAAGGGTTTTCAAGGACTCTGGTCAGAGGAGAGGGATGTGGCTCAGGGGGAGGGGGAAGAGGTGAAAAAAGGGCTAGAAAAACAGAGGAAGGAGGCCAATGCACAAGGCGTGTTTGGCCGTTGGCCACACAAGCCCCTTGCTTGGGAGCTGCCTGGATGCTCGCCCCGAGAACGCAGGAGAAACCTCCAGATGAAGGGTTTTCATTATCACTTCAGAGGGGGGTTGGAGGCAGCCTTGGCCACCTGCCTCCTCCTCCTGCTCCTGCCTGCCACGGTCCTGGGGTGGCAGAGCCCAGCAGCCACGCTGGTAACGCCCCCCTGGAGGGGCTGGGGTGGCAAGGAGCTTGCTGGAGCTGGAATTTGGGCTGGGGCGTGGGAGGATGAGGCTGCTGGATAAGGTTGCAGCCAGGCTGGGAGCTGGGGGGGACCACGTCAGCCTGCGGTGAGAGCTGGGAGGGGGAGCCCCAAGGCTCCAGCATCACACTCCGGGGAGGACTGGGGTGGTCAAGGTCCCCATACCCCGCCCTGCCTGGCTGCTCTGCTCTGGATTTAGGGCTTGGCAGGGTCTGGTGCCTGGGCGGTGAGCCTGCTCATCCCCTCCTCCTGCCCTCACAGCCGCCAGATAACAGCCAGAAGCCCTGACACCCCCGGGGGGGCCACAGTGTGGGAATGGTTCCCAGTAGCTGATGTCTGCCCCATGCTGGGGGGGCGGTTGTAGGGGCTGCTTGGCTGCATCCAGCTCTTGGAGAGGGCCCCCCACCCTCACACACCCCCCACCAG
>NW_009952434.1:339709-342198 GCF_000747805.2 Chaetura pelagica
GCCAGATAACAGCCAGAAGCCCTGACACCCCCGGGGGGGCCACAGTGTGGGAATGGTTCCCAGTAGCTGATGTCTGCCCCATGCTGGGGGGGCGGTTGTAGGGGCTGCTTGGCTGCATCCAGCTCTTGGAGAGGACCCCCCACCATCACACACCCCACACCAGCTCTGAGCTGGCTTTGTCCAACCCCCACAGTGCATCCCATCTGCCCCACGTTGGATGAGGAGGGATCCCAACGCAGCCAACTGGGAATCCTGCCTGGCAGGAGCACAGCAAGGTGTGCTGGGGACCCACTGCTCCCCACCACCCACTTCCTCCCGAGGAAGAGGAAGAAAAGCAGCACTGAGTGAAAGCTCATCCTTCAGCTATTGCCTTTATTCCCTTCCTTACTTTTATGAAAAACCAGGAGGAGGTTTAGAAGTTTTTTTCTTTCATGTTTACCCTGAGGAAAAGCACCAGTTCTTCTCCCCCGCAGCCCTCCTGGGAGGTCTGGGGGAGCCCACCCCCCACCCCTGAGCTGCTGTTGGGAGCCCTGGAGCGTGTCCACCCATTGGGCTGTGGCCGATGCCGAATCCCTGCCCACCCCCGGATCCTAATGGCTGTGAAATAGCCCAGCTGGTGCAGGGAGAACAGCGTCTGCTCCAGGCTTGAACCCAGGTTAAAGGTTCCCAGAGCAGCCCCTGAGCCTGGCACAGCCCCTGGTGCCACTCAGCTGGGGTGTTGGATGGGGTGCCACTCCATGGCTCCTACCTACAGCATCCTGCACACCCAGGAGCTGCCTTTTCTCCTCCTGCTACACTGTCCCCTGGGGCTGCCTTCCCCAAAAAGGGCCACAGCTTTGCCTAGTGGCTCCCCTTCCTCCATGGTGGCCCTGCCACCAGGTGAGCATGGGCTTTGGCACCCAGCAGAGGGCTGGCACACATCCACGGGCCGTTGGGGGACCTTGACCCCTGGCTGCTTCCCTGCGGAGGGTGGTGGTGATGGAGGAGCAGGTGAGTTGCTCCCGTGGGGGACATGGGGAACAGCCAGCACTGGGTGGGTTTGCCAGCAGTGTAGGTTGCTGGTATTGCCAGTGCTTGTGGTGGTGGGCAGGTTTCTCCCTGCTGGCTGGTGGCCAGAACATGCCAGCAAGGAGGACAGCAGCTCCTCCGTTCCCAGGGTGCCCTAAAGGGGTGGATTTCGGTGTCTGGGAGCAGTAATGCTGCTGTGCTGGCACATCCTCTGCCCACACTGGAGTTGTGGTTCCTGTCCCCTCCTGGCAGGGACCACTTGTGCCAGGCAAGGAGCAGAGGGAGCATCACTGAGCTGGGCACTGGTGTTGCCCCAGCTTGCCCCAGGCTGCTGGACTGGCATAGCTGGGACTTGAGGGTGCTGGTTTTCTGGAGGAGCAGGTGGATGATGCAACGGCCAGGAGAGGCTGGGATGAGCCACACCACGGGCTGGTGTGTCCCGAGGTGGTCCCGGGCTGCTGGTGGAGCAGGGGACGTGGCCTGATGGAGGCCAGCTGGCTTTCTGTGCTCTGCTTCCTTCTTTGGAGGTTTCTTTGAAATGTCAGGGCTGCCTTCCCTCCCTCCCAGGGCATTATCATAACAGTCCTGATGGATTTGCATTCGCTTTCCAAAGTGCTGAGCCCAGGGAGGGGGTGGGTCACCCCAAACCCTGCTTCCAGGGCTACTCGCTTTCATCCTGCTGGGGTGTGAAGGGCTCCCCTGGTTTTTGGGGGGGCTGAAGCCCCATTGCTGGATGCTCCGGGTCCCCCCCCTCCCTGCCCTGCAGCTGCCGGGTTGTTCGGTGATTGGTGCTTGTGCCCATTCAGATCCCCAGGATTTTCCTTGGGTGTGACCTGGGGAAGGGAAACGGCGACATTTGACGGGGTGGGAGTGGGGGGGACGACGACGACGACAGGGATGTTTTGGGGACAGAAGCAGGGGGAAGGGATGCAGCCAGTGAATCCAGGGCAAGCAGCAGAGCTCATTTCAGCACGGCTGACCCTGATGGAGGCCAGCTGGCTTTCTGTGCTCTGCTTCCTTCTTTGGAGGTTTCCTTGAAATGTCAGGGCTGCCTTCCCTCCCTCCCAGGGCATTATCATAACAGTCCTGATGGATTTGCATTCGCTTTCCAAAGTGCTGAGCCCAGGGAGGGGGTGGGTCACCCCAAACCCTGCTTCCAGGGCTACTCGCTTTCATCCTGCTGGGGTGTGAAGGGCTCCCCTGGTTTTTGGGGGGGCTGAAGCCCCATTGCTGGATGCTCCGGGTCCCCCCCCTCCCTGCCCTGCAGCTGCCGGGTTGTTCGGTGATTGGTGCTTGTGCCCATTCAGATCCCCAGGATTTTCCTTGGGTGTGACCTGGGGAAGGGAAACGGCGACATTTGACGGGGTGGGAGTGGGGGGGACGACGACGACGACAGGGATGTTTTGGGGACAGAAGCAGGGGGAAGGGATGCAGCCAGTGAATCCAGGGCAAGCAGCAGAGCTCATTTCAGCACGGCTGAC
>NW_009952434.1:342918-345055 GCF_000747805.2 Chaetura pelagica
TTGAAGGAGGTTTCCCGGCTGGTCCCGGGGTCTTGATGGATCTGGGGGTAGGGGCAGACTAGGGGTGGAGGGAGGCAGCAGGGTAGGTGCCAGGAGGAGCCACGGGGGCTGCAAAGCTGGGTGGGTGTCCTGCACTCTGTAGTGGGGCGAGGGGAGAGTCCAGCCTGTGGGAACAGAGACCTGCTGTGGTGCAGGGATGTGGGCAGGGCTGGGGGAACGTTGGGGGAAGCTGGGGTTTGGGCAGGGTGGGTCAGGGCAGGCCCCATTTCCCAGGGCTAATGTGGTCAGGGTGCTGTTTTGTTTGCACCCTCAATGTGTGTCAGCATCATGGGGGGCCTGGGACTTGTCCCAGTACCTCCACATTGTGCCCCTCCACAGTCACTGCTGGGGGGGCAAATGGTCTTGGAGTGAGTGTCTCCAGCCCCAGGTGACAGAATCCCCTCCTCCCACCTTGCTGCTGTCAGAGCATTGGGCAGGCTGTTCTGTGAATGATTCGTGTTGGTGGTGGCACAGAAAAGCTCAGAGCTGGGGGGGTTTGGGAGCAGGAACTGCCCCTTGTTGTGGGGTGCACACACATTGCCTGGGTTTTTAAGGTGACCCCCAGCAACAGGGAGGAGGGCTGGTGCAGAGCAGCTCTGTGGCAGGGTGCAGGATGGGACCTGCAAGGGGGAGCAGCTCAGCAAGGCTTTTTTTGGGCAGAAAGCAGTTAACATCTTCAGAGCCTGGCTGGAGCCCAGGTTCGGGGTGAAGCGTGTGTGGATGGGATGGTCTTGGCAGCTGTGTTTTCTTGCTCAAACTTCCCTTGTTTTGCTGACATGCAGAAGTTCAGCAGCATTCCAGGCTCTTGGTGTGTTGGCTTCGTAGGTGGCCAGGGGCACCCGTGTCCTGGTGCCTGGCAGGTTTGAGAAGGAGGAATGTCACAGGGATGGGCTCCAATGCAAACTTCCCAGGATGGAGCCCGGAACATGCAGGTGCTCATGTCCTTTCCTCCTGCTGCAGCTCCAGCAGCGTGTGAGAGGGTTGCCCAGCAATATTGGCTCCACAGGATGGGACAGGGACATGGTAAATGCTGCCAGCTGAGCCCAGTGAGACCTCGGCCTCATTTCTCCTGGTGCTGCCAGCCCTACACTCTGGTGACATCTGCCTTTAGCTGCATCCCAGTGCCAGGGCTTGGGCTGAGCTTGTCCTGATCCAGCTGCAACAGCTTGTGCTGGTGGGTCTGCCCCATCCCTGGCAGTGTTGAAGGGCAGGTTGGATGGGGCTTGGAGCAACCTGGGCTGGTGGGAGGTGTCCCTGCCCATGGTAGGAGGGTTGGAACTAGATGATCTTGAAAGTCCCTTCCAACCCAAACCACTCCATGATTCTGTGCTAACCATCACCTGCTGCTGTCTCTCACAGCCACAATGAAAGGCGGAACACATTCCTGCACCCAGTGACGGGACAGGTCCCTGAGGACAACTCAAGGCTTGACGTGCAAAAGTAGGTTGGCTCCCAACTCCCCTGATATTTGGGTCTGATGGGGGACCAAGGTGGGCTGGGCTGAGGGGTGCGGATGCCAAGGACCAGCTCCTGCAGGGTGGAGAAATGCAGCTCTGCTGACTCAGCTCTCCTGTGCTGCAGACCAGCCTTGGACATGTCAAGCAAAGCGGGCAGCAAGCGACCGGCCACCATCACCAGCGAGCCCTCCAACCACACCATGGTGTCAGAGGTGCCCCCAGAGCGCCCTGGAGGACGGGTGGGTACCCAAAGCTGTGCAGCATGGCAAGTGGGGTGCTTGGAACCCCTCCATGGGGACTGAGCATCTTCTCTCACCTTCTGCAGGCTTCACGCTCCTCCCGCAAGGGCATCGCCTTCGGGAAACGCTCCAATTCCATGAAGAGGAACCCCAACGCTGCTGTGACCAAGAGTGGCTGGCTCTACAAGCAGGTAGCTGAGCCCCTGCCATGCCAGGTGCCCCCCCGGGGCCGTGCCAGCCCCTTGCCCCTCCCTCCAGGTGAGTGCTGCTCTCACTGCCCCTCTCTCTCAGGCCAGCTCGGGGGTGAAGCAGTGGAACAAGCGCTGGTTCGTGCTGGTGGATCGCTGCCTCTTCTACTACAAAGGTACAACAGCGAGTACCTGCTCCAGGTTCCCCCTATGG
>NW_009952434.1:345068-348528 GCF_000747805.2 Chaetura pelagica
TGGCCACCAGCCACAGAATCACAGAATGGTTCCCGTTGGAAAAGACCTTTAAGATCATCAAGTCCAACCCTTAGCCCAGCTCTGCCGAGACCGGTGCTAACCCGTGTCCCTCAGCACCACATCGACACAGCTTTTAAACACCGCCAGGGGTGGTGATTCTACCACCATCCTGGGCAGCCTGTTCCAGTGTTTAATAACCCTTTCAGTGAAGAAGTTTCTTCTAATATCCAATCCAAACCTCCCCTGGTGCAACTTGAGGCCATTTCCTCTCTTCCTGTTGCTTGTTCCTTGGGAGAAGAGACTGACACCCCCTCGCTCCAACCTCCTTTCAGGTGGTTGCAGAGAATGAGGGGGTCTCCCCAAGCCAGGCACCTGCAAGCAACCCCAGGGCTGTTATTGTGCCTGGAGCAGGTTTTGCTAGCATGGGAAGAGGGGTCAGCAGGTGACAGCACCCCTTTGTACAGATGTTTGCCACGCAGGGGACTCAAGGGGTTAATGTGGGTTCCTTCCCCAGCCTCCCTGGCAGCTCCCAGCCCTGGCAGCAGCCCTGGGTGGGCATGAATAATTGAACAGAGCCTGGGTGGGAGCCCAGCCCAGGCAGGCAGAGCAGGCAGCAACAGGCAGGCAGTGATTTCCCACAGGTGGGCTCCCTACCTGTGGGAA
The DNA here is from genome assembly GCF_000747805.2 of Chaetura pelagica. NCBI lineage: Eukaryota > Metazoa > Chordata > Aves > Apodiformes > Apodidae > Chaetura > Chaetura pelagica. Next base: position 345,732 of record NW_009952434.1, read on the forward strand.
GGAGCGATGGGACCCTCTTCCCACAGCTGCTGGTGGGTCCCTACTGGGGGGCAACCGGGGCTCCCAGCCCTCCCTGTGTGTGTAACTCCTCACATTTGCCTAGCAGATGAGAAGGAGGAGAGCATCCTGGGCAGCATCCCCCTGCTCAGCTTCCGCGTGGCCGCCGTGCAGCCCTCTGACAACATCAGCAGGGCGGTGTCAGTGTGTGGTGGTGCTGGGGGCTCGGAGGGAAGGGGGCAGAGCATTGGGGTGACAGTGGTGCTCGCAGGGTCCCTGCTGCTCCCTCTTCTTGCTTTCTTGGTGTTGGGGCATGGGGAGAGCTTGGCAGAGGGGTAAGCACAGTAACCCCCCAGGGATACCCTGCTCTCTGCTGGGGAAACTGAGGCACGCGTGGGGCAAAGCAGCTTCTCCAAGGTTATTATCCCCACCCCCCAGGCTGTCAGGGCTCTGCTCTTGGGGTGCACTGTTGCTCCCAGCCTGGGGAGGTGCTGGTGCAGTGTGGGCAGCAGCTCTGCCCTGGCAGGCAGTGCTCTCAGCCCTCTCCCTGCCCTGCTTTCCCCTCCCATCACTGCTCAGGCCAGCCCATCCCTGTGGCTGCTGCGGCGCTTCTCGGCAGCGCTCCCAGAGCCACACACAGAGGAGTCCCCAGCTCCTCTGTTTTTATTTAATATGCTTTGACTGGTGTGCACAGGAAAGGGAAATGTAATTGCAAGGGGGTAGCTGCTCCTCAGCCTGTGAGGGGAGCAGTGGGAGGGTGGCTGCTGCTGCTGGGGCTCTCCTGTGCCCATCCCCAGCAGCAGACCCTGGCTCTCCCTTGAGCTTCCCTGGCGCCCCATGGCACTCACCAGCATCACCCTGTGCCTTCACCAGCACCACTGCTTGTGCTGCCCATGGTCATGTTGTCCCTGGCTTGTTGATGGGCTGGTGCACAGGCCAGCTTGTACCCCTGTCCACTTGTGCAAAAAGCCAACGTGGCCCTTCCTGCTGGTGCCTGGGGTCCCCACAGGGCCCTGCTGGTGAGTTGTCCAACTTTTGTCGCTGCCATCCTTAAACCTGCATTTAAGCTGCAGCTGAGCATGGTTTAGGGACAAGTGCTGGCAACCAACGAGGTGTCACTGCCTGCAGCTCCTGCAGGTGAGAGCAGAGAATGACCTGGGGATGACAAAATGTCTCCTGGCTCATGACACCAGTAGGAAAGCTGCCACCCACGAGCAGCTCTGCAGACACACGCCTGCAATTCCATCTGCACTGCAGAATTTGGGGTGTTTTTTTTTTTGGGGGGGGTTGATGGTTTTTGCTCAGAGGAAGGTAGAGAGGGTCGTTGACAGCCAGGAGAGGTCTGGGCTGCAGCACCTGCTCTCCTGCCACGCTGTGGCTTGACCCTTGTCTGTGTTTCCTCCTCTCTCCGCGGGCGAGGATCCCCGGACAGGAGGTCTCTCTTCGTGCCCGTCTGCCACGCCAGTCACCACCTAGGTAGTACCTCCGTGTGTTTCCCGTGCATGCAGAAGGGTGAGGGGCTCTCCAGCATGCTCTGCTCCCCCGCCTGCACTAACCCAGGGGACGACCCTTTTGCTCTGGCTGCAGAGTTTTTGGAGGCAGGAGTGCCTGGGGGTTGCAGGAGGTGACCCCGTGGCTGGGCACGGTGGCTGCATGTTCTGGGGAAGATGGAAACCCAAGGGAGGGTTTTAATCACATCTCCACTTTTCAAGTTTTATTTTATCTGAAAATTGAGCCCTGAAACTCTTTCAGGGAAAAAAAAAAACCTCCTGCTTTCCTTGCTGCCTCCCATCCCTTCCCACAGAGGGGAAAGGTGGAAGCTTCAAAAATAGCCAGACCTGCCTTCCAGGTGGAGAGTGGGCACTGACTCCTTGGACCAAAAGTGAATGTTTTTCCCCCAGAAGTGTTGTCTGGGCCAAGAAGCCACCTTCCCCTTAACCCTGCATGAACAATGATGCTCCAGGCAGCTCTGCCGCTCTCGCTGGGATGCTGACCCCTCTGCCCACCCTGCTGGCACCTGCTTGGTGCTGGGGGTGGCTGCAAGGGGCTGGTGGCCCCAGGGGATCCCCTGCAAGGGGACAAGGGCTGGTGCCAGTTCTGCCTGCAGAGCCTTCCTCCTGCTTGCTGTCAGTGAGGATGTGGGTGGCTCGGGAAGGGAGGGAAGGACGGTGCTTTGTTTCCCCTGCAGCAGCAGGACCTCGTGCTGGGGTGAAGATGGAGCTCTGACCCTCCTGTCTGTCTCTCTCCCCACTTCTCTGCCCCTCCTGCAGGTGACGGTGTGCTGGGTGGAGGAGGTGACGGCCAGTAACGAGCAGTCCCTGTCTCCCCAGGCCGAGCACGCCGGCATCAGGACGTACTTCTTCAGCGCTGAGAACACGGAGGAGCAGGAATCCTGGATCCAAGCCATGGGCGAAGCTGCCCGGGTGCAGATCCCCCCGACCCAGAGGTCAGCACCCCACTGTCTCCCCATGACACCCCTCTGCCCTTGGAGATGGGGTGGGAAGGGCTGTGTCCCATGGTCCAGGACCTTCTGGGAGTTTCACTGTCCCTCTGGAGAACTGGGCAGCTTTGGCCCCAAAAAGCTGAGGGTGGGTGGGACGTTACCAGCCACCCCAGGGGCATTGCAAAGGGAGGGTAACGCTCTCCCCTGTCGCGGCACCTTCCAGGCATGAGAAGCCAGACTCTGAGAACATCCCCCCCAGCAAGCACCACCAGCACCACCGCAACACCGGCCATCGCGAGCACCCCAGAGCCGACCCCGACGTCAAGACCCGCGGGGAGGGCGCCGGCCGCGGCCCGG
>NW_009952434.1:367935-368771 GCF_000747805.2 Chaetura pelagica
GGGGGGGGAAGGAGGGGAGAGGGGGTTCCTGCTGCTTTTCTCCAGGGCTGCCCTTCAGGTGATGGTCTGGGAATGTTTTTTTCCCCTTCCCATCTGCTTTCTTCTCTCCTGGGGTCAGAAAAAAAAAAAATCTCCATTTTTTGGGGCTGTTACCCCATGTGCTGGTTCTGAGCAGGGTATGGGATGGAACAAAAAGCCATGCACAGTGGGTTTTGGAAGGGAGGCCATTATGGGAGGATGGATGACAGGAGGGGAGGTCAACATGGGGTTCCTGGGAGGAGAGAAGCCAGCCAGCTTTCTGGACACTGTCAGAGCTGCCTGCTCTAGGGCTGCCCTCACCCACTGGCAGCCCTGTATGTGCAGCAAGGGTCTGGGCACAGCTTGGTCACCAGCCTGTCCCTCACAGCTCTCTTCCCGTATTTCAGCCCCACCAGGTTTTACCCTGTGTCTCGCCGGGTACCCGACTACTATTCCCCCTACTCACCCCAGTACCCTGAGGACTACCAGTACTACCCGCCCGGGGTGCGCCCCGACAGCATCTGCTCCATGCCTGCCTTCGAGCGGGTGAGCCCGCCCTGGGCGCTGGAGGACAAGCGACATTCCTTCCGCAACGGGGGCACCTACCAGCTCCGAGACTGGAAGGAACACCCCGGCTTCGGCCGGCAAGACACCCCGCTCTGGCTTCCCGGTCCCGGGAGGCAACCGACGTACTTGGACGAGGTGGATGCGGCCTCGGGGTCCCTGCGGCGGATGTCGCTGCAGCCCCGTTCCCGCTCCGTGCCCCGCTCGCCCAGCCAGGGCTCCTACAGCCGGGCACGGGGGTACTCCCCTGTCCG
>NW_009952434.1:369715-383286 GCF_000747805.2 Chaetura pelagica
TACGCCGCCCCCACCGCCTTCATGATGAGGAGATCCATCAGTTCTCCAAAGGTAAAGGCCTGTGGGTGCAGGGGGAGTGCTGTGGGGTCAGGGTCCCCTCGCCGGGGATGTCGGGGCAGGGAGGCTGCAGCACAGCTTGTTCCCTCTGCTTGCACAGCCTGGCCTCAAAGTGTCACCGTGGCTTGCAGCAGCTGGTGGCTTCAGGTCCTTCCTCACTGCCCTGAAAGGCTGCTCAGGTTGTGGTTGTTCCTTCCTGGCTGCCTGGAGAGATGGAGCAGGAGGGGATGGGATGGGGTGCTCATGGCTGACATACTCCCAAGGAGGGTTCTTCCCTTGCAGATCTCTCTGGCCTCTCACACCCCTCTCATGTGTCTCTGGTTTTGGGGGTGGGGGGTCTCCTCTCTTCTCAGTATGACTATCTGGGTGACAGACGGCCCATCCCGGCTGGAATGTATCCGTACCACTACCCGGCATCTCCCACCGTCCATGACAAAATGGTATGTACCCTGCTGGTACTGGGGGGTGAGCCCTGTCAGACTGGGGTGCAGAGTCCCCTGGGGAGGTGGAACAGCTTGGGGACTCCTTGCTTGGATGGCCAAGGAGGAATTGCTCTGCTCCAGGGGCAGCTTTGTGGGTCAGAGCTGGGCTGCTCTGGGGCAGGTTGGGACCACAAGTGCTTTTGCTGATGTCTCTGGTCCTTCCTGGCCACACCTGAAAGAAATGCTTGTGGAAAGGCCCCCAATCCCTGCCCTGCAGCTCCCAGGGGCAGTGGAACACCCTTGGACTCCTGTACACCCTGCAATAATGGGCCAGGCCTGTTACCTCCAGGGTGATCCCCAGCTGAGGCTGGCACCCACCCTGCACCTCTCCCCCTCTTGCTTCCTCACTTCTGGCTTCAGCTGCTGCTTTTTCCTGTGTTTTGTTTCCCCTTGGAGCGCTGAGGGGTGGGAGCCAGTGGGGTGAGACCAGGAGGTTCCCCTGCAGACCCCAAACCAGAGGGCAGGACTGGCTGCTGGAGGAGGGAGAAGCACGAGTTACCATAAGCCACCCACGCTGCCATCCATCCTCGCCGGCCGGAGACGCAGGGACAGGGTTGTGCCTCTTCCGAGGCCCCGTTAGCCAGGAGGGAGATCCGGGAGGAGAGCAGGTCTCCTGCAGGGCACAACCAGCTCTCCCAGCTCTGTGCCAGGGAGGTGCCTGGCTTCCCAAGGCTGAGAGGGCTTCACATTTCCGTGGCCTTCACCTAACCGCTTTGCTTCTTCTTTTATATGTCGTGTGTTCGTTTCTTGCCGCATGCCTGCTGGCTCCTGGTAGGATGAACTTTTAGACCTTCAGTTGCAAAGAAACCTAGAGTATTTGGACCAGCAGGTAGGCAGAGCTGGCTGCAAGCCTCATGCTGCTTACATCCCCATGTGCCCTGTCCCCAGTGGCCTCCCCTCCCAGCACAGCATCTCGTCCCCTAACATCCATCCTCACCCTTCTTGGCATTAAACCAGCACGAGTTGTCTTTGGTTTCCTTCTCCCACCCTTTCTGTCTGTAGGGTTACTCATTGCTTGACAGAAACGTTTTCCCTGACAGTGCCTTCTGTGTGATGTGCCAGAGATAGTGTGTATGTGGGGGGTGTCTCAAGGGAGGTTTCCACGTGCCCAGGATTGTGGGGTGTGGGGGAGGCAGCTCTGAAACCCTCCCCAGGTTGGCCTGCACGGTGCTGGCTCAGGGTGGTGTGGGACACTGGTCCGTTCTGGCTAGCTTCTCATCCCCAGCACTGGCTGCAACATCAGTGTGAGCCAGGGTGCTGTGCGGGTTTTGGGATTCATGCCCCTCATTCTGGGTAAGCTGTGGGGAGCCAGAGGGGCGTGAGGTGGTTTTGGTCGTGCTCTGGCCTTGTTCCTCCTTGAAGGCCAGAGGGTTGGTGGGATGAGGTTGCTGGGATGAGGCACCCTCTGGGACTGACACCAAAGCAACAGCTCCCAGGATTTTGCATTGCCAAGGGAGTGTTTGGAGGAGAACAGTGATCAGACTTCATCCCAGGAGGGGGATGAGGGTAATTCAGCTGGGAGAACCCCCCAGGACTGGTGGGGTGGAAACCACAGGCACCGGCTGGTGTCAAAGCTGGGGACAGGAGCTGTTAGCCAGTGGTGCAGCCCAGGCACTTGCCTGCAAAAGCCAGGCCTGCACTAAGGGAGCTGCTCCAGAGACAATCTCATTAGTCTGCAAATCTCCATCGGTGCAGTAATCGCCAGGATCTGTGTCTGCCTTGGAGAAGAGCCAAGGACAGGCCGGAGCACTCGCTGCAATAAAAGCTCTCTGGGTTATTTCACAGCCGTCGGCAGCAGCGCTCGCTCTCCGAGGCTCTTTAAAACACTCCCTAAAAAGGCTTTGCATCTCCTCCTCCTCTCCTGCTGACCTCTGGAGAGACTAATTCGGGGTGATGCTGTCGAGTATCTCTTTTCAGACAGCTCACTGCTTTGTTTTCTCTCTCCGTGTTTGTCCGGACACTGGGATGGCTCACTGGGCCGCTCCCCACCTTGCTCACCTGCCCCTATTCAGGGCAGGGATGCTGGCAGTGGCCTTGGGAATGCACAGGGGTGCCAAAAACCATCCCATCCTTGCCCTGCACAGCAGCACAGCCACGATGTGCCACGTCCTCAGGATCACCCCCTTCCCACCTGGCTGTGCTGCTCGAGGCTGCCAGACTGAAGAGGGGGACACTGCTGTCCCCAGGCCCAGGCTTCCATCACCTTCCCCTGTCACTTGGAGCTCACCTCTGCCTTGAGCCATCCTAGGTCCTTCAGGCAGGGCACTGAGGAGCAGGGTCGGTCTGTCTGTCTGCCTGGACCACGCTGTGTGCTGCAGCCACAGGTGTCTCTGTGCAAGCTTGTGTCTGTGTGTGCAGTTTTCTGCTGCCCAGCTCTGAGGTGGCTCCTGTTTTACCTGTGTTTTCCCCTCAACGAAGTTTTCAGGGCATGCAACCAGCCCAGGATGCTCTTGATTGCACAAAATGGAGCAGCAGCAGCCTGGGGTGGCTGTCTCCACATGGCTCAAGAGCCTGGGACATCTCTTGGAGGTGGCATCTTGCAGCCCAATGTCCTGAGGGCTCCTGGAATGGGCCACCTCACTTCTCCAAGGGCACCCGAGCCCCGCAGCACTCCAGCTCCTCTCTGCTGACCTCTCTGCTTTCCTTCCCTGTCTGCCACAGATGAGCGAGAGTGACACCCTGATCAGTATGGTGAACAGGATGGTGGAGACCTCCTCCCCTAGGGCTCAGCTCTACATGCAAGTAAGCCTCCGGCCAGCAGGCCGTGCATGGCAGCCACACCAGCCACCCTGCTCTCCATCCCTTAGGTCACCTTCTGCCATTTCCACTCATGCAGACTCCAGCATCCATGCTGCTGCAGCACATCATGCTCTCGGGGACCTGCTAGTCCATCACAGGCTTTGCTAATCCACCCATAAGCCATAAAAACCCAGTCAATCCTTGTGCTGAGAGCACAGGCTGGGGACTCAGCACTCTTGAACTCTGCTCCTTGTTGGGGCTGGACTTGGGTGCTTTGCTCACCTTCTGTGTGTTGCTGAGGCAAGGAGAAGGTGTGGGAGGACTTCAAGACAGGAATTCAGCCCAGTGCTCTTAACCAAAGCAATAACTGCTGTAACAAGGAGAGGAATCAGCCTTTTACCCCCTGAGGCTCAGGCTTGTGCTGTTCCCCAGCCAGAGAGGCTGTGAAAGCATTGGCATGTCCCAGTTGATGCTGGGATACAGCTCCAAGCACAGGCATGTCTCACCACCTGGGAACATGTCTCTGGGTCCCTTTTGTGCTGCCAGCCCCAGGCAGAGGAGTCCTAGGGCCCCTCTGTGCTGCCCACAGCATCTCCAGGCAATCACTGAGGTTTTCCAATGAAAGGAAGGTGCCTGTTTCCATCTGCTGTGAGCAGGGACATGCTGGACAGTGAAGCTGGAGGTGCTGAGATGCTCTGGCTTGCTGGACTCTCAGCAGCATCTCCATTCACCAGGCTCTGCCTCCAGCCTCACTGGGCATTTCCCAGGTTCAGGTCTATTTGCATTGTCCTATGGTTTTAAATGGCTCTGAAGTAGCATCTTGCTCTCTAGCAATAATGATCCCCTTCTTCCTATCTTACACCTTTCATCTTGAGATCTTGGAGACATGTAATTGATGAGGTCCCATTAGTAATTTAGATTTCCAGGAAGGGAAAATGACTCACAGAGAAGCCGGATGGTAAACAGGCAGCTGCTGATTTATAGGTGTTTCCACTCTGCTAAGTGGGATTACAACTTAATCTTTCTGCCTTTGTTTCCCTGCCTGTGAAATGGTGGCAGTTGCACACCAGGCAGTTAATGATTCACGAGGCATCTCTTTAACTCAGCTCTTGGCGTCCCGTGGAGAGGTTGTCTCCAACTCATTCCCAGGGCTCACCCAGCCCATGGGCTGGGAACGGGGAGGGAGGTTGTGCCTTCATCCCAGCACCTGCTGCTTCCTGACCGTGCCGGCTGCAGGGAACACCCCTCGACTCCATCTCCCCACCCCCATTTCCCTGCTCTCGGGAATGGGGGAGAGGGGCCGGGAAGTGCCTCCCCATCCCCAGGGGCTCCGGGCTCACCCCCCGCTCCTCCTGCAGGTAACGCCGTTCCCGGAGCCCTACAGGGAGCCGCTGCACACCTACAAGATAAGCGAGCAAGACACTGATGTAAGAGCAAACGTCTGCCCTGCGTGTCCCCGCTCTGCCCCGTGCTGTTGTCACTGTCCCCCGCAGCAGCTTTGCTGTCCCCATCGAGCCAGCTGGGCTGAGTGGCCCCGCACAGCCGGGCTGGGACTTGGTGCTGCCCCAAGCGTGGTGTGTGCAGCCTGGGGACTAAAATCCTCTGCTGAGCTTCACTGCTTGGTCTTGCCCCGTGTCCAGGTTCGGCCAGTGTCACCCTGGCTGGGGCTGAAGTCCCTGCAGTGAGGGCAGAGGGCTGGAAACCCTCCCCTGGACCAGGCGTTGTCCCATCAAACCAGCCCTGTGGGACACGTCCTGGCTGCACGTTTGCACGGGTGCACTCCACACACTCCATCACTGAGCTCTCCTCCTCCCCTCCCTTTCTCTTTACCTCCTGGGGACAGAAGCTGCTGGGGAAGCTCTGTGAGCAGAACAAGGTGCTGCGGGAGCAGGAGAGGCTGGTGCAGCAGCTCCGAGCAGAGAAGGTACGTGGTGGGTGGCTCAAGCCAGGGATGAACCTGGCTGCAAGGTGATGGCTGTGCCCAGGCAGCACCTTCATGGCAAGGAAGTGACATGTCCTGCTGTCATGTCTCTGAGCTGGGAGAGGTGCCCATGGTCCTGGAACTCCCCATGCGTTAAATAAGGAGAGGGACTTCAGCTCCTGCACCAGTTGGGCTCCTATGACTCCATCTCCCTCCCATGTCCCCAGGAGAGCCTGGAGAGTGCCTTGATGGGGACACACCAGGAGCTGGAGCTGTTTGGGAGCCAGCCAGCCTACCCAGAGAAGCTAAAAAAAAACCCCCCCCCCCCCCCCCGGGTCCTTTTCTCCTTTCCTGTAAAAAAATATAAAAATTAAAAAGGAGAAGGGAGATCCACTGGTTGGCTGGGGTCCTAAATGAGCCAAAGTTTCCCTTTGGGGATGAAGCAACTTAGCATTCACAGTGTGTGCCCAGAGCCATCTCAGCTCCTGCTCCCATTCTGGGGGCACCAGGCACTCCCAGGGTACAGCCTGGCTGGGGCATGGCAGAGTTGGTACCCCCCAACTTCCCCCCCCCTGCAGCTTGGAGTGGGTTTGATATAGCATCCTCCTGCATTCCTGGGTGCTCCCACACTGTGCTGGCTGGGGCTGCTGTCAGCCAGGGAGGCAACCCACAAAACCCCCCCCCAAAACCAACCCACCTCCTCCCCAGGCCTTGGGAAACAGCACTGCTGAGTATGAGAGCCTGGAGAGTGAGGTGTCTGCCCTGCACGATGACCTCTGGGAGCAGCTGAACCTGGACATCCAGGTGAGTGAGACCCCACTGGCCCTAGGGTCTGTCCCCACTCCCCAGGTCCTCCATAGAGGTGGAACCCCCTGGTTCTCCTCCACGGAGCCAGTTTGCAAGTGGCTGCTCAATGCTCAGCCCTTGGTGGCCACAGCAAGGGCAGAGGGGCTGAGGAACTGGGGGCACCTGGGTGCCATGGAGGTGCTGCACCCCAGCACTCCCCTTGCTGCCTGGGGTTCTGTCAGTTCCCCCCAGCCCACAGCAGGTGCCTGGGGGAGCAGAGCGATGGCTCCTGGCAGGAGACAAGTCATGGGTGTGATGGTTTAGGCTCCCCCAGGGCTGAGTCTGCCTCAGCTGAACACCCCCAGGATCCCATGGCTTGGTGCGGGGCTGGGGTGCAGTGGGGCTGGGGTGCAGTGGGGCTGGCAGTGGTGGGAGCTTCTCTGACCTGCTGCCTTTTCTCCCCTCCAGAATGAAATGCTCAAACGGCAGATCCAGAAGGAGATCTGGCGGATCCAGGACGTGATGGAGGGGCTGAGGAAGAACAACCCATCCCGGGGCACTGACACTGCCAAACACAGAGGTGAGCAGGGGCCGTCCCTGCCCTGGCACAGCCCCAACTCCAGCATCCTGTGGAGGCTTTGGGGCACAGATTTGTTCCTGCTTTTCTCCACAGTGGCCATCGGCCCCTCAGGGACATACAGCTCCAACAGCCCTGCCAGCCCCCTGAGCTCGGCCAGCATCACCAGCCCCCTCAGCCCCTTCTCCCTCATCTCTGGCTCCCAGGGCTCACCCACCAAGCCAGGACCCACTGAGGTGAGTGCACCGGGGTGACCCTGGGGAGCTCTTGGCCACCACTGGGTCCCCAGCCTGGCTCACAGGTTGCTGTCAGGGGTTGGGCACAGAGCAAGGCTGAGTTTCTTCCTGGCTCTGCCTGGGGCAAAGTTTTGGGCACATGCATGGGCTGTAGTGTCCCCTGGTGACATCTGGGTCCACAGTCCTTGCAGGGGATGTGACTGGGCTTTGCAGCCTTTGGGCTCCTGCATCAAGCAGCCCCAAAGGCTGAGAGATGTTCAGCTCCAGCCTTTGGCTTCAGGTCCAGCTTCTACTGCTACCACGGTCCCTTCTTCCTGCACTCATTTGAGGTCCAGCAGTGCTGGTCTCACCTTCATCCACATGAAGTTTAGGCTGGAGTTTGGGGACTCCACACCCACCTGGCTGTGCACAAGTGATACCAATGTCTCCTGGGGGCTGCGAGCCCCCCAAGCTCTGCCTGGCCCTTCTGCAGGGGGACATGGAGACCGCGGGGTCCCAGGAGCAGCAGCCGGCTGCTCTCCCTCCTTCCTTGGCTCTCGTGTGACGCTTCCACTGTGTCTTGTCTTGATCTTTTTCTAACTCTCTCTTCCTTCCCGGCTCTCAGTGTCTCTGCTCTCATGCTCCTCTCCACCCCAGGAACCAGGCCCGCCTCGACCTCCCCTCCCCAAGTCCTACGTTCCCCTGGAGTCTCCTCCGACCGTCCCTCCGCTCCCCGGCGAGAGCCGCCTCTGGCCGTACCCCACCTCCCCTGCCTGGCACCAGGGCAGCGAGGCCAAGAGGGGACAGGTACCAAAACCTCTCCAGAGCAGTGGCCCCGTCCCCTTCCTCCCCCCGACATCAGCTGGCAGGGACCGGGATGAGGCAGGTGGTGGGACTCGAGTGTGGAGGACAGGGACAGGGCAGAGGTGGCACTTGACGAGGGGACAGCAGCATGTGGCTGGTACCTGCCCTCCCCAAGGGGAGCAATGGGCAGTGTGTCCCCCCCAGCAGCCTCTTCCTGGCCCTCCTGTCCCCACCAGGTCCCCTGCACCCACTGTGCTCACTCAGGGACAGGGACTGGCTCATCCTGGGCAGCTCCCAGAGCTGCTGCAGCCCCGATGTTGGCTCCTCTGTTCTCCTCTGCCCTCACCTCTCACTGTTCTTCTGCTCTGCTCCCTGCCCTGTGGTGCTGGGCAAGCTGCCCATGGGGGGGACCCCCCAACTTCTGCCCCACCAACAGCAAACCTGGATTTAGGAATTCCTGGTAATGCCTCAGATGTGCTCCCAGCAGGGAGAAGGGACCAGGTTTGGACACCAAGAGACACAAGTGCCCTTGCAGCTGGGAGGGTCAGGATGGGTGCGTGCAGGGGCTGGCAGTGGCTGTGCTGAGGTGGGGACAATTTTGAACCCCACTGTGGGCACACGTGGCAAGTGGACCTTGCTGGAGCTCAGCACAGAGTCAGGTGTCCCCATCCTGGGGCTCCCAGGTGCCACCTCCAAGCTGTGGCAGGATCCTCAGCCCTTTTCCCATGTAGGAGGCAGCCCTACAGGGACAGTGACCAGAGCTTGGCCCTGATGGCCTGGGACATAACAGGGCAAGAGCTGCAGAGCCCTCCCAGCCCTTCTCCCTGCACCTTTGGGGTGTGCTGGGACCACCTGGCTGGTGTCTGTGGTACCTGCCCTCCCCAAGGGGAGCAATGGGCAGTGTGTCCCCCCCAGCAGCCTCTTCATGGCCCTCCTGTCCCCACCAGGTCCCCTGCACCCACTGTGCTCACTCAGGGACAGGGACTGGCTCATCCTGGGCAGCTCCCAGAGCTGCTGCAGCCCCAGTGTTGGCTCCTCTGTTCTCCTCTGCCCTCACCTCTCACTGTTCTTCTGCTCTGTTCCCTGCCCTGTGGTGCTGGGCAAGCTGCCCATGGGGGGGACCCCCCAACTTCTGCCCCACCAACAGCAAACCTGGATTTAGGAATTCCTGGTAATGCCTCAGATGTGCTCCCACCAGGGAGAAGGGACCAGGTTTGGACACCAAGAGACACAAGTGCCCTTGCAGCTGGGAGGGTCAGGATGGGTGCGTGCAGGGGCTGGCAGTGGCTGTGCTGAGGTGGGGACAATTTTGAACCCCACTGTGGGCACACGTGGCAAGTGGACCTTGCTGGAGCTCAGCACAGAGTCAGGTGTCCCCATCCTGGGGCTCCCAGGTGCCACCTCCAAGCTGTGGCAGGATCCTCAGCCCTTTTCCCATGTAGGAGGCAGCCCTACAGGGACAGTGACCAGAGCTTGGCCCTGATGGCCTGGGACATAACAGGGCAAGAGCTGCAGAGCCCTCCCAGCCCTTCTCCCTGCACCTTTGGGGTGTGCTGGGACCACCTGGCTGGTGTCTGTGTGTCTGTCTGCTCCCAGCAGTGTGTCTGCAGGCTGCACGTCACCCCGTGGCTGCGGAGAGCAGCGGTCTGTCCCCAGGCAGAACATGGGCTCCAGGAAGGATAAGGGCTCACCAGGGACCTGCTTTTTTTTTCCCACAGCTCAAGCTAGGTTTCGAGCAGAGCAAGAAAGAGGCACAACGAGCAGCCCCCTCAGGGCCCCTGGCTGAGGGGCTCCTGCAGAGCCAGCAGGAGGCAGAGAAGCAAGCGGCGCTCAACAAGGGTAGGACACCAGGGTGGTGGGTCCTGCTCCCCACGGCTGCCTGGAGCACCCAGCACCTTGCTGGGCCCCTGTCCTTGGTCCTCAGGAGGGTTCAGCCTGGTGTTTTTGTTTGCTTTGCAGTGGGCATCGTCCCCCCTAGGACCAAGTCTCCAGCCGAGGAGGAGGTGGTGACCACGTCTGGCTTGCCAAGGAGGAGCACCAGTGGCATGTCCAATGGGCTCAGCTCCCGGGTAGGGCTTGTGTCCAGGGGCTTGGGGCTGGGGTGGTGGGGCTATACTAGCAAAGGGGGGCTGTACTGCAGACTGAGGGTCCCCCTTTGGGAGGGTTGTGGCACTGGGTGGATGTCCACAAGTCCAGGAGGCATCCAGAGGATGCACAAGTCCAGAAAAGGCCATGAAGGTGATCCAAGGGCTGGAGCAGCTCTGCTCTGGAGACAGGCTGGGAGAGTTGGGGTGTTCAGCCTGGCAAAGAGAAGGCTCCAGGGAGACCTTAGAGCACCTTCCAGTGCCTGAAGGGGCTCCAGGAAAGCTGGGGAGGGACCTGGGACAAGGGCAGGGAGGGATGGGATGAGGGGTCACAGCTTTAAACTGAAAGAGAGGAGATTTGGTTTAGACATTAGGAAATTCTTCACTATGAGGTTGGTGAGGCACTGGCACAGGTTGCCCAGGGAAACTGTGGCTGCCCAGAGATGTTCAAGATCAGGCTGGATGGGGCCTGGAGCAACCTGGTTTGGTGGGAGGTGTCCCTGCCTGTGCAGGGGGGTTGGAACTGGGTGATCTTTCAGTCCCTTCCACCCCAAACCGGTCTGGGGTTCTATGATGGGGCTGGTCCCTGCTGCAGGCAGGGGCTGTGTGACCGTGGGGCTGGGTTCTCCCCAGGAGAGGCCGAAGAGCGCCGTGTTCGCCAACGAGATGAAGGTGAAGATGAGTGTGGAGGAGCAGATTGACCGCATGAAGCGCCACCAGAGCGGCTCCATGAAGGAGAAGCGGCGCAGCCTGCAGCTCCCTGGCAGCCAGCAGCCCGACCCCCCCGGCACCAGGGCACCTGCCTCCTACAAGGTGGTGAGTCATCCTAAACGTAAGGAAAAACTTGGTTGTGAGGGCAACAGAGCATGGGGATGGGCTGCCCAGGGAGGTGGTAGAGTCTCTGTCTCTGGAGGCATTCAAAACCCATCTGGACATGGTCTTGTGTGATCTACTGTAGGTGGTCCTGCTCTAGCAGGGGGGTTGGACTTAGATGATCTTCAGAGGTTCCTTCCAACCTTCCCCTGCACCACCACAGGGCTGAGGCAAACAGAGTGTCTGAGGTGCCTGACGGAGCAGAGGGGACACTGGGGGCTGGGGAAGGGGACAATGCACCATCCCGTGGGAGCTCAGGAGGTCTGGGGTCCCTGGCAGGTGCGGCGGCACCGCAGCATCCACGAGGTGGACATCTCTGACCTGGAGGCCGCGCTGCGCTCCGAGGAACCCGGGAAGGTCTACGAGACCCCCCAGGAGGAGATCGCCCGGCTGCGCAAGATGGAGCTGGAGCCCCAGCACTACGATGTGGACATCAACAAGGAGGTGAGGATGGGCCATCCTGAAGGAGCTGGCAGCCTGGGCATGGGGTGTCCCTCCCTCCACAGCCTGCTCTGGGTGTTGGGGGGGGGTTGATCCATCATCCTGCATCCATTGGGATCACGGAGCCACTGGGCACGCCAAGCAGGGCAGGTGGGAGCTGCAGTAGGGATGTGTCCCTGGTGACTGGCACCCAGCTCAGCCCTTGCCCGCTGCCCCCAGCTCTCCACACCAGACAAAGTCCTCATCCCTGAGCGGTACATTGAGCTGGAGCCTGACACACCCCTCAGCCCCGAGGAGATGAAGGAGAAACAGAAGAAGGTGGAAAGGATCAAGACCCTCATTGCCAAATCCAGGTGAGGCTTCTGTGCCCGTGCCCGTGCCAGCCACCCCGGGGGGCACCCCAGCACCCTGTGGGGTCTGTCCCATCGAGATCGGGCATGGGTGCTGATGCTGGGTGCTCTGCACAGCCTGCAGAACGTCATCCCCCTGGGTGAGGGGGAGGTGGACACCCCCCAGGACCCCGAGATGCAGCTGCAGGAGCAGGAGAAGAGGATAGAGATCTCGTGTGCTCTGGCTGCCGAGGCCTCCCGCCGGGGCCGCATGCTCTCGGGTAAGGCACGGGTGGGCACGGGGGGTTGGAGCCTGCCAGCCCCCCTGGAGAGCAGAGCCCAGGGAGTGCTGAGGGCAGGACAGAGTGGACAGGTTGGGTGCAGGACGGGCTGGTGGGCTGCACAGGCAGCAGGAGCGAGGAGCTGGTGTGGGCAGGAGAGCGAGCTGCATCGGTCCTGGTGCAGGGCACCCCACGCCGTGCTAGAGGGAGCTTGGTGGCACAACATGCCTGGTCCATGAGGAACCCTGTGGGGACTTCACGTGTGAGCATGGTGGTACAACATGTCTGGTCCATGAAGAACCCAGCGTGGAGCTCATGTGTGAGCATGGTGGCACACCATGCCATGTCCATGAGCAGCCCTGTGGGGATGTCACATGTGAACATGGTGGCACACCATGCCATGTCCATGGGCAGCCCTGTGGGGATGTCACATGTGAACATGGTGGCACACCATGCCATGTCCATGGGCAGCCCTTTGGGGATGTCACATGTGAACATGGTGGCACACCATGCCATGTCCATGAGCAGCCCTGTGGGGATGTCACATGTGAACATGGTGGCACGCCATGCCATGTCCATGAGCAGCCCTGTGGGGATGTCACATGTGAACATGGTGGCACGCCATGCCATGTCCATGAGCAGCCCTGCAGGAGCTCCCATGTGTGCACCATGGCCAGGTGCTGCTGTGGCTGCTTGTCCTGACAGCGCTTCCTTCCTTCCTTCCTTCCTTCCTTGCTCTCCCTTTCCCTGCCCCGCTAACCTCTCGCTGGGTCTCCTCCTGCCCCTCTCTGCTGCCAGCATCTTGTGTTCTTCATGCCCTTCTCCCATTTCTCGTTTCCAGCTCAATGTGCTACCCCAAGCCCTCCCACCTCCCCAGCCTCCCCGACTCCACCGACCAACCCCCTCTCGTCTGAACCATCCCGGGGCGCCGACAACAGCCATTTTATGCGTGTCTGAGCCATGAAGTAAGAACCTCTTCTCTCCTACTTCATCCCATCCTCTCTCCGTCCCAGGGGGCTGCTTCTCCTATGCCCAGTGCCCGTCCATCACTGCTTGCTCCAGCTAACATCTCCCCAGCCACGTCAGCCCCATCTCCTCTCATGGACCAAGTGCAAGTGTCCTCCACGCTGCAGCTGGGTCAGCCAGGGACACCAGTGTGGAGGGAGGGGGGGGCTTGGCAGGCTGCTGGGAGAGCCCATGGATGGAGCAAAAAGGATGGTAGTCTGTATGCCAGGCTCTGGGGGACACCTGCCCTGGCATGTGCTGCAAACTGGAGGGGGCTCAATGTCCCCCTGCTTGGTCGGAGGTCCCCCCTAGGCAGCTGGAGGTGTGGAGCTGAGTCTGCGCTGGGTTAGGGCAGGAAAGGGTGGTGGGGTGGGCAGAGGGGCTGCTCCTCCCCTGGGTGCCCCATGTGGAGCTCAGCCCTGCTCTCTTCCTCTCCCTCCAGCTCAAGCTCTGGCAGCTGCCGGTGCCAACAAGTTCCATGGGGCCACGTTCTAGAGCCCCAACAGCGCCGAACCTCTCGCCATCGTTTTTGGTTCTCCTGGACCCCCTTCCCTCCCTCCGACGGCGAGACCACCCGGCACAGCCAAGTGGGGAGATGCTGCTCTGCCCTGTCCCAGGGGAGACGTGTGGGTGCCAGCAGGTTGTCCCGCTGGAGTGAGGTCCCCGAGGAGCCAGCCTGCACGGGGACAGATCGGTGGTGTCCTGGGCATCAGGCTTGCATGGACAGCTGGGCAGGGACATCTGTGGTGTTGGCCCATGGCACAGTGTCCATCTCCCTGCTGGAGCAGCCCTGGGGAGGTGTGGGACTCCCCAGGCTACCCATAGTGATGTTGTTGGTCTCCCAAAGGTCTGTGAAGGGGCTCTTCTGGGTGCAGATCAGCCAGTCCCCACCATGTGTGGTGCTTCGACCTGCTGTTAGACCTGGATGCTCCAATTCTGCTCTTCAAGCACCTCTTCCCCTCCCTGTGCCCTGAACC
>NW_009952434.1:383347-387171 GCF_000747805.2 Chaetura pelagica
GGTGCTGGTGGATCAGCAGGAGGAGGAGCCGTGGAGGACAGAATGGATGGAGCTGGGACAGGAGGAAGGACACGGAGGTGCCCAGGGGAGCAGTGTGCTCAGGATAATAATAGGGGTGGTACAAGGGCTGGCCAGGGCACTGGTGCCCTGCTGGCATGGAGCAGGTCTGGCCAGGGCCAGGGACGTGGTGCAGGAGCAGAGCAGGGAGCTGGGGTGTGAGGTGGGACGGTGAAGCCGCAGGCTCGGCAAGGATCCCAGGGAGGGTGACAAGAAGTGGAAGGGGCTTGGGGTCAGGGGGTGGCAGTGGGGCTCATCCTCAGCTGTCCCCCTGTCGCATCTGTCCCAGCCCCTCTGAAAACCTGGCACTGGGTCCTGCCCCAAGACCTTCCCATTGAGCTCCGGACCTTTCAGTGCGTTTGATTTCCCTGCAGCAGGTTGACCCGTTTCTTTGGCTTTCCTGGAGGGAGGGGAAAAATAAAGCTGGAAAAGTGGTGGGGGCAGGGGTGGAGGAGGTCCATCCTAACGCCCACCAGGACCCCCACCCAGTGCTCCCCCTGCCTCCCCCTCGCCCCCCATCTTAGCAATACTGGTGGGATCCCAGGAGCCCCGAGCCTCCCACAGCCCTCTGAGCTCATAAAGCTGCCCCTTTATTTTGCTATTACATGCCTTAATATATGTTTTATGGAAATTCTACATTTATAATATATATCTATATTTGGTTTTCTCTTCTTTCCTGGGAGGTACTGCTTTGTGCTCAGCTCTCTCTCTCTGCAGGGTTGTTGGCACCAGCCCTGCCAATGGGTTAAAAAAAGCAGATTCTTTGCCAATTTATCAGAGAGAAAAAGAAAAAAAAAAAAAAAAAAAAAAAAAGGAAAAAAAAAAAAAGAGAAAAAAACCACTATTTAAAATATATCTATTTTTTCTGCTTTTATTAAAAGCAAATTTATTTAAAATAAAATATAAAGAGACTGTAAGTTTTAAGAGACGATGTGTTTATTTTCCCATCCCGGGGTGGGCTCCCCAGCCGGTGTAACTGGGGCAGACCCCACTTCCACTGGCTGTGGAGACACCAGTGGGGACGTGCTGGGGACCAGGGGGCACCGTGGTGACCCACCCAGGGCAGTGATGCTCGGTGGGGGGGAGCTGAGGGGCACAGATACCCAATTCCTCCTGTTTCTGGGGGCTGGAAGGGATAAGGAGCATCCCAGTGCTCCTGCCCTTGGCATTCCCAGACCAACCAGTGAGCCCCAGTTCAGCTGTGAGCTGAACCTGCACCCAAGGGGGTTTTGCTAGTGTTAGAGAAATAAAAGTATCTAAGAAACAAGGAGGTGCCAGTGTCTTTTGTCTAGAGGTGAGCACAGGTCACAGCTTCAATCTTAGACCAAAGAGGAGGTGGATGAACAGCTACAGCATCTCAGCTGGTGAGGAAGGGTCTCTCCTTCTCCTTGGCTCACACCAAGGCTGGTGGCACCTTCATCTTCCTCAGCTTTTTTCTGGGGGGGGGGGGGGGTGTCATTTTCCCAGTGAGGTATTATTTTAGCTGCAGCTGGAATTAAAACCAAACCAACACCTGTTTGTACCTGGCAGGGAATAAAAGCAGCTGGTTGGTACAGGTGTGGAGCTGGTCACTGTGGGCTTTCTAGAGGGCCAGGGGTGCAGAGGTCCCTGTGGGATGGGTGGCACGTGCCCCACGGGGACCCTGTGGCCACCAGTGTCACCCTGCCCAGCCACCCCAGGCAGGAGATGCAGCTCATTAATGATTTGCCAGGATGACGTAGGGGGGGACTAAAGGCCTTTCCAAGGGTCACTGGCACGTGGAAGGTGCCCCCACCCTCGCCCGGCCTCGCCCAGCGCCGCTGCCACCGGCAAGATGGTGACTCTGACCGACTTCCAGCGTAAGAGGGTGGGTGGGCTGGGGTGGTTTGTGTCCCTGGGGCAACACCCATCCCCCTGGGACCAGGGAGAAGGGTGGGAATCTCCCCCCTGGTGCTGAGCAGGGGCTGGAGGCTCTGCCAGCTGAGGACGTTGGGGCAGGGAAAGGGTGCAATGGGGGATCTAGCCCTGGGGGTGGGGACCAGCACCTTGGGTGCTGCAGAGCTGGGTTTGCCCCCACCCTCTGCCCCAGGTCTGCATCCAGATCAGCAGCTGGGAAAGTGCCTGGGTCGTCTGGAGCATCTCCAGCCTCTCCCACCAGCTGCCTGCACCAACACCCTTCGTGCAACTGTTTAAACAAACACTGGAGACAACCTTCTTGTTTATTTTTCTTTGTGGTTTACTCTTTATCTGGCAGCCCAAAAGGAGTTTCTGGGGCACCCACCAAGCTCCCCAAGGCTTGGGAAGGTGGAAAGGCTGTTTCTAAGCTTTGGAGACATATCCAAAGCACATTTCTGGGAGGGAACAGGCCAGGGAGACGCCAAGGAGAGCGACCACAGCATGAGGTGGGACCTGAACTGTGTGTCTGAGCCCTCCTCCCATCCTCTGCAGGGATTGGTGTGGGACTGGTTGGCTTTGGCCTCTTCTTTGTCCTTTTTGGGATACTCTTGTACTTCGACTCGGTGCTCCTGGCCTTTGGGAATGTGAGTACAGAGGGGCTGGGGCTCAGGATGCAGCAAAGGGTCCATCTGGGCAGGACTTCTCTGACCCACTCCCCTTCATCCTCCCAGATCCTCTTCCTCTCCGGCTTGGTCTTCATCATTGGCTTCAGGAGGACCTTCACCTTCTTCTTCCAGCGGCCAAAGCTGAAAGGCACCAGCTTCTTCTTTGGGGGGGTCCTCATTGTCCTCCTGAGGTGGCCCCTCCTGGGCATGCTGCTAGAGGCTTATGGCTTCATCATCCTCTTCAGGTCTGTCCTGCACCACCCAGCTCCCTGGCATGGCATGGGTGCCCCAGCTGGAGAGTGTGAGCTGGGAGATCCTCATGCTCTGCAGCCCCAGGCAGAGCCCCCACCTCTCCCCTCCCAGCAAACCCCTGGCACGGAGCTTAACGGAGACTTTTGTTTCAATGCAGTGGGTTTTTCCCAGTGGCTTTTGGGTTTTTGGGCGCCCTGACAAACATCCCCATCCTGAGCAAGGTGAGCAGGACACGGGGCACAGTTCTCCTGGGTGGATGTGAGCCTTGGGGTTTGCAGTCCCTGGGTGACATCAATCCCAGCGGCCGTGAAGGGAAGGGAAGGTCACCAGGGTCCCTCTACAGCCCCCTAAGAATCCACTGGAAGATTTTCCTGCTAAACAGGATCTGTCCCTGTTGCAGCTCTTGCAGAAGGTGGGAGACAGCAGCTCCATGGTGTGACCTGCGAGATGGGCCACATTACTGGAGATGGGATGGCACGAGTGAGCCCTGGGTCCTGCTGTCCTGCTGTGAGCTGCTGCCTCAGCCCCAGTGCCAGCCAGAGCCACCCCTGCCCTGGGGACAGTGCCTGGCAGGGCTCCTGTGAGCAGCTCCTGAGAGAGTCTCCAGGGCCCAGAGGCTGTTCCAGACAGGCTGCTGGAGGTACCAGCGTTAGTTTCTTCTTTTTTTTGTCTTCCCCTGTTCAAAGATTTGATTAAAAAATATGTCTGAGACCAAACTCAGACTGGGCTCCTTTCCTGTGGCTCAGGGCTTGCTCCAGCTCGGGCTTCTTTTAGTGTCACCAAGAGGTAACGTGGCCATGGCTGGAGATGGCAGGGGGACCTTCCCATGGCCACATCTGGAGATGGCACAGGGACCTTCCCATGGCCACATCTGGAGATGGCAGGGGGACCTTCCCATGGCTACATCTGGAGATGGCACAGGGACCTTCCCATGGCCACATCTGGAGATGGCAGGGGGACCTTCCCATGGCCACA
>NW_009952434.1:387565-388491 GCF_000747805.2 Chaetura pelagica
GAAGAGAGTAAATCACCCCGTTCAAATTCAGTGACCATGGAAAAACAGATGTCACCCGGGGTTATTAATGAATTGAGAGATGCTGGGGTGGGAGCAGGGGCTGGAGCAAAGACTCAGGGTTTCAGTGCTGGTATCTCTGAGCACTCTGAATCAGGACTCACATTTCCCAGAGACCTGTTTCCTGTGGGATGTGGCCAGGAGGGAGCAGAGCTGGACCCGCTGGCTGCTGCCTGCAGGATGGAGCTCTCCCAGCTTAATGCCTGGTGATTTTAAAGGAGCTATTTTGCTCGGGCTGCAGAAACTCCTCTCCCCAGGAGCACAGCCAGCACTGCTGCAGAACTGGTTGGATAACTCAGCGGGTCTGGGTGATCAGAGACACAAGCTAAATGGATGTGAGCCAGGTTTCTGTGAGCACTCGGGAAGCTGGGTACAAGCAGGAGCTTAATTAAACCAAGGCAATCACATCAAAGCTGGTCCCTGTGCAGATACCCTTCTTAACTTGCAAGAATTAATTAATGAGTCTGAGTTAAACCTGTTCCCTCCTAATTGGAGCACAGCCTGATTGAGCTGGTGGCAGTGCCTGGTGGTACTTAGCAGGTACTTGCACCCGTGCCCAGGTTTGCAGTGGGTTTGAAGTGGGTGGAAGAGCTGGGAGCTGCTCTGAGGGCTCAGCTAGTGTGGGGTAACTCATCTGGGCACCCAAAGCCCAGGATGAGCTCCCCAGGAGATATAAATCCCAAAGCTGGGAATAGTTGCTTTGCATCCCTGGAAGGGCTGGCTCAGGGGAAGCTGCTCCCTTCCAGGTTTTGAGCAGGTGCCTTTTCTTTGAGTGCAGATTGAAGTGTGAGGCTTTCCAAGGTAGAAAAAGAAGAGCTAGAGGTGTCCTAGCATGAGCTTTGAGGTGGGCAGGAGGAAGGTAGAGGTGG
>NW_009952434.1:395808-397303 GCF_000747805.2 Chaetura pelagica
CGAGAGGCTTATGGCTTCATCATCCTCTTCAGGTCTGTCCTGCACCACCCAGCTCCCTGGCATGGCATGGGTGCCCCAGCTGGAGAGTGTGAGCTGGGAGATCCTCATGCTCTGCAGCCCCAGGCAGAGCCCCCACCTCTCCCCTCCCAGCAAACCCCTGGCACGGAGCTTAACGGAGACTTTTGTTTCAATGCAGTGGGTTTTTCCCAGTGGCTTTTGGGTTTTTGGGCGCCCTGACAAACATCCCCATCCTGAGCAAGGTGAGCAGGACACGGGGCACAGTTCTCCTGGGTGGATGTGAGCCTTGGGGTTTGCAGTCCCTGGGTGACATCAATCCCAGCGGCCGTGAAGGGAAGGGAAGGTCACCAGGGTCCCTCTACAGCCCCCTAAGAATCCACTGGAAGATTTTCCTGCTAAACAGGATCTGTCCCTGTTGCAGCTCTTGCAGAAGGTGGGAGACAGCAGCTCCATGGTGTGACCTGCGAGATGGGCCACATTGCTGGAGATGGGATGGCACGAGTGAGCCCTGGGTCCTGCTGTCCTGCTGTGAGCTGCTGCCTCAGCCCCAGTGCCAGCCAGAGCCACCCCTGCCCTGGGGACAGTGCCTGGCAGGGCTCCTGTGAGCAGCTCCTGAGAGAGTCTCCAGGGCCCAGAGGCTGTTCCAGACAGGCTGCTGGAGGTACCAGCGTTAGTTTCTTCTTTTTTTTGTCTTCCCCTGTTCAAAGATTTGATTAAAAAATATGTCTGAGACCAAACTCAGACTGGGCTCCTTTCCTGTGGCTCAGGGCTTGCTCCAGCTCGGGCTTCTTTTAGTGTCACCAAGAGGTAACGTGGCCATGGCTGGAGATGGCAGGGGGACCTTCCCATGGCCACATCTGGAGATGGCACAGGGACCTTCCCATGGCCACATCTGGAGATGGCAGGGGGATCTTCCCATGGCCACATCTGGAGATGGCAGGGGGACCTTCCCATGGCCACACCTGGAGATGGCAGGGGGACCTTCCTGTGGCCATGGCTGGGGGGGGGCCAGGGGCCCTGTGGAGGTACCAGCGTTAGTTTCTTCTTTTTTTTGTCTTCCCCTGTTCAAAGATTTGATTAAAAAATATGTCTGAGACCAAACTCAGACTGGGCTCCTTTCCTGTGGCTCAGGGCTTGCTCCAGCTCGGGCTTCTTTTAGTGTCACCAAGAGGTAACGTGGCCATGGCTGGAGATGGCAGGGGGACCTTCCCATGGCCACATCTGGAGATGGCACAGGGACCTTCCCATGGCCACATCTGGAGATGGCACAGGGACCTTCCCATGGCTGTGCCCCTGGCTGCCCTGGCCACCAGCCACAGGCACCCTGGGCAGCCCTGGCTCACAGGCAGCAGCCGTGGTGCTGCCTTCCCACGCATCCCACAGGGATGTGGGCTGGGGAAGAGCAGAGCCTGGGGAGGGCAGGGCAGGGGAGGAAAACACCCATTAAACCACATCAACTTTTCATGACCCGATCGTA
>NW_009952434.1:397337-401467 GCF_000747805.2 Chaetura pelagica
GGAAGAGAGTAAATCACCCCGTTCAAATTCAGTGACCATGGAAAAACAGATGTCACCCGGGGTTATTAATGAATTGAGAGATGCTGGGGTGGGAGCAGGGGCTGGAGCAAAGACTCAGGGTTTCAGTGCTGGTATCTCTGAGCACTCTGAATCAGGACTCACATTTCCCAGAGACCTGTTTCCTGTGGGATGTGGCCAGGAGGGAGCAGAGCTGGACCCGCTGGCTGCTGCCTGCAGGATGGAGCTCTCCCAGCTTAATGCCTGGTGATTTTAAAGGAGCTATTTTGCTCAGGCTGCAGAAACTCCTCTCCCCAGGAGCACAGCCAGCACTGCTGCAGAACTGGTTGGATAACTCAGCGGGTCTGGGTGATCAGAGACACAAGCTAAATGGATGTGAGCCAGGTTTCTGTGAGCACTCGGGAAGCTGGGTACAAGCAGGAGCTTAATTAAACCAAGGCAATCACATCAAAGCTGGTCCCTGTGCAGATACCCTTCTTAACTTGCAAGAATTAATTAATGAGTCTGAGTTAAACCTGTTCCCTCCTAATTGGAGCACAGCCTGATTGAGCTGGTGGCAGTGCCTGGTGGTACTTAGCAGGTACTTGCACCCGTGCCCAGGTTTGCAGTGGGTTTGAAGTGGGTGGAAGAGCTGGGAGCTGCTCTGAGGGCTCAGCTAGTGTGGGGTAACTCATCTGGGCACCCAAAGCCCAGGATGAGCTCCCCAGGAGATATAAATCCCAAAGCTGGGAATAGTTGCTTTGCATCCCTGGAAGGGCTGGCTCAGGGGAAGCTGCTCCCTTCCAGGTTTTGAGCAGGTGCCTTTTCTTTGAGTGCAGATTGAAGTGTGAGGCTTTCCAAGGTAGAAAAAGAAGAGCTAGAGGTGTCCTAGCATGAGCTTTGAGGTGGGCAGGAGGAAGGTAGAGGTGGGTTCAGTCCTGCTGGAGCCAGGGCCAGCTTTGATGATAACACAGAAGGGTTTGGAGCAGAGCAAGAGCCTGGCAGCTGCTGGTGGGGGCAGGATGGGCTTGGACAACACAGATAAGAGAGGGCAGCAAAACCCCCCCGTGTCTGGCTGCAATTCCTGTCTTTCCTTCTCCCCAGCTGAAAACTTGGGCTGGAGAGCAACTTTTTCTGCACAAGCTGCATCTTCAGGGCTCCCCCAGAAGAAAGAGGAGTGGTCCTAGAGACAACACGTGCAGAGTGATGTGATTCCCACTGTTTAATGCCCCCATCCCGGCAAGCCTGGAGGAGCAGGGGGGGTGCCCAAATCCCTTCAACCTGCTGGGAAAACCCAGCCAGGATGGAGCATGGTTGCAGTGGGGGATGCTTCCCATCAGGCTCCAAAATGACCCAGGGAACTGGTGTGAGCTGCCTGGGATGGAGCAGGGAGCTGGAGCCAGTGCTGCTCCCCCCAGCCTGCATTTCTCAAGCTTGTTGCAGGGAAATGTTTTCCCTCTGGTTCAGTAAATGGTGATTTTGTTGTGCCCTGCCAGAGCAGTTTGGGCTTTAAGCAAATGTTTTGGGTGAAGCCCCAGTTCTGCTGATGTCAATGGGCAATTCACCCGCTGTTGGTTCCAAGTCCTTCCCAAAAGTTGCTTTTGTGCTTGAGCTTTTTGGAACAAGGATCCTCTGAAGCCTCATGGGTTTTTATTAGCAACAAACTCATGAACTAGAGGAGTGTGTAAAATGTGTGGGAAGGACAGAAAGGCATCTACCTTCTTTTTAGTGTTTTAAAAGATGCCTCAAGCAGCAAAGCTGTTCAGCAAAACTTCCTAATGGTTCTATTTAGAGAGGGAAGTACTTAATATTTCAAATTTTATTTTAAGAAATGGGCTTGCTCAGCCCAGCACTAGAGAAGAATACATTGCTCTTGCAGGAAAGCATTTGTTTCTCTGGAAAGCATTTTCCTTGAATCTACTCTTAGCTCAATCATTTGACTCCTGGAAAGCAGGCAGGGAAAGGACCTCAGAGCACTCCCCTGCTATTTCCAGAGGAGCTGCTCTTTATAGGATATGAAACCCCAGCACTTTGCAGCAAACTGCAGCAGGTTCCCTCAGCAGTGCAGGAACTGAGCAGGGAGGCTGCAGCCCTGCCTGATGGGCTGTTACCTCCAGTGGCTGGGCTTCAGCTTAAGTGATGCTTTGGTTAGAACTGCCTGATGATTTTAGGCTGTGTGGGAAGAGTTGAGCATCCTCTCTGCAGGCCTGGGTCTCCTGAAAGGCTGGGGATAAAATCAGTGTGGTCCCAGAGCTGGGGGATGTCCCTGTGGATGTGCTCTCCATGCTGCCCTGCAGGGTCTGCTGCTCCAGCCCCTCGAGCCACTGGGGTGATGCTCCTTCCCTCTGCCCTGCTTTCTACAACTCCCAGCACAAATGCAACACTTTCAGGTTATTTAAAGCCCCCAGTCAGGTCTTTCCATCCCATGCACCAGCTGCTCATCCCTGCCTGCTGCTCTGGAGGTGAGTGGGAAATGCCTTGTGGGGATTTTCCTTGGCTTAATCCTGGCTCAAACCAGGACACCCTTCAAAAGGGCTGTGGTGCCATCACCTTGGCAGGGAAGGGCTGTGTCCCCTGGGGACTGCAGAAGGCTGATTCTGCCTTTCCCCTGTACCTGCAGCCCTTCCCTGGTCCCACTGGCATCCCATTCTGGCTGCACTATGGGAGAGGAGTCCATCCATCCCCCCCTCCCAGGGAAAAGCCCTGCTCAGAGCATCTAACACTCCTTGGGGCTCCTGCAGATGTGCATCCCCTTGGCCCAGGGTCACAGAGAAGCTGGAAATGCTGCAGCCCCTTGGCCCCATGTCCTGGGACCACCTTCCCCTGTTGATGTGACCCCTTTCCACTGCATCCCTGCCCTTTTCTTTGGGGAATGGGACTTAGCAAAGCAGGCAGAGCCTGTGGGATGCCCGGAAAGGGGATTTATGTCTGGTGGCTCCCTGCCAAGCTCTCTCTTGCATTGCTGCAGCTCCCGGGCTGGACTGCTGCCTCCTGACCTCTGCACCTCCCCACAACCTGTTGCCAGGACATGAGGCTCCCTCCAGTGACGCAGCACCAGGGCTCAGCCTGGGAAAAGACGTCAGGGCTGGGGGGAGAGGGCTGTGACCCCCAGGGGCAGAGCCTTGGTGCCTGCCGGGGTCGGTCTTCTCCTGGCTCTAAGCACCACAGCCAAAATCCCCCTGGGGAAAGGAGGCTTTGAAGCCCTGGTTTTGGGGAAAGGTTGTGGGGGGCCCTGTTTGCCCACCCAGTGCTGGTGTTCCCTTGACAAGGGTGGAGCAGGGGCCCTAAACAAATCCCATCCACAACAGGGGCACTTCAGTGTGGTTACGTAGCTGAGGGTTTCAGGGCAGGGGCAAGTGTGTCATCAGGTTCCTTCTGAGAACATTTTTATTGCCTTTGCAGTCATTTCCCACCGAGGAGCCCTGAGGCCAAGCTCTGAGCTCAGAGCCACAGGGCCTCATCCAGCACCCACCACCCTGGGGGCCCTTGGGGAAAGAGGCTGTGAGCTGGGACCAGTGAAGCTCCCTGTGTGAAGGAGTTTTCTGCAGCCCAGCCTGGGGGTTTGAGCAGTTTCTCCCTTTCCAAAGCACAGGGCAGAGTGGGCACAACAGCTCGGGCACTTGGAGCCCCTCTGGGCTCCTCTGCACCCAATTTGGACAGGGCAGAGCATGGGCTGCTCCTCCTGACTGCTGTGTGGGTGCTCATACCTTGGGCTTGCATCACATGCAATGAGTTTTGCTGTTCTCTGCCCCATTAAGGCTCAGCTCCTTCACTGGTCTAATGGAACTGGGGGTTGTTTTCCCCCCCTTCCCTGTGCTCAGAGCAGCCCCCATGAGGGCAGTGAGTGGGGTCTGGTGGGTTTGCAGCCTGAAGGGGCTGCAGTTGGGCCCTTTGGTTGTTCCCACCCCCAGGCCTTTGGGGGAAAACCTCCCTCACTCCTCTGCAGCGTGGGGCTCAGAAACATCTCCTTGGCCAGGCTGCCTGCCAGACCTGACCCCTGCCACTGCCTCAGCATCACCCAGCACCCCTCCCCACTGACACCAGCAGGATTTGGCCCGTGCCCTGCACACACACTGTGTTACCCAGGGCTGGGGGCTGACACGGAGCAACTCACCGTGAGGACCCTGGGGGGG
>NW_009952434.1:402496-402863 GCF_000747805.2 Chaetura pelagica
CGGCCCCGCACCACCCCCCCCGGCTCCCACCCATCTGCTGTGGGGGGCTGGGGCTGCGTGAGCCCCCTCTCCTGTCAGAGCCGTGACCCCAGGGATGCTCCCCAACCCTGTGCCCCTTCCAGACCCAGTACTTTGGTGAGATCAGCATCGGTACCCCCGCCCAGACCTTCAAGGTGGTGTTCGACACGGGCTCAGCCAACCTGTGGGTGCCCTCCTGCAAGTGCTCCCCCCTCTACAGCGCCTGTGGTGGGACAAGGGGTGCTCAGGGTGGGCTGGGGTGGGATGAGCTTTGCCCAGGGGCTGGTCTGCTGCTCCCCAGGCACCGGGGCGGGTTCGTTATCCCTCAGAGGCTGGGGGAGCAGAGACC
>NW_009952434.1:403020-403906 GCF_000747805.2 Chaetura pelagica
CGCGCGGCCGCCGCCAGGGGAGTCCGTGCCCCCCCCCCCCCAGTTCACAGCCCTGGAGCTGCTGGCTCAGCCAGGAGATGCCCACACGTGGTTCTGCTCCCCCATAAGAGCATCCCCAGTTACCCAAGGGGGTCTTTTTTGAGGGGTTTAGCCCCTCAGTTCCCTGCTTGTGCCCTTCCCCAGGTATCGGACATCCCCATCATCCAGGTCTTTGCAGAGGCAACAGCTCTGCCTGCCTTCCCCTTCATCTTTGCCAGGTTTGATGGGGTGCTGGGGATGGGCTACCCCAGCCAGGCCATCGATGGCATCACCCCTGTCTTCGACCGGATCCTCTCCCAGCAGATCCTCAAGGAGGAAGTGTTTTCTGTCTACTACAGCCGGTGGGTCTGGAGGGGAGAAGGCACCAGAGTTGGGGAGATGTTTGTTTAGCAGGGCATGGGCATTGCAACCACAGCAGTGCTTGGGATTGGGAAAGAGCCACAGCTGGAGCTGGGAGACCTGGGGTGGGTGCAGGGTACGAGGAGATGAAGGATGCCTGGAGGAGCTGGGGTGGAATGAGGCAGCACAAGAGGCAGAGCCAGGTGGATGCTTATCTGGAGCTGCTGGGCAGGGAGTGCAGGGGCTGGGAGTGGCTGCTCCCTGCTCGTTTGTCATAGTCAGATTGCACAAAGTCACCAGCTCTGCTGGTGGGACTGGAGCAACCCCAGCCAGGAGTGGGTTTAGTGTTTCATCTACAGGCAAAATTTAAACCAAATCAAAACAAAACACAAAAATCTAAGGAAGAAAAACCTGCACCAGCAGCCAAACCCCCTTCCATTTCGTGCCCCAAGCTGCTGTGCCCCTGCCTGTCTCCCCCCAGCAGCACCAAACCTGCAGGAGGAGCAGG
>NW_009952434.1:404605-407159 GCF_000747805.2 Chaetura pelagica
TGTCCCCACCCCCCCCCTCCCCCCAGCTCTGCCACTGGTCCCAGGTACAGCAGCCTGGCAATGTGAGTGACAAACAGCCCCACAAATCCACTCTCAAAGCAGGCAGGGTAGCTCTTCATCTCAACTAAAGGTGCATCCCAGCAATA
Source organism: Chaetura pelagica (assembly GCF_000747805.2). Taxonomy (NCBI): domain Eukaryota; kingdom Metazoa; phylum Chordata; class Aves; order Apodiformes; family Apodidae; genus Chaetura; species Chaetura pelagica. The sequence goes on from NW_009952434.1 coordinate 404,752, forward strand.
ACTAACCAAGCCAACTGATGCTGGCTGCAACTGCAGACTCCTCTGGGTGCTGCTTGGGTCCCCTGGGCACCCAGGGACACAGCTGCCCTCAGACCACAGGCCTTAACAGAGCATCTCTCTCTTTGCAGAACTTCGAAGTAAGAAGATGAAAAGCACAAGTGCTCTCAGGACAGCACCCACTAACAGTCACCTGAGTACCCCAGGGCCGGGCAGCATCCCTGCTCCCACTGCCAGACCCAGGCCAACCCTTCCCAGCACTGGGAGCTGCTCCCTAGGAGCTCACACACTGCACCAGCCCTGAGCAGGGGCCACCACCAACCTGCTTGGAGAACTCAGCATGTGGCACCCTTCTCCTGTGGCTCTTGCACCCCTCTGAACTAACTCGGGGTTTCTTCTGCTCCACCTTGCTCTCTGCCACTGCTAACTGAGTCAGCAGAGCCTCGTGCCTGGGGCTGGTCCCTTCTCCCTGGCTTTTTGGGGACAGCAGCCAAGGGGGAATCACTCTGCTGTGTTTTGCACCCTAGGAATGCTCCCCTGAAACCTGGGGGGGAAATCATCCTCGGAGGCAGCGACCCAGCTTACTACACGGGGGAATTCCACTACCTGAACGTCAGCAAGAGTGGCTACTGGCAGATCAGCATGAAGGGGTGAGGGCAGGGGTTGCCCCTGCACAGCACTGGCTGCATCCTGCAAACCTCCCTGGCTGTGCAAGGCTGGGTGTGGGGAAAGCTTAGTGGGTGCTGGGGAAGGTGGCTGGTGGAGACACGTGTGGCTGGTGGGTGCTTTTCCCTCTGGAGGGGAGCTGGGTGGGTTCCTCCAGCATGGAGCCCTGCAGATGCTCTGAGGCTGGGGAATGTGGAGGGGGTGGCACCGTGGGCTGATTCCACTTGGAAGCTGCTGCAGTGGAAGAATTTAACTCCCTTTAGTCCTGCAGAAGGGAGTGTGAGGCACTGAAACAATTCTGCTTTGTTTGATTGGAAAAAAAATAAGTCATAATAAACCACACATGATGAAGCTGAGCTTTCACATCTGAGAAGCTTGAAGAGAGGTTTCCCAGTGCCCCTGGAGAGTCTGTGCTCCAGAGGCACTGGGAGCAGCACATGCTCTGCCTGGCCAGAGTTCCCTGGACAAAGATGTGGCCACATTTACCCCAAGGTGTGTGGTCACCATGGGAGACTCAGGGTCACCTCTCTCTCCTCCCACTCCAGGGTGTCTGTAGGGGCTGAAATCCTGTTCTGCAAGGAAGGTTGTTCAGTGGCCATTGACACAGGAGCATCTTACATCACCGGCCCTGCTGGTCCCATCTCTGTGCTGGTGAAAGCCATTGGGGCAGCTGAAATGGCTGAAGGAGAGGTGAGCAAACATCCCCTGCTCCCTCCATGCCCCCTTGCTGCCTGGATCCCAGCCCATCCCTCCCCCAGCAAACAGGCTCAGCGCTGTCTCCCCTCCCTGCAGTACGTGGTGGACTGTGACCGAGTCCCTCAGCTGCCCAACATCTCCTTCCACCTGGGTGGGAAGGTCTACGTGCTCAGTGGCTCAGCCTACATCCTCCGGGTAAGCTGCATCCCCTCCACGTGGGGTGGGAGGGCTGGGTCCACCTCGATGAGCAGCTCTCCTGCCCCGCAAAGCAGCTGAGATGAGCTCCAGGATGAAGCTTCTCATTTTTCCCCAAACCCTCCAATTCAGCAGAGGTGCCCAGATCAGCCAGGCCAACCTGTTGCTGCTTCCTTGAGTGGTTTGGGGAGATACGGGCTTAGCAGAGACAGGCAGGGATCCTCCTTCCTGGAGGAAGGAAGGTGGGAAGGGCCAAGCACAAGGGGTTGAGCTGGGGGGGTTGAGCTGGGGGTCCCAGGGACCTCCCTCCTGGCACCTCCACCACCGTCTGGGTCTCCTCCTCTTTGCAGCAATCCCAGTACGGGGAGGACGTCTGTGTGGTGGCTTTCTCAGGGCTGGACATCCCACCTCCTGCTGGTCCCCTCTGGATCCTGGGCGCCAGCTTCATCGGGCATTACTACACCAAATTCGACCGGCGCAACAACCGCATCGGCTTCGCCACCGCCCGTTGAGGGCCGGGGGGGCGGGAACAGGGAGGAGGGTCGGGGAAGGAGAGGGGGGGGAAACCAGCCTGGAGGCAAGAGCATCACTGAGAAGAAACGATTTGAAGTGCAGAGGAGCGCAGCCACCTCCTCGCTGTGCTGAGGCAGCTGCAAACCTCGCCTCTCCCACTCCAAAACCCCCGCTCTGCTTCCCGAGAGTCTCTGCTGCTGGGGAGAGCTGAGCCTCAAATGCAGCTTCTGCTGAGCGTGTTCGGGCTGGAAATCAAAGCAGGATCCTGTGCCTGGAGTTGCACCTCCAGGGACTTTTAGGGTGATGTGCAATAGAGCACCTGGTGTGCAGTGGATTTGCTT
>NW_009952434.1:407169-416611 GCF_000747805.2 Chaetura pelagica
AGTTGCTGCAGGAATGAGCTGCTTCGGTTCGTGTTACCCTTTGAATGGGAGAAAAACAATCAGGCTGCATCTGATGATAGTTTTAGCTGGTGTTAACCCCACGCCTCTCTCTGTGACTTCAATATTAAACAGTCTTAGAGCAACAGGATGCTGAGTAGATGCTTATTCTTGCAGAGGGAAGGGATCAGACACTTGTATTAATAGAACTGGACAACAAGTGTTCCTCTGCTGGGATCCACCCCTGTGTTTGTCCTTCCTTGTTACGTGTGAGTGAAGCTCCCTCCCAGCTCGTGCTACAGCATCTCCATGTAGGCATGTCACAGTCCTTTCAAACAGCAAACGAGCCAGCCCCTTCTGCACGAGCTGAGCTGCTGTGTGGGCTACCCATACCTCAACCTGCCTTCCCACAGGGGGCTCAGGACCACTGGAGACAGAGGAACACAGCTGGACTTCTGCTTTGCTGCTTTTTGGGGAGGGGAAGGTGCCTGCAGGTCTGATGAGAGGTGGCTGACTTTCTCCCTCCAGCCAGGCAGCTCCAGCTGCCTCAGTGCCTGGATCTGTTTCCATTGCCAACATTGGCTCCAGTCGATGACCAGAGGCTTGGCTCAGCCCTGGCTGTGTGTGGAGATGCTCAGCAACACAAGCCCCATGCTGGCTGGCCCAGCAGGAGGGGCAAACCAGTGCTCCCAGCCAGATGCTGACATTTCCAGTTCTGCTGGAGAGCTGCAGTGTTTCCAGTTACAGCCCAGCAGCTGCGAATCCAAGTGCTCCTCAATGCCAAGAGATTTGCAACATGCTCTCATCTCCAGTTCAACCAGCTCTGGTCTGTGACTCCCAGCAGAGCCCTGGGAAACGTGCCTGTACAGCAGAGCACAACACTCAGGCTGCTGGAGCAGAGCCTGGAACAAGCCACCATGTGAGTGGGATTGCTTGCAGCAGCTCCTTGCCCTCGTTTCTGCCACCAGCAATGGCTGGTGGTGAATTCCCAGCACTGCCCAAAGCACAGGCTGCCTCTCAGGCTGCAGGGATGATCAGAAGAGCACAGAAGTGGAGGCTGCTGTGTTTCTCCTCCAGTCCAGGAAAGCAGCAACCTCTGCTTGCCACCTCTCCCTCCCAGCACAGCACCTTATCCCCTGTCCTACCCCACAGAGCAGCCTTCCTGTGGCTAAGAGGATGTTTGTCCCTCCTGGGAGGCTCTGCTGCAGCTGTGCAGCATTTAAACCTCTGGAATTTTGGCTGCACAGCCCTAGGTCTCCAGGAATGGGGAATTCAGGGCATCCAACAATGTTTGTGGTTTCTTGCCATCACCTCCTGCAGTGCTGGTCACCTCCAATGCAGGGGCAACAAGAGCAGTGGGAAGGGCTCTTGGGGATGGAGGAAAAGGGCCTCAGTGGTCAGAGCATCTTGCCTTCACCCAGCACTTCCTGAGCACACCCGGGTGCTTCAGGCAGCTGCTCATCAGCTCAGGGGAGCCCAGGGGCTGGGAAGCAGTGGCAGTGCAGACAGGGAGGGCCCAGAGACCCTTGGCAAGGAGAAAACCACACAGGTCAGTACTAGAGCCACAGCCCCAGCCTCTCCCCAACGTTCTGACTGTACAAAGATGCTGGGAAGCTTCTGACCTTCCTTCTAACTGCAAGGAAACTTCTCACCTGGAAATAACTAAGCCTCTTCCACCCTGCTCTACACTGCAGAGGCTTTGGTCTGGAGAAGACTCAAGTGGATGTGAGCTTGAAAGAGCACCAGGTGACTTAAACCCCCTGTGACAACTTCTGCCCACAGCCCTCAGCTAGAAAATGTTCCGACTGGCCTAAAATAGGACGGGTTTTGTGGATCCAGCCCTGCTCCTGTTCAGCACAGTCTGAGCAGCCGGAAGGCAAAACTGCCTGGGCTGCTGCGGTGCAGCTCCCGGGCCCCTTAAGCCAGGCTATTAACACCTCTAATCGGCAGCGCCAGGGCAATTTCCTGCAGCCCTGCCCGGCCCCACCACCCACAACTGCCCCTATTAACACCCGGGATCGTTACGGCCGAGCAATTAGGCCACACTCAGCCCAGCAAAGCGGCGGGAGCAATTATGACCATCCTATTAAAACTGACAGAGCTCGCTCTATATTTAGCAACACAAGAGAACTGGCTGCTTTGTTGGGTTTGTTGTTATTTTTAATTTTTTTTCCCCCTTTCCTTAAATGATTTTCCCCCAAGTCTCCACGGTCCATTTAGCCGGTTTCAGCCGCAGCTGCAAACTTTGGGCATTCTGTGCTCCCAGCCCTGGGCAGTTGTTATTTCCTCTGCTAATGAAGCTGGGCTGGAGCCGGGTTGGGGGGCTGTGCCGAGGGGTGAGCGCTGCTCTAACCATCAAACCTCTGTCCAGCCCACGTGTAAATCCCTTCTGGGGGTCGGTGCTTTAGGGGGGTGAGATGCTGGAGAGGCTGGTCCAGAGGGGAGATGTTTTTAGGGACATGGTTTAGTGCTGGGCTTGGCAGAGCTGGGTTAAAGGTTGGATTTGATGACCTTAAAGGTCTTTTCTGACCCAAATGATCCTCTCGATTCTATCCCGGGGCGCATCCCATGAGCGGTATCCCCACCTTTTTCACCCCAGATCTCAAATGGATGGGGAGGGGGGGGGGGGGGGGGGGGGCGGGGGCCCCCCTCCGCCAGCCGTACTGTGATTTGCAAGTGAATGCAGTGGGAGGGTTCAGAGAGGAGGGCTTTGTTGAGGACCCTCTTATTAACTGAGGCTTAAACACAGAGACTCATTTTACCAGCTCAGTTTGATCTGTTTTCAATGTTAATGATAAGGGTAAGGGCATGTCCATAACCTGTGAATTATGTGGAGAAAATAATTGCGCTCTTTATCTACACTAACAACACAGTGCTGTGTGCAGATACTCATTGAAGAAAGCAAATGATCCTGTTATCCTGTAACACTACAGTGACAAATTATTTTAAGTTGAAAGAAGCAAGATGTGGGAAATTTTCCTCTGTACTCAGTCGGTTTGTAGCAGTGGGGTTGCTCACAGCTATTGATTATGATGTTCTTGCCACTGTACTTGAAGGTGGACATAACACAAAGTTGCAAAGGATGTTTCAGGAATTGTGGCTAATAATGTTCAGGTCATTCACAGAAATGTATGGGTTTGCCAGCAACAGTAATGAATTTCTTGTTTCCAGGTTTAGCTTGTGTGGGAAAAAGTGTGAGTACACTGCTCCCTACTATGTCAGCCGGTGTGCAATATTACAGAGTACTGTGGTTTGCTTGTACTAGCATCTTCAACTGAAGCATAAATTGTTTCCTGTTAAAATAGGAGGATTGGAGCATCCTAAGTTCTGGTTTTGGTTCTTCTATTTCTTCATTTTTGTGGATATCTGGGTATTAATAACTATTTTGGCCCTTGATATAAGATAAACATTTGCAATGGATCTTCTAGGAACTGGTACTTTGGCTGCTGGTCCCCCTGGAGTCTCCCCTGCAGGTGCTGCACCCCTGCCTGCACCCAGTGCTGCTGGGCCCTTGCTCACAGGAGTAGCTGCTCCCCGGAGCAGGTCTCACTCGGGTTACTCGTGAGTTTGCACCTTTCCCGGGTTGCACGGGCTGGATGCAGGTTCGGATGGGATCTGGGTTTTAGTGCTGGGCTCCTGCATGGGACAGGGCTGAGCTGTCTGTAGCTGGCAGAGCTTTGCTGGGAGAATGGGTCCTGGAAGCTGGGAGTCCTTTCCCCCTCCTCACCTCTGCCTGGGGGTGCCAGGTCTGGGATGGAGCCACAAGGCTGATGGTGACTGTGCCCTCACCAGGCAATGGGCATGAGAGTGTGGAGGTGGCAGAGCTGGGTGCACTTAAACCTGTGTACATGTGTGTGCCTGTCCCCTGAAGGCACCCTCTTCCCCTGTGCCTGGAGTGTCATTAAAAATGTATTAATAGCCAAGTGTAATTAAATACAAGAAGCTGCAGGAAAATACATATGAAAGGGCAGATGGCAATAGGCAGGAAGCTGGAGCTGGAGTTCTCAGAGCACATAGTTGTAGGGGCAGGAAATGTCTCAAGCTCGGTGGCAGTGGCTGTTTGAGAAGGAGCCCGGTGCTCTGGTATCCAGGCTCTCTCCAGGCATCGGAGGGGGTCAGTGTTCAACAGCAGCTTGTGTGTGCGTGCGTGTGTTTTTAATTAAAGAAAAAAAAAACCCTTAGGAGTTGAAAAGGGGGGAAAAAACTAACCTCCAGTTGCGTTTCCCGTCGCTGCTGTGGCAAGAGCTGCTGGGGAGGGGATTGGAGCGGTGTGCTGATCCTCAGCTGGTTCCCATTAGTGTTCCTGTTGGTTTTCCTCCGTGCCCTGGAGCCGTGCCCGGCCCGCAGCACCTCGCTGCACCGCGGCAGCACCCGGCTGCTCCCGGGGGCTGCACCGGGCTGTGCCGGTGCCACGGGAAAACCTCCCGGTGCTCGGGGCAGGGTGTGGAAGGCTGGGAAGAAGGGTCTGGGTGCTCGGCTTCCCCGACCTGCCTTCTTCTTGCTGGGGTTTTCAGCCCCTTTGCTCTCCTTGTTGTGCCTGCTTTCCAGGGCTGCTGCTGCTCTCACCCTTTAAGCCCTGGGCAGGAGCAGCTCTGCACTGAGCAGGCACAGGTGGTGTCGGTGAGTCAGCCAGGCTATCAGGGAAGCACACACTCCTCCATCCCTCATCCAGCGATAAGAGGAGCAGCAGTGATGAGGAGCCAAAGACTCCAGCGTGGTTGGACTTTTTTTTTAACCTGACTTTGACAACCAGGAGCCCTGCTCCAGTCCAGCCCCGGGCTGCCATCCCCTCAGGCTGGGGGTGCCTGCACAGGGAAGCAGCCAAGGCAGGGGTTTTTTGGGAATGCTGAGGGATCTCGCAGCAGGCACAGCAGTGGGGGGGGTCAGATGAAGCTGCTTTGCTTCAGCATCTTTACTCAGGGCTTGGGTTTTGCTTTGCATTTGATTGCCACAAGGCTCCTGGTGCGGAGTCACACTTGCTTTCCTCCCTCCCTGCTGTCACACAAGCACAGCAGGGAAGGATTTGGGCTGGTAGCAGCGCCGTGGCCCTGCTGACTGCACTTTGGATCCACAAGAAACAACACCAGGCATCTGCCCAAGCAGCTGTGCTCGTTCCTTGGGAGCTGGAGCTCCAAACCAGGCAAGCCCCTGCGTGCGTCTGTGCAGGTTGCTGACAAACCACGTGTGAGTCTCCAAAGTGAGTGGCCTGGAATTCAGTGGGGGATAAGGCTCAGTAATCCTGTTAAACCCACTGGAAAGGGCTGATCAGGCTGCTGAGCAGCAAAACAAAGCAGTGCAAGGACTTTGCAGGTGAGGCAGGGCTGAGCATCCCGACGTGGAGCCGTTCACCTGTGGCCAGTGGAGAGCAGCTGTCCTGGCTGCAGCACCTGCTCCATGGCTGGGCCATGAGACCTTTTGCTTGCTGAATTTCTGGCCTCTGCAGCCTGGCAGGATGAGGAGAGAGCCAGGTTGGCACCGTGGTGGAAACAGATTATCTGCCCTAGGAAAAGCAGCTCAGTTGCTTGAGAAGCTTCAGCCTGGCCCAGCTGCAGCCAAGTGACAGCAGCTGGATGGGACGTGGGGCCATCTCACTCCTTGCCACGCTCGCCCCAAATCCCACCCCAGCCAAGCTCTGTAACCAGGGGCATTAGCCTGGGTGTCTCATTCCAGTGCTTGGAGTTTCCCTCAGGAGGCAGCATGGGGAGCCCTATATATAGACACCCTATATAGGAGCGGGAGTTGCTGAGTGGGATGTCTAAAATTAGCTGTCCCACCCCCGAGCACCACTGCTGCTGCAGCACGTGCCCTCAGCCCCCTCCTGCTCCCCCAGCATCACACCTGCTCGGGATCCCCAAACCCCAAGGGGATAAAGAGATCCCTCTGCTGGGGAGCAGCAGGAGGAGCCACGTGGGGCTGAGCATCCTGCTGGCGTGGGATATGAGGCTGAGCACCCCACTGCTGTGGAGCCCATCTGCATGGGGCTCAGCATCCCTCCTGCGTCTGGGACAATGGAGCAGAGGTTTCCCATGGGTGATGGAGACCCCAAACCCCTTGGTGCACTAGAGGCAACTGGAATCTGCATGGGATGGGGAGAGCAGCCCCTGCATGTGCACGGGCGGGCGGCCAAGCCGGGGCAGCGGGAGAACAAAACTCTCTGTCCATCTGTGAGGAGCCATCAGAGCGATGACACACGACGTCCCCAGCAGAGACATCCCTGCCTATCAGCAAGCTCTGTAACCAGGGGCATTAGCCTGGGTGTCTCATTCCAGTGCTTGGAGTTTCCCTCAGGAGGCAGCATGGGGAGCCCTATATATAGACACCCTATATAGGAGCGGGAGTTGCTGAGTGGGATGTCTAAAATTAGCTGTCCCACCCCCGAGCACCACTGCTGCTGCAGCACGTGCCCTCAGCCCCCTCCTGCTCCCCCAGCATCACACCTGCTCGGGATCCCCAAACCCCAAGGGGATAAAGAGATCCCTCTGCTGGGGAGCAGCAGGAGGAGCCACGTGGGGCTGAGCATCCTGCTGGCGTGGGATATGAGGCTGAGCACCCCACTGCTGTGGAGCCCATCTGCATGGGGCTCAGCATCCCTCCTGCGTCTGGGACAATGGAGCAGAGGTTTCCCATGGGTGATGGAGACCCCAAACCCCTTGGTGCACTAGAGGCAACTGGAATCTGCACGGGATGGGGAGAGCAGCCCCTGCATGTGCACGGGCGGGCGGCCAAGCCGGGGCAGCGGGAGAACAAAACTCTCTGTCCATCTGTGAGGAGCCATCAGAGCGATGACACACGACGTCCCCAGCAGAGACATCCCTGCCTATCAGTGCCCCGGCCCCATGGGGAGGGTCGGGAGGGCTGGTGGTGTTTGCTCCGTCTTGTTTGCTGTTGGTTTTTGGGTTGTTGGTGTTTTTCTTAATTCCTCGTTTGGTGCCAGGAGGTTTACGCTGATTTTTCGGGAGCGTTTCCCGAAGCCGCTGGGCTGCCAAGTGTGCAGGCAGCACGTCTGGCCTGAGCTGCTCCTGTGCTCCCAGGTGGAAAAAAAAAGAAAAAGAAAAAAGCAGGATTTCCACCCAAACCACCAGCTGAGGCCTCGTGTCTGTGGCCCTGTGCAGAGCCCCGGGTCACGCCTGAGCCTTGAGGTCTTGCAAACTCGTGCCGCCTGCCACGGTCACTTTCCTGGCTCCTTAGGGCTTTATTTTGCCCTTTGCCTGTTGTTGCCTTTTCCCTGTTTCTTTTCCCCCTGGTCTGCTGGTGGGGTGGGGGTTTCCCTGTGCCCAGCTGCCCTGGCAGGGATGTACAGACATGGGCTCTGCCACCTTTTCCCAATCCAGTTGTTCACCGATGGCATCACCAACAAGCTCATGGCCTGCTACACAGATGAGGACATGGCAGACGCTGTGCTGGTCCGCATCTACGGCAGGAAGACAGAGCTGTTTGTGGACAGGGAGACAGAGCTGAGGAATTTCCAGGTGCTACATGCCCATGGCTGTGCCCCCGACCTCTACTGTGCCTTCCAGAACGGGCTCTGCTACCAGTTCCTGCCGGGCATCGCTCTGGGACCCCAACATGTGCGGGACCCCCACATCTTCAGGTGAGAAGGACCTCCCATGTCCTCAGATATGTGGGTCTGGGGGGCTACCATGGGCTGGGGGAACTGGTGGGTCTCTGGGCATGAGGGGTTTGCTCCGTGTTTCCAGCTCTCCCCCTCTGATGCTCCAAGCTGGTGCTCCACCATCATTGATGTGCACAAATGGTGCTGGGGGACAAATGTGCCCAATTGCAACCAGGTTTATCAGTGTGTTTCTAAAGCCTTAGATTTTGGTGAATAAAGAGCATGATGTGAGAACAGCAGCTTTTATCTGGAAAGGTGAATGCTGCTTTTAGCCCAGACAAGGTCTTGGAATGCTTGAGAGGCTGTGGCAGCTGGGCTGGAGGGGGAGTTTCAGCTCTGCTGATGTGTTTTAAAGCCTGGCTTTCAGGGAACCTCCCCTCAAGGCTGGTTTTGAGGAGCTCTCCTTCCAGGAATGTTGCTGCAGGGCCACATCACACCCATGTGTCCGTGTCCTTCCAGGCTGGTGGCTCAGGAGATGGCCCGGGTACACGCCATCCACGCCAACGGGAGCCTCCCCAAGCCCATCCTCTGGCAGAAGCTGCACAAATACCTCACCCTCGTGAAGACGGATCTCAGCCCAAAGGTATCCAACCCCAGGTAAAGGCAGAGGGATCCCAAAGTGCCAGGCTCTGGCGTGGACACCCACTGCCCACCCATCTCTAAGTCTTCCCCATATGGGACCTGGGGGAAGATGCTGAGTTCCCACCTAAAGCCTCTGCAGGACTCTGGGAGCAGGGCTGGGGGTGGTGTTGGGGCTGGATCCAGCTGTGTGGCCACTTCTGGATCACAATCCCACTGTGAACAAACTCATGGCCAAGCCCCCAGGAGCAGGTGGGATGGAGGCATCTCCCTCCTGTCAATCTGGGGATGACTTTTACTGTGTTAGAGCAGAGACAGCTCTGGCTTGTGTCCATAGAGCACCCAGGCAGGATCAGACCTGAGCCAGAGACTCCCACCCACTGTAATAATCCACCTCCTCCTCCCTGTAAATCCAGTCTGTATTTTAAGCCCTCCCTGGAATGAGCTGAACTCCAGCCCTTCTTGTGGTGGGGATCTGAGCAGCAAGGCTGAGCTGATGTTGGAGGGGATGCTAGAAACCCTGTCTAGATTAAAACAGCCAATTCCCACTTCAAACCAATTCATCCCATTTATGGGGGTCTGGGTTCACACCAGGTGAGTGCCAGGGTGTCTGGGGAGGATGTGGGCAGCCCCAGGAGGTGGTGGAGGTGAATGAACCTGAAGGCAAGCGAATCATTAACCTGTTCCCTGAGCAGCAGCAGCAGCAGGACCCAGGGCTTTCCTCAGCACTTGCCCCGCTGCAGGCAGACTTTACCCAAGCCTGCACCTTCTGTGCAGCCAATTTAGGGTAATGATTAACTGCCTCTCTTCTTGGAATTGAAACTTGGGAGGTTGCTGAGAGGGTACATGGCCTGGGAGAGTCCAAAAAATTCCCGTTGCCTGGGGGTTAGTGAGGTGCTTTGGGAGTGAGTGCTGGGGGGCTTGGTGGGTGGTTGGGTGAATTTAGGGGATGGAGGGAAGGGCTGAGTCTGCACTGTAGCCTCTGCCCATCACCCTGGGTACTGTGCCAGAGGGTGTCCAAGTCAAGCCTGGCCTCCCCACCAAAAATGGCCTCGTTAGCCCTCACTTTGTGTCACTGATGAGTTTATGAAAGGCACGGAGGGAAGCAAGAGGCAAGGCTGCCCCTCTGTCCTCAAGGGAGGTTCCCTGGGAGCAGAAGTGATTCCACCTCGTCCCTTTCCCCAGCCTCCAGCAGGATGTGCCCAGCCTGGAGGTGCTTGAACAGGAGCTGGCCTGGATGAAGGAAACTCTTTC
>NW_009952434.1:416667-419119 GCF_000747805.2 Chaetura pelagica
CCAGCTGGGTTCCCCCATCGTGCTTTGCCACAACGACCTGCTCTGCAAGAACATCATCTACGACAGGACACGAGGTTCATGGCAGCAGCTTTGCTTGCCTGGTGGAGGGGGTCTTGTCCCTTGCCCACCTCCCCAGGGGCTGGTGGCTCCATCCCCAGCCCCTCTCACAACCCTTTGCCTCCACAGAACAAGTTCGATTCATCGACTACGAGTACACAGGCTACAACTACCAGGCGTTCGACATCGGAAACCACTTCAATGAGTTTGCAGGTGAGTTGGGCCCCTCCCACCAAAGGCTGACTCCCCCCACTGGTTCCAGTGGCTCCCCCTTGGGGAGGATTCCCAGTCCCAAACAGGGAAATGGGCAGCTCCTCCTTGGGACAGAGTGATGTGGGATGGATGGTTTCTGCTGGTGGTGTGTGCTGTGCTGCAGGAGGGGGGCAATGCCCCCACCAGCCCAGCTCTTAACCATGCAAGAACAAGCTGGGGAAGGTCTGGAAAACAAGTCTTGTGAGGAGTGGCTGAGGGAACTGAGGGTATTTCGTCTGGAGAAAAGGAAGCTTAAAGGGGAGACCTTCTCAGTCTCTGCAACTCACTGAAAGGAGGTTGGAGTGAGGGGGGGTTGGTCTCTTCTCCCAAGGAACAAGTGATAGAACAAAAGAAAACGGCCTCAAGTTGTGCCAGGGGAGGTTTAGATCAGGTATTAGAGGAAACTTCACTGAAAGGGTTGTCAGGCCCTGGAACAGGCTGCCCAGGGCAGTGGTGGAATCATCATCCCTGGAGGGATCTAAAAGCTGTGTAGATGTGGTGCTGAGGGACACGGGTTAGTGGTGGCACTGGCTGTGCTGGGTTGATGGTTGGACATGATGATCTTAAAGGTCTTTCCCAACCAAAACAATTCTGTGATTCTCTTCTATGATTGTAAGGGCTGTGTGTGTGCTTCCAGTCAGAGGGCTGATCCCTGGCTGGTGCACACCTGGAGCTGCAGGGCTTTCACTCACCTGGTCGTGCATGGGGGGAGCCCTGTGGTCACCTCACTTTACCCTGGAGAAGTTCACCCTTTCACCCTTCTGTCCCCTGGGCATGGCTCCCCTCACAGGTGTGAAGGAGGTGGATTATCAGCTCTTCCCCAGCAAGGAGATCCAACTGCAGTGGTTGCACTTCTACCTGCTGGCCTACAAGCAGCTCACCCAGGGGGACCCAGGCAGCTTGGGGGTGTCTGAGGAGGAGCTGGAATCTCTCTACGTGCAAGTGAACAAGTTTACTTTGGTGAGTGGTGGAGGTGGGATGGAGCCAGGCTCTCCCAGGGGCTGCCTGTGGGATGGGTTTTTCCCTGTTCTTGGGTGAGTTGGGGCTTTGTTCTGCTGCTTGGCTGGTGAGGATGGGGGTGCAGGTACCAGCCTGGGGGCTTGGGGGCATCTGGGGCAGGAAGGTGGCCCAAAGAGACCTGCTGCACCTCGGGCAAGGTCAGAGGTAATGTTGACAGTCTGCAATCCCACTGACACGTGCCAAGGGACAGCGTGTCTCTGATAGCCTGATAGACCTTGGTACAGCTGAGCATGAGGAAATCCTGTCTGGTAAATGCCATGGGCAGGTGGAGCCAATTTTCTGGAAACTTATGACAAAGTCTTGTCTGGAGCTGGCAGGAGGGATGTCCCAGGTGCAAGTGCAGAGGCGGGTACCCTGAGCTTGCTGTGTGGCTGTTCAGCAGCCTTCCTGCTGGAATCCTTTGCTGGGGCTGGGACCAGCTTCTGGAGCATAGAAGAGCACACGTGTGGGCCAGCCCCAGCTGGCTGCCACCCCATGTCCTGTCATCACAGCCACAGAACTTCTGGGACCCAGGCAGGAGAGGCAGAAGCAACTCATCCCACAGGCAGGGACACTTTGTGCCTGTTGCTCATCCTTGTTTTGTCTGTTGCAGGCATCCCACTTCTTCTGGGCATGCTGGGGCCTGATCCAGGATAAATACTCTACCATAGACTTTAACTTCTTAAGGTGAGTGTGCCGGGGCTGGGGGGCGTTTGCTCCCAGCACAGTTCAGGGTTCAATGACTGAAACAAGAGGATCCCAATGATCCCTCTGTGCTGGAGGGATCATCCAAGGCCAGAGCACACCGGGCTGGGGACATGAGCATCTCATGTCTGTCCCTCTCTCCTCTCTCCTGGCAGATATGCAAAGCTAAGGTTTAAACAGTACTTCAAGATGAAGCCAGTGGTCACAGCCCTGCAGATTTCCAAATAGCATCTCCAGCACATGAGACCCTGAGCTATTTTTGTCCTTGCTGCCTCCCCCTTGCCCCTTCCCCACCCCAGCTGGGGGTGAGGGCAGGTCCTGATGATGGGAAGGGGGAAAGAAGCTCTGACCTGGCCATCGATTAAAGGAGACCCTGGACATACCTGAGACTGGACCATGAGATGCTAGAGAGGACCACAGCCTCGGAGAGGCCCCCGCC
>NW_009952434.1:422179-426740 GCF_000747805.2 Chaetura pelagica
ATTTCGTCTGGAGAAAAGGAAGCTTAAAGGGGAGACTTTCTCAGTCTCTGCTACTCACTGAAAGGAGGTTGGAGTGAGGGGGGGTTGGTCTCTTCTCCCAAGGAACAAGTGATAGAACAAAAGAAAACGGCCTCAAGTTGTGCCAGGGGAGGTTTAGATCAGGTATTAGAGGAAACTTCACTGAAAGGGTTGTCAGGCCCTGGAACAGGCTGCCCAGGGCAGTGGTGGAATCATCATCCCTGGAGGGATCTAAAAGCTGTGTAGATGTGGTGCTGAGGGACACGGGTTAGTGGTGGCACTGGCTGTGCTGGGTTGATGGTTGGACATGATGATCTTAAAGGTCTTTCCCAACCAAAACAATTCTGTGATTCTCTTCTATGATTGTAAGGGCTGTGTGTGTGCTTCCAGTCAGAGGGCTGATCCCTGGCTGGTGCACACCTGGAGCTGCAGGGCTTTCACTCACCTGGTCGTGCATGGGGGGAGCCCTGTGGTCACCTCACTTTACCCTGGAGAAGTTCACCCTTTCACCCTTCTGTCCCCTGGGCATGGCTCCCCTCACAGGTGTGAAGGAGGTGGATTATCAGCTCTTCCCCAGCAAGGAGATCCAACTGCAGTGGTTGCACTTCTACCTGCTGGCCTACAAGCAGCTCACCCAGGGGGACCCAGGCAGCTTGGGGGTGTCTGAGGAGGAGCTGGAATCTCTCTACGTGCAAGTGAACAAGTTTACTTTGGTGAGTGGTGGAGGTGGGATGGAGCCAGGCTCTCCCAGGGGCTGCCTGTGGGATGGGTTTTTCCCTGTTCTTGGGTGAGTTGGGGCTTTGTTCTGCTGCTTGGCTGGTGAGGATGGGGGTGCAGGTACCAGCCTGGGGGCTTGGGGGCATCTGGGGCAGGAAGGTGGCCCAAAGAGACCTGCTGCACCTCGGGCAAGGTCAGAGGTAATGTTGACAGTCTGCAATCCCACTGACACGTGCCAAGGGACAGCGTGTCTCTGATAGCCTGATAGACCTTGGTACAGCTGAGCATGAGGAAATCCTGTCTGGTAAATGCCATGGGCAGGTGGAGCCAATTTTCTGGAAACTTATGACAAAGTCTTGTCTGGAGCTGGCAGGAGGGATGTCCCAGGTGCAAGTGCAGAGGCGGGTACCCTGAGCTTGCTGTGTGGCTGTTCAGCAGCCTTCCTGCTGGAATCCTTTGCTGGGGCTGGGACCAGCTTCTGGAGCATAGAAGAGCACACGTGTGGGCCAGCCCCAGCTGGCTGCCACCCCATGTCCTGTCATCACAGCCACAGAACTTCTGGGACCCAGGCAGGAGAGGCAGAAGCAACTCATCCCACAGGCAGGGACACTTTGTGCCTGTTGCTCATCCTTGTTTTGTCTGTTGCAGGCATCCCACTTCTTCTGGGCATGCTGGGGCCTGATCCAGGATAAATACTCTACCATAGACTTTAACTTCTTAAGGTGAGTGTGCCGGGGCTGGGGGGCGTTTGCTCCCAGCACAGTTCAGGGTTCAATGACTGAAACAAGAGGATCCCAATGATCCCTCTGTGCTGGAGGGATCATCCAAGGCCAGAGCACACCGGGCTGGGGACATGAGCATCTCATGTCTGTCCCTCTCTCCTCTCTCCTGGCAGATATGCAAAGCTAAGGTTTAAACAGTACTTCAAGATGAAGCCAGTGGTCACAGCCCTGCAGATTTCCAAATAGCATCTCCAGCACATGAGACCCTGAGCTATTTTTGTCCTTGCTGCCTCCCCCTTGCCCCTTCCCCACCCCAGCTGGGGGTGAGGGCAGGTCCTGATGATGGGAAGGGGGAAAGAAGCTCTGACCTGGCCATCGATTAAAGGAGACCCTGGACATACCTGAGACTGGACCATGAGATGCTAGAGAGGACCACAGCCTCGGAGAGGCCCCTGCCTATGCCAGGAAGCCTTTGCCATCGCCTTAACGCTGAGCCCCGCTCGGCCCCGGTGCCCGGCAGGTCCGTGCTTTGCTGCCACTGCTGCTGCCTGGCCTGGCACCAGGTTTGTCCCCTCTGTGCTGTCCCCGAGGGGGGAAACGGGTCCCCCCCAATCTGCTCAGGAGCCCCCAGAGCTGCACAGCTGCTTTAGCTGCCCCCACACTCGCTGTGCCCGTCGCCTTCACTGCTCCCTCCATCCCCTCCTGCCCTGCCTGCTCGGTACCTCCTGGGCTCCCACCCCAAACCAGCACAGCTCTTGGGTTGGTCTTGGCCCTGGGCTTGGGGCTGTGTCTGAGCACAGGACCCTTTCCCACGAGGGGTGGGTGCTGCTGCCTTCTGGCTAAGGTGGTGCAGAGCAGGGAGGGGAGGTGACAGCCATGACCGCAGGGGACTTGCTGGGTTCCTGCACCCCTTGGGGTGTGCTCAGCAAAGCTGCCTTGGCTTTTTCCCACAGCCCTGGTCCCTCAGACCCCTGTTAGCTCCCATCGTAGCTTCCCTTGTAGCTGCCAAAGCAAGGGGCTCCCAGCTCTGCCTTGGCCAGAGGGGTCAGTTCTGCTGCTCCCGTGGGCAGTCCCTGTGCTCCTGCTGTGTCCCCACCTGGGACTCTGGCTGGAGGTTGGACAAAGCCAACCAGCTCCATGAGCTGGGCACAAGCTTCATCCCTTATTCAGCTGCTTCCCCCATCACAGGCCCCAGGAGGGTGATCTGAGCCTACTGAGCACTGCCCAGCTCATGACAGTGGTTGTGCATCAAATTGGGGTGGAATCAGACCCCTCTGTCCCTGCCTTGGCCGCTCAGCAAGTGCTGTGGGGACGAGGTGGCTGGTCCCCTCTGCATGGACACAGGAACCTGCCCCAGCAAGAACTGGGACTTGTTGCATCTCATGTTCATTTTGGTGCAAAATAAAAGCTGCTGGAAGCTGGAAATGGGGAATGGTAGGTCTGTGGGGATTGGGCAGGGCTTGTCCTGGAGCAGGGACAGCACCCCTGGGACCTGGCAGTGTGCTCAGCCCTTCTCCTGCAGCTGGTGCTGCCCCCTCAGAGGGTGGGCTCAGTCCCCCTGTGCTCCTGAGTGCCTTTGGGTGCTGCAGGGACCAGTGGCTGTGCAGCACAGGAGGGAGTTTCCATCCAGCACCCACTGCTGCTCCCCTGCTGGCAGCAACTGCTGGGGATTGTCCTTGTCCCAGAGTGATGCCCTGGGCTTTAACCCAACCTCCTTCAGAGCTGATCCTACATCTTCATCCTGGGCCCTGCTGGGCTGTGGCTCTGGGAAGAGCAGGTTGGAGCACGTGGCTGCAGCAGGCACTGGGTGGAAGAGGCTGAACCCTCAAACCTGCTGTCATGTGGGGTTAGACCTCAATTCAACACAGGTGAGAGAGGTGGAGGAGAGGGGAGCAAAGTGGGACCCACCAGGGATGGACATGGCAGGAGAAAGAGAAAATGGCCTCAAGTTGTGCCAGGGGAGGTTTAGATTGTTTTTTTAGGAACAATTTCTTCCCCCAAAGGGTTGTCAGACCCTGGCACAGGTGGTCCAAGACAGGTGGCATTACCATCCCTGGATGGATTTCAAAGCTATATAGATGTGGTGCTGAGGGACAGGGGTTAGTGGTGGCCTTGGCAGGGCTGGGTTAATGGTTGAACTTGTTGATCTTAAAGGCCTTTTTCAGCAAAAACAATTCTGTGATTCTATGAAAGCTGAGAAATAGCACAAGAGAAAACATCACAGGGAGCAAGAGCCTGAGGAGGGGCCTGTGCTGGAAGAGGGGCAGGGAAGGGGGGACACAAGCACCCCCATCTCTGCCCTTCCTCCTCCCTGGCCAGCCCTCTGCTCTCCCTGAGCCCAGGTCAAGTCCAGACCCAGACCTCTGCTCCAAAAAGTCACCTTTATTGTGCCAAGGGGTGTGTGTGGGGGGGGCAATTGTAAACAAGTATGTGAAATATACAGGTTAAGTTACTCGTTGTCTTATTAACAAAATAAAGCTCTATCTATATTTACAGTCTTTAAAAAGAAAAAACAACAAAACAAAATAAATGCAAAACAAAAACACAAAAAAGCCCCAAAACAAAAACACCAAAAAAAAGACACAAGGGAGAGGAAGAGCTGCATGTTTGTCAGGCTCATCTCCTTCCCTCTGCAGCCAATCCCACCCTGGGAACAGGGACCCCAGTCCCAGCCAGAGCAGCACAGGGAGGGGGAATAAATAAAGCACTGACAAGGGCAAGAGAGGGGAGAGGGGTTTGGGGAGTGGGTGAGGAGGCAAGATGCTCCCCCTTGGATGAACAGCCCCTTGGAGTGCAGGGCAGCAGCACCCGATGCTGTGGAGCTGCTGCTCAGCCCCCCACCCTGTGCTGAGCACAGGGATCTGCTGCAAACCCCCAGGGCAGGGTCTGTGCCCCTGCCTGGAGCCCCGGGCAACCGCGGCTGCTTCTGCCCCCCGGGAAGGTCCCTCTGCTGGGACCTGGTGGCTGCGGCTGGAGCTGCGGGGCCCGTTTCTGGCTGTTGCCACAGGGCGGTGCATGGACACTGTGCACAGCCGGACCCTGCAGGCACAGGCAGACACTGCAGGCACAGGCAGACCCTGCAGGCACAGGCAGGCACCGCCACG
>NW_009952434.1:427062-428122 GCF_000747805.2 Chaetura pelagica
AGACACGCCAGGTACAGCCGGACCCTGCAGGTACAGGCAGACACTGCAGGTACAGGCAGACACTGCAGGTACAGCCTTGCTTGGACAGCTGGACACTGCACACAGCTGGACACTGCAGGTACAGACACTGCACGCACAGCTGGACACCTTGCATGGACAGCTGGACACTGCACACACAGACAGTGCACACACAGCTGGAAACTGCAGGCTCTGCCAACCACCCTGCACCCCAGACATCCCCGGGCTGGGCTCTGACTGGGGCAATGGGGTATTTTTTCCTTTTTTTTTTTCATTATTTCATTATTTTTTGTTTTAAATCCTGGCTGTTGCTTCTCACCTGGCCTGGTGCTGCAGGCCCAGGGCACAGCCTGCAGCTGGCAGGGCTGGGGAGCAGGAGGGAGGTGCCCAGGGATGGAGATGTACCCACAGCAGCTGGGGCTGGTGCCCAGGGTAAGGGCACAGCCAGAGAACATGCACCAACTTCATTTACAAAGTGGGCCAGAGCTGTCAGGAGCATAAAAGGCTCCTTGGAGCCCTTGGCTGGTCATCAGGCCAGGCAAGAGCTAAAAATGTCTCCATGGGAATTTGCTGGCAGGCTCCAAAGACCAAGTGGGAAAGGCAGCAAGGAGGTCAGGCAGGGCTGGGAGAGGGACAAACGTGTCCCCATCCCATGGTGCCAGCAGTGGGGCTGGTGGCTGCAGGGGAAGTTCTCTGCAAAGGTGCTGGAGGGCTGGGTGATGCTGTGGATTTTTTCCTGCACCCTTGGGAACCTCCTAGGAGGGCTGTGGGTGAGTGACAGCTCAGCAACCACAGCACCCACGTCCCCAAGCCAGGTGGCCCCCTGCCACCAAAGCAAGACCGAGCCAGGTTGCCCAGTGGGCTCAGCACTTCCTGGCCATGGCCCCCACCAGCACACATCACTGCTCATCACCCCCTAGGGCAGCACCCCTCCCTCCCTCCCAAAAAAAAACCCCAACAAACCAACAAATAACCCACTGAGTGCCCCCCTTGGTGGGGTGAAGCAGCACCCGTGTGCTCCCCTCTGCTTCCAGCGCAGCCC
>NW_009952434.1:428555-430248 GCF_000747805.2 Chaetura pelagica
GGGAGGGGGTGGAGAAGGGGGGTGTTACCCGATCAAATAGCCCTGCCGGGCGTCCTGCCGCCGGTTCCTCATCAGCGCCTTGTACTCGCCCACCCGCAGCCTCTTCCCCTCCACGATGCAGGTGCGTTTGGGCCGGGGCTTGTACTTGTAGTCAGGGTATTTCTCCAGGTGCTGCCGGCTCAGCCGGGCTTGCTCCTCATAGTAGGGTTGTTTCTCCTGGTTTGTCATGGATTTCCACCTGGAGCCTGAGCACAGAGGAGCCGCCAGGCACGCTTAGACCCCACCCGCCGTGGGGAAGCTGGTCAAGCCCCCCAGCAGCTCCTGGCTAGTTCAAGGAGTATCTGGGGGATGCTCTTAGTCAGAGGATTTAGTTTTAGGTGCTCCTTGTGAGGAGCAGAGAGTTGGACTTGATGATCCTTACAGGTCCCTTCCAACTTGAGATATTCTTTGATTCTACAGCCACCACAAGAGCTAATTCATGCTCACTCAGGGCTCTTCAGACAGGCTTGTGGGTGATGGCACCACAGGATTGTAACAGTGACATGGCCACAGGGAAGGAGCAGTGTGACCAAGAGCCGCAGCAGGGCTGTCAGGGGAGGTGACATGTTGGCTTGGTGAGGACCACACTCCTACAGGCACCTCCAAGAGTGATGCTGCAACGGGGGCAGCACTATCATGGACATCACCTGTAAGTGGGTGGCTGAGGGACAAGCAGAGTGAGCAGCTGGATGGAGCTTGAGTCCCCCACGGGGGATGTAGAAGGGGTTCCTGCCCCAGCCCCCCCCAAACACATCCCCAGCACTCACCCAGGATCTTGCTGATGCTGGAGTTGTGCATGTCTGGGAAGGCCTGCAAGATCTTCCTCCTCTCGTCCTTCGCCCACACCATGAAGGCGTTCATGGGCCTCTTGATGTGGTTGTTGTTCCTGGACTCAGGGAAGTGCCGTGAGCCTGTGGGGACACCCCAGTGTGGGTCAGGAGCCCAGGAAGGAGCAGGCAGGGCTCACACCACGGGGCTCTCAGCTGTCCTTACCATCCATCTCACAGGTCAAGAGGGCCTCATCCAGCCGGTGGGCGGGGGTCTCCTCCATCCGCTCCTTCACTGGAGAAGAGTCGATCCCCACGTGGTCCTGCAGAATAGCAGAGGGTCAGGAACCAGCTCCAGGCCAGGGAGCCTGCCCACAGGATGCAGACCCAGCCGTGGAGGGGTGGGAGGTGGGCTCACCTTGCGGTAGGGGTTGCTCAGTGACCCCTCCATGGCCCCGCTGTGGCCGTGCAGCAGCTGCCGCGCGTCCTGGATGGCTTTGGTGATGGCATCACCTTCTCCCAGGAACCCTGGCAGGACACCAGCGTGGGCACCCATCAGCACCAGCTCCTCTGACACCCCACAGCACCCCACCCCACTCCAACCATCGCAACTGCATGTCCTGAGGGGGTGGCACAGAGCACCAGGTGTCCACCCAGGACACACCAGGGAGGAGGGACCCCAGGGAGATGTCCCCAGTCTCTGGGAAGTGGCCAGAGGAAGGCATGGACTATTTATCAGTAAAGGCACTTGGAAACCCACCCAGAGGCAGGTTGGACGGGCTGGTCTGCAGGTCCCTGGTGGCCCCATGACTTGGTGTGAGGGACTGGCAGCCGCTCATCTTCAAACTGGGCGAGCTGGAGGCACTGGGGAGGTCAGAACCTTTGGG
>NW_009952434.1:430352-433317 GCF_000747805.2 Chaetura pelagica
TGGGGAGGTCAGAACCTTTGGCCTTGGCTGTCAGGTTCAGTGGCTGTGAGGTCTCCTGCGGTGGAGGGAGAAGCAGGGTGAAGTGTAGCCCCCCTGCCCAGCACCCCAGCCTGGGGGATGGAGCTGCTTTGGGGCTGTACCTGCATCTGGAGGTGGCCCGAGCCGGCGGGTCTCTTCAGCGTGGGAGGAGGGGGGCTGTGCAGCAGCTGCACCGGGTAATCCACTGTGGGGAGCAGAGGGAGAGGGGTTGGAGGGCTGGGGGACACCCCATGGGGCTGGGACAGCCCTGGGGGACCCCACTCACCTGGTTTGCAAGGGATGGGCTGGATGGGCAGTGCTAACTGGGAGTCAGGAGTGACAGGGAGAGGCTGGTGGCTGGGGGTGAAGGCAGGAATCATGACATAGGGCATGTTGACCTGCTGGAGGGAAGAGGAGAGAGAAGCAGAGAGACCAGAGAACCTCTGTGGGACTCTGCAGGCAGTGCTGTCCCCTTGCCTGGCCCCAGGAGGGGACACGAGCCCAGCACACGAGGAAGGCTGCAATCCCCCAGCACAGGATGGGGGGCAGAGGGAGGTGTCCCCCTCCTTTACCTGGATCTGTTGCTGCAGCAGGTTGATTTTGTGCTGCTGCTGGATGAGCTGCTGCTGCTGCTTGGCAATCTGCAGAGGGAAGGCAGCAGCGTCACCAGCAGCTCTGAGCTGGCCCAGCATGAGCTGCTCAACACCAGCAAAACACAGACAAAGGGTCTGCAGAGGGTCCTGAGCCACCTCCCAGGGCATGGAGAGAGAAACAGGCTGGGAGGGACAGTGCCATCCCCACCCCAGGGTGTGCAGGGGGTGTCACCCTTGCCCACAGCACTGAGGACCAAGAGGTGTTCAAAGAGAGCACAGTCAGGAAGGACCCAGTGTGGTTTAATTATTTTAAGGAGAGCAATTCCCATCTCCTTCAACCCTTGTCCTCCTGGCACCAGGGAGCAAGACTGGGGGCCTTTGGGATGGGCACAGAAAATGGGAGGGTTTCTGGGCAGACAGTGAAGTCCCACTGCCCATGATGCCAAAGCCACCTCCCCACCACTCCCAGGGGACCCTGTCCTGGTCCTGCAGCCAGCAGATCCCAGAGGGATTCCTGAAGGGATGGATGGTCCCTGGCAAACACTTCCCCTGGGAACCTGAGCCCACCTGCTCTTGCTGCTGCCGTGCCAGCTCCATCTGCTGCTGCTGCTTCTCAAAGAGCATGGCTGCCATGTTCTTCTGCTCTGAGTGGGCTGTCAGGAGCTGGTCCCGCAGCGTGGACAGCTGGTTGATCATGACAAGCAACTGGAGCTCCTTCTCTGCCAGGCTCTCCTGGGTTCCTGGAAGAAACCGAGCGCCTGCAGGTCAGGGACTTGGAGAAGGTGAGCAGCATCAGCACTGGGTGCTGCTGTGGGGGTGTGTAAAGACCCTCCCTGTGCTGAACCATCCCCTCTGTGCAGTCCCAAGAGAGCTTTCATGGGGGATGCTCACCCCCCCAAAAAAAAAAGAAATCAAATTAATGATTTGGTTAAAAAAAAAAAGCACACATCTCTACTAACTACACACACTTGTAGGCACATCTCTGCTCCAGCTGCGGGAGAACTGCCCTGTTCCCAGCCCAGGCTGCACAGGTGTGGGCAGGAGGATGGTGGTGGTGGGTGAACGTGGGCAGACCTCACCTTTCACTTCCTTGGACTCAGTGGGGTTCCGGCCCAGCAGCCGCTCCTTCCAGTCACTGGACAGTAACTTCTCAATGGTTGGCATCACTGTCCACACCAGCAGGGACCCGGGGCAGCAGAGCAGGGAGAGGGAGGACAGCCAGGTGAGCACAGCCACAGGCTCCGCACCCGCAGCACGGGGTGCTTCACCCCCCCATCTCACAGCAAAAATAACCAGGGGCCCAAAGAGAGCAGGGGAGGTCTCAGAGGGAACTCAGAAACCTTTCTTACCCTCTTTCAAGTTCCTGTTGAAGTCCAGCTTCTCCTGGCTGCCGACAGCCGGCTCGAAGGCAGAGCGCCGGGGCTCCAGGGCATCGCTGGCTGGGGAGCAGGACTCCTGCCACACACACAGTGTCACTTGGCACCTCATCCCACAGAGAGGGATGTGCCCAGGACTCCAGGAAGGAGATGGCTGGGCCAGTGGGATGATCAGAACTGGCCATGCCCAGCTGGACCACACTTTGCCAGGCACATTGCCCCCCCCACCCCATCTCATCCCAGCCTGACTTGAGAGCATCTCTGCTCTTCATGCCACAAAGATTTGTTTGCTGGAGGTTTCTATTATTTATTTAGACTGCCTGGCTCCTCTGAGCCCAGTTCCCCCCAGGGAATGGGAGGGCTGAAGGCTGCTGGTCAGGGGGAGACAAAACCCAAGAGCAATTAAAAATGGAGGCTGAAGGGATGGAGCACTTCTGGGAGTGGCCATGGGTGCTCCATGCACTGAAATCCCAGGGCTGACCTGAGAGCATCAACAATGGCCAGAAAACCTCAGGGGAGCCTCAGGTTCCAGCTTAGTTTCCTTGGGATGAGGAAAAACCATCCAGGGAAACAACCACCCCCTCTACCAGGGGAAGGAGCCCAGGTCTGGAGCGGGGATGGCCACGATGCTTTGCCAGCCCAGCAGGACCAGTGTTTGTCACAGCTACAGGACCCACCTGTGGCAGGGGCTGGGGGTCAGTGCCCTCCCTCGGGGGTGGCCCTGGTGGGTCGTTGGGACGGGGCTCAGTGCTGGGGGCAGCCCCAGGTGGGGACTCACAGACACCCTCCTTCTTCTCCTCCGTCTTGATGCTGCAGTTCACCATGCTGCCCGCTCCATTGAGCTCCAGGTAGGGAGAAACAGGGCTCCTCATGGACATCCTAAAGGGGCACAGGGTCATCAGCAGAGCCACGGGCCACCCCCATGGCCACGGGTCCCCCCCCCCCCCTTTTCCCCGCCCGGCCCCGTACTGAGGGGCT
>NW_009952434.1:433643-434239 GCF_000747805.2 Chaetura pelagica
GGACTGCTGCCAGGATCGAGGCTGGGGTCCCACGGGGGCTGCCAGGATGGAAAGGGGCCATGGTGGGATGGGGAGATCATCCTGCCCAGCCTCTGGCACCCCACAACCAGCATCCCTGGTGCTCTCACCATCCTTCCCCTCCACTCATCAGGACCCCCCAAAATGAGGGCTGGGATGTTGGGGGGGGGGCTGAGCTGGGGGGCAGCACTTACATAACAAACAAAGCCCAGCTCAAGCTGCGAATTAATCAAACCGCTGAAAATAAAACCTTCCTCTCAGGAACTTCAAACAAAAGAAACGAAAACAACAAGGCCGGCTGGGTAATGAAAAGCCAGGGCTGTGAATAGGGGACAAAAGGAAGTGGAACAATAGGGTGTTGGACAAAAGCAATAAAGTAAAGGGAAGTGTGACAGCTCCACAATGGGGCACTGTGCGCGCCAGCCTTTCTGATCTTAGCGGGGCCTTTTTTTTTTCCCCTAATCTGGGTTCCCTCGCCCTCCGCTGGGCTCAGCACATCGCTGACCCGCCCGCCTTCCTCCCTCCCGGCCCCGCATCGCCCGCGGCTCCCGCATCCTGCGGCCTCGCCCCTCCCCGCC
>NW_009952434.1:434479-435789 GCF_000747805.2 Chaetura pelagica
CCCTGCCCGGGTGCCCGGGCCCTGCGGGGGCAGCAGCACAGAGCGGTGGCTCCGCTCTCAGCCGCGCACAAAAGCTCCGTCCCCCTTGTCATTCATTCACCTCCCGGTGCCGTCGGAAGTTTACCCTTAAAACGGGAACCGGTGCTTTCACAGAGACCCGTTTGAAAGGGGCCTCGTTGTGGGCTGATGAGCTGGTTTGCTGAACAAAATAAAGTAAGAAAGGGGGAATAAAAAGGAGAGAACGGCAACGTGAGCTCGTTACTGGGGCCAGTCCCCACCAGTGCTGAGGGCTCAGGTGCTGGGCTGCCTGTGGCACACAATGGGGACAGGAACAATTGCCTTGGCACAGGGGACTGGAACAGATCTTTGCCTTTAATGTTTCCCATTTAGTGCAGGGTGGAGGGGAAAGGAGGGGATGGCACTGGGATGTGAAGTGCCAGCCTGGAGGAACAAAATGTGGGGCTGCTTCCTCCCAGCACAGACTTTTGGGGAGGCAGGAGGGGTTCCTGTCAGCATCTCAAGCCCTAAAAGGCCCACGGTCTGTGGGCATCAATGTACTCACCTTGACTCCAAACCCCAGCCCAGCAAGGCTGGGATTTTTGGGATGGCAACAGCTTTTCTCTCTCCAGTCTTACCCCTGAATGGCATATCCTGCAATTCTCCCCGTGGCCCTGCCACCCTTCCTGCCTCCAGCCGATCCTATCTGCCCCGTTTGTGTTGCAGCAAAATGACTCCAAAGGCCAAAGGGGGGGGGGTAAGAAACCAGCAAGTGAGATGCCAAGACCCCCCCCCAAGTACCCTGAGCCTCTTCCTGGTAGCTTGTGTGGGGTCTGGCTTTGCAGAGAAAGGGGCTGCTGGCATCACCCCACCAGCAAAAGGGGAAGAAAAGCCAAATAACCACCTGGCAAAAGTGTGGTGGACTGGACCAAGCTTTCTCCCCACAACAGATCCTGCCTGTAGCTGGAAGGGTTTCTGCCCACAGGGTGGCTGGGGGGAAGGCAATGCTGGCAGCCAGACTTCCCAAAGGCAGGGGGGATGTTTTCCCCATGGTTCAGGCAGGGACCGAGGTTACCTGAAACTCAAGCCCTTTGCAAAAATACTGGAGAGCACAGGAGGCCAGAAAGCCACAAACACACCAAGTCTCCAGCACTGCCATGGTGCTGCCCCGTGCCACAGCATCCCTGTCCTGTGCCACAGCATCCCTGTCCTGTGTCACAGCATCCCTGCCCCATGTCACAGCATCCCTGCCTCGTGCCACAGCAGCCCTGCTTTGGGGCTAATCCTGCCCCTCGACTCCGGGCTGCTCCCAC
>NW_009952434.1:436001-437083 GCF_000747805.2 Chaetura pelagica
TGTCACAGCATCCCTGCCCCATGTCACAGCATCCCTGCCCCATGCCACAGCAGCCCTGCCTCATGTTACAGCAGCCCTGCCCCATGTCACAGCATCCCTGCCCCATGTCACAGCATCCCTGCCCCATGCCACAGCAGCCCTGCCTCATGTTACAGCAGCCCTGCCCCATGTCACAGCATCACTGCCCCATGTCACAGCATCCCTGCCCCATGTCACAGCATCCCTGCCTCGTGCCACAGCAGCCCTGCTTTGGGGCTAATCCTGCCCCTCGACTCCGGGCTGATCCCACCCTGGGGGACAGCAAAGGGCTCCTGTAGAAGGGGGACTCAGGAAGAGCAGCCAGTGGGTGGCCAAGGGACCTGGGCTGTCCAGTTTTTCAGGCTGACCTTGCCCCCACCATCCACTATCAGGTTGACAGGGGCAGCAGGGGAGGCTCTTGAGGCTTTTGTTTCCCTCTGCCTCCCCAGTTAGAGCAGAAAATCATCAGTTCACAGGATAAGGAAGATTCTTCCTTCCCGAATCCCAGTGTAGCGCCCAGATATCCCTAAATAAATCCACAAAGCCACTCTTCCTGTGGCCACCAGGGCCCAGGTAACCAACCCAGCTGGGGGAGAAATACATGGGGCAAAAACCCAAGGGGGAAAACACGCTATGATCAACACGCTATGATCAAACACAGCAAGGCCAAGGAGAGCCAGGGCAGCACAACCCTCCTTGTGCACGCACCAGCCACGTGCAGCCCTCACAGCCCCCGGCACCCCCGAGAGAGAGAGGGCAGAGGAAAAAATAAGACACACACGGACGTTTTCTTCTTCCAAGCAGGACCTGAGGAATCCCAGCCAGCCAGTAGGACAGACAATAGCCCATCTCCTGCCAGACAAGCGGGTCGCTTTCCTGCCAGACTTGGAATGTCCTTTCGGGGCCGTTTCCAAGCGCTTCCGCCCGCGGTGCCTTCACACATAAAAGAATGGATTCCTTCCTCCATCGTGCCCGGGCAGGGGTGGCCAGGGACAGCTGAGGGAATGGCCCCAGCCACGGCAAGTTCACGGGGCTGCCGTGCTTCCCGGGGGATTCAGAGCATG
>NW_009952434.1:437142-443303 GCF_000747805.2 Chaetura pelagica
CCGTTTCCTAGCGCTTCCGCCCGCGGTGCCTTCACACATAAAAGAATGGATGGCTTCCTCCATCGTGCCCGGGCAGGGGTGGCCAGGGACAGCTGAGGGAATGGCCCCAGCCACGGGAAGTTCACGGGGCTGCCGTGCTTCCCTGGGGATGCAGAGCATCCCGTGACAGTGGGTTATTCCCCAGGAAGGGGAAAGCGGGCAGGGGATCCGGGCTCTGCCACCCCCAGAGGTGGATGGGCAGGGAACACCAGCAGGTTGGCTACACGTTGTAGGTGAAACAGGGCAGAAAGTATAAAATCCTGGGGTTTAGCACTTCCGGGAAAGCAGGTTTGAAACCCAGAAGGCAGCCGGATGCTGAACGCATTCAGGCCCAGCAGTGCTGTCACCACGTGGGAGCCACAGCTCCACGTGCTGCCCCCACCCCGGGGGCTGCATCACGGGCACCCACCCACCCAATGTGCTGCCCCACAAACCAGGGTGCAGTGTAAATGCTCGGCCTTGGGGGAGGAACACCAGCCAACATTTTACACATCCTCAATTGCCATCTTTTCAACACCCCACCTGTCACCACAGAAAGCCACAACCTCCAGCTGCCCAGAAGGCTGCCAAGAGCGCAGGTTGCCGGAAAAGCTGCAAAATGAGCTCCAAGATGGGAGATCTTTGGCAGGTGGGGGGAGGATTTTGGGAGGGTGATGCCCTGGGGGGGCAGAGGGGCAGCAGTAAGTGCCCAGCAAGCAGGGTAGGCTGGTCCCGGCTTGCCAAGACCTGCTATGGGCAGGATCATGCTCATGGGATCTTCCAGGCACATCCTGCCCATGTAGGACATGGTCACTCCACCATCCCAGAGATACCTCCCCCCCCATAGCCCATGTGACCCTCTCCATCCTGGCAAGTCTTGGGGTCCCATGGGAAAAACTCTGGCATCAAGGGGTGGGGGAACATCAATTCATCTACTAAGATGAAAAGCAGCAGTGCAGGTCTCCTGTTACCACATGGCACTTGCAAGCTTTAACCCTAAAGCAGTTTCAACCAGCTAGCATAGCATTTACTAATTGTAGCCAAAAAACCCAACCTGACTTCTTCAAAGGCCCACAGGCCATATCCAGGGCTGTGAATGAAATGCAGATCTCTGATGCCTGCCAGCAGAGAAGCCCTGCAGAGGTTCAGAGGGAAATCAAATCAGTCCTGCTATTCAAAACATGAGGAGAGAGAGAAAAAAATAACCTGTATTAATCACTGAATTCACTTAGGTGAATGCTTGCAAGACAGGGAGAAAAAGAAGGATTCCCAGGCTGTGGCAGGGGGAAGAGAAGGATCTGGGATGCTCAAGAGGGTGGATCAACATCCTCCATCATCCCAGCAGGAGATCCCAGCTCTGTGTAGCTCAGGGGACCGTCCAACGGCTCCTGTGAGCACTAAGCTACAGAAGATTGAGTCCTTAGAACCAGCTCTGTCCTCCCAGGCTTAGCTCCAGCTTTTCTAAGTCTCATGGAATAATTTCACTTGCCGAAATCCACCTGCTTGTGCCCCACCCATCTCCACAGTGTGGGGCTGTCCTGGGACCAGCTGGGCCCCAGGAGAGGGTGATGGAGCCTGGATACGCAGGATGCTCTGGGTGGGAACGGGAAAACGAAGCCTCCCGTGATAAGGATGAGCCAAACACAACATGATCCCCGTGGGTCCACGGGTCCACTCACTCCAGCCTGGCACACGTTTTAACTGGGCCACCTCCCACTCTGCCCATGCCCCCCGTTACTACCAATTTCCAGATCAGGGCTGATTCTGGTTTCACAGCACTTCTGAGGGGGTTTTCACTCCGGTTTCACTGCGCTTCCGAGGAGGTTTTGTCACCTTGCTTTGGTTTCTTATGAGATGGCAGGGGACACATCACTGCAAAATGCTTTCCTGTCTTGACATCAAAGATTAGCCCCCCCAGGCTTTGCTAGGAACCTCCCATGCCTCCACAACCCCAAATCCAGGGATGCAAACAAAGCCCAGCCTGTAGTTTTATAGCTCATAAAATAATAAAATCAAATACAAAGAGGCAGTCGGATCCTTCCCCGGGTGTAAACTGGCACGGGTCCATCGCCTTCACAGCCACGACCCAAACACATTTTTCCTTTACTGGGATGAGCAATAGGAGGGTTTTAACTAGGGGAAAAATTAAACTGAACCTCAGGTGGAACTTCCTGGCCGCGAGATTTATTAGACGGGGAATGATCTCATCAGGGAAGCAGAGGAAACTCCATCGCGCTGGAATTATTTAAAACCGTGCAAAGCCTGGAGGAAGAAGGAGAGGGAACAATCCCAGGGACAGCCCATGGGATGGCCTGGGACCACACTGGTCAATCCCATTTCCTGGCCTCAAGAGCAGACAGTCTGCAGGATGGTTTGGGGGTTTTTCAATTCCATTCCATAAGACATGGAAATAAGGTAAAAATCTCTTTGCAGCATCTCCGGCTCTGCAGGCAGGTGGGCTTTGTGTCCAGGGGTGGTCAGGGGTTTGAGATTCTTTAAGAAGAGCCCTGGGGTGCAGGAGTGGTGCTTGGGCAGGGGTGACCCCAGGAGAAGTGCTCAGAGAAGAAACTCCCCTTTCCAGCAGGTCTAAACACTCCAGGGAAAAGCACAAACCCCACAACCTTCATATTTTGAAAGAGCCTCTTCCCATTGCACTCCTCTCCTCTGCCCTTCCTACCTTTCACGGCACCTCAAGGAAACACAGAAATATCACAGCACTTAACAAGGTGCAGGGGAAGTGAGAGGAGGGAGGAACTCCTGGAGAGCAGGGATTTACTCTTTCTCTCCTTTTTTTTCTGCATCAGAAATAATTTTTAAAATAAGTTTCCTCCTTTGCATAAAACTTCACCGGGGCGCGAAAAAAAACGTGTGGCAAAACCTGCCCAGCTGGTGGGTGCTGAGCCTTTACACCCAGTACTCAGGGGGGCTGGATCAGGACTGATGCCATGTGGCCAAAAGCCCCTGAGATGGTTGTGGGGAGCTGGCACCCAGCACAGGTCCTTGGGGCTGCTCCCAAAGCCCAGAACAGGCATCACCTCCTTCCATCGCCGCACTCCGAGACTCAACCAACTTGCATTGAACAATCAATTATGGGAAAGGAATTTTTAAAAGCAGCAAAAGCAGAGCAAATAAAGGAAGATCCACCCTTGTAGCAGGAGGGCAGAGGAGCCAGGAGGTGAAGGATGGGAACAACTCACCCAGCCCTGGTGAGACAGCGCAGCAATGACGGCACAGCACAGCAAGGGAGCCTGGTTAGCACATCTCCCTCCTTTTCTTCACAGTTTCTGTCCTCCCCTCACCCAAAAACAGCCCTCAGGCTTATCAGGGAGGCCAATCTCGGTGTCGTTTTTGTGTAATTTCACTCACTCAGCATTTCCAGGCAGATCGGAGGGCACGTTTGACTCGGCTGCTTCGTAAACAATACTTTCCTATCGCATGACGGAGGGGCAAAGACATCTGACCCTTTTCCTCTCCTGTTTAGGTAAAAAAAGAAAGACATGGGACCTACCCACCTCAACACCAACGTGCCCTGCACCTCCCGGGCTGGGCTGCAGGGAGGGCAGGCTTTTCTGAACCCTTTTTCCATGCACTGTGCCAAGGGGGTCCCACGGGTGAGCTCTGGGGCACACCAGACCAGCTGCTATTTGGGGACAGGCCCCTGGTCCATCCCATGGGATCCCACAGCATCACCTGGTGTCCACCACCCCCTCCCCTCCTTGAGCTTCTCGTGGCATTTTACACCTTCCACTAATGCCAATCTTTTTTTCCAGCCACCCCCAGGTTTGGCGGGAGGCTCCTTTTTGGGGGGGAGAGGG
This sequence comes from Chaetura pelagica, assembly GCF_000747805.2. Lineage (NCBI taxonomy): Eukaryota > Metazoa > Chordata > Aves > Apodiformes > Apodidae > Chaetura > Chaetura pelagica. The sequence goes on from NW_009952434.1 coordinate 440,976, forward strand.
GAGTATCTCCCCTTGTTTGCACTCCTGTTCCCCTGGGGCACATACATGAGCACGGAAAGGATGCTCAGAGCCAGCCCTGCTGCACCCATTGCACCCAAGCCCACGATGGCAGCCAAAAATCATGGGGCCACATTTCCGCCCGCAACGCCCCACACCCCGCAGCAGCACCCAGGAAACCTTCAGGGTCCCTTTGCACAGGATCCTGAGCTGCAAGAAACGGGTCCCCACACCCTGTCACATAAAAGGGACAAAGCCTCCAGGGAGCCACTTTGCCCTCCCCATCTGCCACCCAAATTCAGGGCAGGGGGGAGCTCCAGCTGCTGGGGTTGTTGGACATTTCAGCAACGGGTTTTGGTTTTGCTGGTGCAACAGGAGCTGCCCCAGGAGCTGCCAGAGCCACCACCAACCTCCCTCTGAAGGCAAAGGCAGCCTGGAGGAGGGTGCTGGGTGCCAGGAGCCGTCCATCACCTCCCCAAATCATCACACCCTCATTAATGTCAGCCCTGACTCTGCTCCTGCTGAGCTCCGGCTCTGAGGAGCCACGGCTGGCTGAGCCTGGATGAAGACCCCCAAGGAAAACGCTTTCAGCCTGGCTTCTCCCCTGTATTAGTGTGAGCCACGGAGCTCACAGCCTCGTGATCTGTGCTGTGGGTGAGCCAGAGCCTCCTCCAGCAGCAGCAACCAGACCCAAAACCAGCACCACTGGGGCTCACGGGGTAGGTGTCACGTCTACAAGAGCAGTGGCAGGAGGGTGCAGGGCTCTGGCTCATCCCATTTGTGTTGCTACCACTGCTCCACCTCAGAGAGTGACCCCTGGGATGTGGGGGGTCCCCCCAACACTCCATTCCACCACCGGATCTGAGCAGTGACCCTCTAAATCACAAGATCCTGCAAGGCTGGGCTCACACCTCACCCCTCTCACTTCAGAGGAACTGAAGCCCATGAAATCCAGCTCCCAGCTGGACTCCTCTCCCCTGGTGCAGCAGACAGACTTGAGAACACATTTTTACTGGCCCCGCCGGGATGGTTTTCATTGCACAACAAAAACACAGCACAGACGAGGGCAGAGACTCTCCAGCAAGGAGCCTCCAGCCCTCCCCGCCCTCCCGGGGGTGTCCAGCAGCCCCAGCCAGCCCGCAGCTCCCTGCAGCACACAAGGGGCTCTTTGTGCCCTGTGCCACCTGTCCCCCACCCCGGATCCTGCTTTCCCCTGGGGTCCTGAGCCTGCCCCCTCCAGCGAGGGGCTTGGGCAGCTCCTGCCCCCACATCCTGGTGCTCCCCTGCCCGGCTTTAGGGGAGCTGTGGAAGGCAGGCTGTGCTTCTCACCTCTTGTGTGTCCTGGGGTGGGTTTCAGGGCAGGATGAGGGGGACTGGAGGGGGTTTCATGCCACCCTGGCAAAGTCACCCGTGGCAGCCGGGGCTGCACAGCTGCTGGGCTGAGGGTGTTCGAGCCCCGAGGGGATGGGGCAGCTTTGCTTTGACCCCCTAAGGAAAGAAGGAGGAAAGGGGGGGCTGTAAGGGACTGTGGGGCTGTGGTTTGCAGCCTGAGGTGCTGACAGGCAGAGTTCTGTGCTCCCCCGGGCTGTGCCACTTGTACCAAGAGCCCCAACCAGCGTCCTGCCCCAGCCTTGCTTGAAAACACACGAGCACAGACACCCCCTGCAAAAACGTGCTCCCCAAGAGGGTTCCCAGGATGGATCCGAGGCAACACGGTGGGAATGACACAGCACGGGAAACCCAAAGGCACCTGAAGACACAAATCACAACCCAAGAGCCTCCAAGAAAGGCAGATACTGCTCTGCCTCTACCCAAGCTGCCACCCATCCAGGATGGCTCCTCCAGCCCTTGAAATCCCTGTGTCCCAGCAAGGAAAACAAGCAGGAAAAGTCCTGAGCAGCCACCTCTTCTGCTTGGGAATTCACCTGCAGAGCTGCCCACTGCAGCAGGGCCAGGCAGCAAAGACTGGTGGGGCTGGCCCTGCCTGTCCCTGCCCATAAACCCCCTCCCCAGGCAGACACGCGTGTGCAGCCCCTGCCCCAGGGGACTCGCTTTCCGGCTGGGGCTGCAAGGTAGAACAATAGGGCCAAGCCCTCTATTGTTCCAGACAAAAGATAAGCCGGGCTCTGGCATTCCCCTCCGCCCTGTGGGCAAGGCAGCAGGCACGGCCACCACCCTGGGCCAGAGCAGAGAGTTCTCCAAACCCTTCCCACCTCAGAGCACTTTTCTTCAGGGGCACCAGAGGGGCTGCTGGCTGGGGGTGACCCTCCCGCCCTGCTCCGAGCTTGCACACCCGTGCACACACACTTTGTCCCTGTACACACACGTCTC
>NW_009952434.1:444006-446100 GCF_000747805.2 Chaetura pelagica
GCCCTCTCCCCACCTTGAGCTGCACCTCCTCTCTGCATCCCACAGGGAACACGGTGGGGGACAAAGCACCCTGCCAGCCACAGGGTGGTGGCAGGAGGGACACGGGGTGCCCAGCACTGGTGGCCTGGCCCACCAGCACGGGGAGCAGAGCAGACGTGCAAGCCCAGGACCAAGCTCCACGTGCCACAGCCTGACCTGCACCATCCCCAGCTCAGCTTTTTCAAACAAGTGGTTTTCCCAGCTCTGAACATGGCTGCAAACCCTCGCTGTGCCCTCAACACCCAGCCAGAGCAAGGGAGAAAGACCACAGGGGACGAGGGCCCACACCCATCCACGCACCCAGTTTGACTTTCATGTCCAAAGAATTTGACTCCTGGCTCTCTCCCGGCAGCAGCGTGGGACCCAGCACTGCAGGGGTGGCAGAAACTGCCTCATGGTGCTGGCAACACCATGAGGTACTTCTATCTACCTGCTTCTACCTCTTCTGTTGGACACTGGCTCAGCCCTGCTCACCATAACCCCATTTTGCACCAGCAAAGAGCATCAAACACACCCCCTGGGGTCGCCGCTGCCCTGTGCCCTTTTCATAATTCCCTTTGCAATATTTAATTTATAATCTTATTCTCTTTCCACCCAACAGACAATGAAATGCCATGAGCTGCCTTCCCCAGGCAGAATTAAAACCTAAGAACTCAGGCCAGCAGATTTAGGTCTGGGTGCTCACAGGGGTCTTCCAGGTGGAAGGCTCAACTGATGCACCGTGTTATCTTGCTCCCCTCTGATAAGACCCCCGGGGGCAGGTGGGGGGAGGCTGCCCGGCCTCTGAAGCCACCAGGCTGCATCTTTTATAATGGTCACATGCCTGGAGCAGGCCTGGGTGGTAATGGAGCATTAAATTATGGAGAGACAGAATTTCAAATATTTCAGATCCATCTCCCAGTTTGCATTCTTCAGCTGAAGGGCTGCAAGCAGGAGCAGCAGAAGAAGGCAGAGATGGGAGCTCCCCTCTGGTACCAGAAGGCAGGAAAGGGAGCTTTCCCCTTGAAAAACACCACATTTGATCTCAAAGCAGCTGCAGAGCCCTTCAGGGTCCACGGTGCTTCTGGGGTGCTTGGAGGTGAAGGGGACAAGCCTGTTCCAGCAGTGCCCCTGCTGCCATCCTCCACTTCAGCTGTGTGCTCCAGCACACTTGTATTCATGCTTTGTTGAGGCAGACTCAGCCCCTGCATCCCCAAGTCCATATTTTGGGTCTGTCAGGAGGCAGGGCCCCACAGAGGCAGCCGTGTCCCCCACACCTCCCCAGCCTCCTCCCGAGCTGGTGGGACTGGGCAGACCAAGGGCCCTTGTTCTGGGCTGGAGCAGTTCCAGCTTGGGACATGTGGTCCTGGAGCAGGTGGACGCAGAGTAGGAGGGAGGGAGGACTTCCAAGCAGCAGAAAAATTTCCAAAAGTTGGTGCCTCAGACCCTGCCAACTTTCCTTGGGCTGGAGGAGCCCACGCACTTCTCAGCCATGCACCAGCAGCACCCAGCCCTGGGGAGCTCCCCGGGGGGCACGGAGGGCCAGCAGCAGCTCTACCCAAGGAGCCAATCTGCCTCCTGAACTTACTCCCCAAAAAGGCACAGGGTGGGGTAAAGTCACCGAGATATTTTCCAGCAGAACTGCCACGAGCTGCGCTAATTTATTTCCCTTTTGCATGTTCTTTTTACTGGGTTAAAACGGGGTGGAAATTTGTGATGCATCAGGCAAAACTTTTCGAGCAGCGCGAATCTTCCTGCCTGCTGTGCAATGAAACCAAAACCTCCACAAAGTTTGTGAAAAAAAAAGAGAAAAAAATAAAGCAGCAGAGCTGAGGATTGCCCAGCCCTGGCTGGTCAGGGGTGGCCACGATGCTGCAAGGGACCCCCAGCCGGGGAACGCCCGACCCCGGGGCTGCCCAGTCTTTCTGGACTCTCCCTCCCACCGAGCAGAACTCCTCCATCAGGCCTTGCTGCCAGACCAGGCTGCTGTCAAGACACACAAAAAAAGAGGCAGCTTTGACCCGTCGGTGTTTTCTAGCTGAGGGAAAATGAAATGAGAATATTTCATCACTAGTC
>NW_009952434.1:446121-448738 GCF_000747805.2 Chaetura pelagica
CAGCGCGGCCGCAGGAGAGAACAAAAGAGCCCAACCAGCATCTCAGGCTGTAGGTAGCAACTGCCCTGGCTGCAAGGGGATTATTTTTGAAACAGCAAATTATAAAATAAATGCTTTTTTTTCCTTTTTTTTTTTTTTTTTCCTTTTAGGAGAACAAGCAGCACACGTTTCATGAGCAGGACTGGGAACTTCCGAGGTGTAAGAGCAGCGAGCAGAGCTGCGCCGAGAGCGCGTCCCTCCCTCTGCCCGCAGCCGCCTGCTCAAGGTTGTCACTTTGGGAATAAAAGCTTTCCTGATTTCTGCAGCTCCACGCGCGGGCACAAAGCTGGCCCGACACTGAGCTCCCTCAGTGTTTACAGTGGGATAAAGCTGGAGACAGCAGGAGCCTGGCGGGCAGGCAAAACGGGCTCACTGTGCTCGCGCGGGACGGCGATGAGCCACGGTCTTATGGGGTGTCCTGCTGCTCTGCCAGGCCTGGGGGTCCCTGACCCTCCTCCATTTGCTGGGTTTGTAGTGAGGGACTCCCCCAAAAGCAGAACTGTCAGCATCACAGCACCAAGACCACACCAAAACGCTTCCAAGTTTGTTCACTTCGCTGTACACAGGATCCCTGAGCGGCCGCGGCCGCACCGAGCACACAGGAGGGCTGGGGACAGCAGAGGTGACCTGGCCTCTCCAGCAGCGAGCCAGGTGGCCCACGTTGTGCACCACACAGCCCAGCATAGCCCACTGGGATTCATCCTCCCACCTCATGGATTTGCCAGCAAAATTCCCATTCCTGCAGTGCCGAGGAGGCTCCGACACGGCTCAGAGCTGTGCCCGCTCTGCCAGCCCAGGAGCAGCAGGGACCCTCACGACCTCCCCCAACACCAGCCTGAAAGACTCACCTGGGCAGTGCAGGGGACACTGCTGCCAGCTCCCAGAGCCACCCTTCACCCTGACCTGCTCCCAGGGAGCATCAGGACCGCTCAGCCTTGGAGAGATTCAGTTCCAGGACGGCAGCAAAAGCAGCAGGCGTGGGGAGCCCCCCAGCAAATAACACATGTAAAAATAAACCCACTGAAAGACTAGATTTACTGTGCTTCCCTGTTCCCTGCACGGAGAGAAAAAAGCTTCCTCTGCATCCCATGAACGAAATCAAAACCCCTCCAGCACATAACAAGTTTATGATCTGCTCCATCTCCCCGAGGGCCTCCCGTGCCAGGGCACAGCTCCCCTGGCACCCCCATGGAAAATGGACATTGAGGCAGAGAGACAAAAAGTCCAGCTGTTCCCCCCAGGACATCTTGCACCAGGGCTGGAACAAACTTTGCTGTCAGAAGGACTTTCCCGGGGCTGGGGTTGGAGTGGGGGGATGGTTTGGGTGCTCTGATTTGGCAGGGGTAAAAAAAGCAACAGGCCAGAGGAGCTGCCCGACAGCATGAAGAGCTTCACCCCGGGGAGGAAAATAGATTGTTTAAGAATGAAAGATCTCTGCTCCTACCTATTAAACTCTCCTCCAAAGGGATTTCACCTCCTGCGTGAGACACCAGACCCGATGCCACGGGAGGGCAGTCCTGGCAATCTCGAGTGAAACAAATAAACAGCAGGGAGGGAGATGCTGGTAAAAATGTGTCACTCGCAAATGATTTAGAAAACTGTCTTTAGCCTGCCCACGTCTGTCAAAGGACAGGAGCTATTTTTAACATGAAGCCTCTGAAATCGAAGGCTTTCAAAGAGGGGAAAAAAAAGGAAAAAAAGTACTGTATCAGTGTCAACAGAATGGATTCTGTACAAAATTAAATTGAACTAAAAGGAAATTGCATGAATTACAAACACGAGTTATTGGCTCAATAGGAGAGTAACTGAGTGATATTATCTGGTTTGTGCTATGGAGAAAATCACATTAGCTGAGCTAATGGTCCTTTCTCACTCCTAAAACCTAATACTCCAGATTTGCTTTGGAAGTCAAGTGTTTTCCATGCTGAAGATACCTCACAAGATGTAACTGAGACTCGAACAATATGTGGCCATGGTCTGCAGTTTTTCCTGGGCAACATCCCTCCCTGGCACCGAAACCCCTGCATAGAACCCTGGAAACCATTAGTTGGAGGTGGAAAGAAGCAAAGCTTTGCATTTAGTTGTGCATTTCCCACACCAACCTCTGCTCACAGCTCCCTGGGTGAGGCAGCTCTTGGTTTCTCTCTTCCACCACTAACTTTGTTGGTGTTTAACTGCGGGGGTCCCAGAGCAGGGACTGCCCTTCATCACCCACCTTGCTGCTCCCTCAGTCAAGTTTTACCATCCCTTTGGGGGGAGAAAACCCCCAAATCCCCCCACCCTGCTCACAGCTCCCTGGGTGAGGCAGCTCTTGGTTTCTCTCTTCCACCACTAACTTTGTTGGTGTTTAACTGCGGGGGTCCCAGAGCAGGGACTGCCCTTCATCACCCACCTTGCTGCTCCCTCAGTCAAGTTTTACCATCCCTTTGGGGGGAGAAAACCCCCAAATCCCCCCACCCCTGCAACCCCAGCTCCCCCGTGCCAGATGCCCCACTGTGCCAAAGCCCCCAGAGACCCAAATCTGCCCTGGCTGGAGGGACAGGCAGGGCAGGGCCCGCCCCGGCCGCCGGGGAGGACC
>NW_009952434.1:450753-451373 GCF_000747805.2 Chaetura pelagica
TGGCAGCCCCTGAATCCCTGAATTCCAGCCTCTCCTTCCTACATCACCCCCCAAGTTTTGCTCCTTTGCCCAGACCCCCACAACCAGCCCAGAGCCACGAGACCACCATGGGGTGGGCACATGGGGGGCTCTGCCCTCTGACCAGACAGACAGACAGACAGACACTAGGACTGGTGGGACCACATGCTCATGTCAGCTGGGGGGGAGGGGGGCGCGCATCGACAGGGAAAGGGGACCCTGGCAGGGCCTCTGCTGCCCTCCCTGTTGCCCTGTGCCTCACTTCCCACCAGCAGCTCCCTGGGGAATGCCCTCACCCACCTTCCCGAAGGAAAAACAACACTTCCTTGGGAGCAAAAAGATGCTCCAGCTGGAGAGTGAGGGGGTTGGTTTGGACAAACAAATGTTGACAAACAGTCTTTTCTGTATAATGAAATCTTTAAATTGTTATGTCAACATCGAAGGAGAACTGTTTATGTTTTACCAAGGGGGAAAATTCCATTGACTCAAAGCCATTTCCTCCCCCACACCATCATTTTCTTCCATGGGAATCATGGTTTTTTTTCCAAACATTGTTTTCACCCAGTCCCAGGAGCACAAGAGAAGAGCTCAGGCTGCCTGGA
>NW_009952434.1:451389-457198 GCF_000747805.2 Chaetura pelagica
CCCCCATGTACTAACTGGGGTTTCTGGAGAGGTTTGGGCACCCACACCCCATATCCACCCCCCCACAGCTTCCCCTTGCCCTGTGCCCCTCACACAGGAGCTGGCAAGAAGTTATATGGGAGAGTTTCCCATCTGGCACCTTCACTCAGAGGACCAAACACAAAGTACAAAAGCATTTGGAAGCCAAAGGTGGCGAGTGGGCTGCACCCCCAGACCCCAAAACATGAAGGAGCTCAGTGATGGACATTCCCATGTCACAGATGGAGAGAACACCATGTTCCCATGCAGCAAGCACCCAGCCTGCAGCAGGGCAGGATGCACCAGCCAGACCTCACCCCCCAGCCCTTCTGAAGCCCCCTCCCCGGCTGGGGGTGTGACCAAAGTCACTGGCCTGGGGGAAGACCCCGAGAGGTCAGATGAAGCAGATGATTTCCAGCACCCAACACGCAGGCGAGTTCCTAACGACCTCCGGGGGCTGCGGCCGCCCCAGAGGGGCCCCCCGAGGGGCTCCGGGGGCCAGGGGGAGGTGGGAGGCACATCCCCCAAACTGGACGAGGAAACAATTAACAAAGGGGCCGAGGACCAGCACAACTGAGCCAAAAAAAAAAAAAGGGAGCAGGAGCTTTGTTCGGGTCGTCATAGCAACAGCCGGGCCGGAGCAGCAGCCCTGGACTTTCACTTTCCTTTCCTTCCTCCCTGTCCCCAGTGGCCATGGTGGCCTTCCCTGCCCAGTGCCTGGCAGGTCCCCCCAGGTGCCAGCCACACTGCAGTCCCCTGGGTCCAGCATCACCTCCCAGATGGATGCCAGGAGGTGGTGACCCCACTGCCCACCCCCAGGTGTCACCACCCACGGGTCCTGTCCCCACCTTGGCTCTGCTCCTCCTGGTGTCCTCCTTTCAGCCACACCAGCTCCACCTCCAACTCCTTCTCTCCTCCTCACTGCAAGGCATCTCCAGGACCCATGGGGCATCCATAGGACCCACAGGACATTCCCAGGACCACCAGCACAAGGTGTCAGGACAGACACAATAGGTCAGAGACAGTCCCTGTCCTTTCAGAGGGGCTCACATGGAGCCCACTCAGCTTCTTCTCCATCTCTCCCTACCTGGCTGCACCCAGCTGAGCAATCAGAGCTTTTTCCCACCCTGCCATCCCTCCCCTGGCTTTCTGCTTCCCTCAGCAGAAGGAAGCCAGGACAATGGGTGGAGGGACCAGGAAAGCTGGTGGGGGCAAAGATCCCACCGCGGGCAGCGCGAGGGGCACAGAGGGGAAAGGCTCGGCCAGCACTTGCCTTCCTTTTCCCAAGCCCCCCACCCTGCTGCAGAGCCTGAGGTGCTGCAGGAGCTGGGCCTCCTGCTTTGTGCTGGCTGCAAGTCCCAGCTTCCAGATCGCAGGATACTGGTGACTGAGTCATGGAAATGGTTCAGACAATGGCTTGGCCCCTTTATAACTGGCCGGAGGGGGCAAAGCAGGGAGAACAAATCCGACCTTGCTTCCTGCACGGAAGCAGACCCATTGTTTGGAAATGGGCATGTGCTTTGCTCCTCACCAGCCTGGGAAAGCTGCAAGGTGATTGCTAATGGGCAGCAAGATGCAGGGGTCCTGCCAGCTGCCCCCTCCCCAGGCTCCCTGCCCCATGTGCTGCCTGTGAAAACCCAGGGAAGACGCAGAGGAAGGTGCTGCCGTTGCCCATGAGGTCACTGACACACACCTCCCCAGGGGCTGCTGAGCCAGCAAGAAGCTCAGCTGGCCCAAGGGGGCATGGAGGTAGCACCCCAGCAAGCCACATAGCATCATCTCTCTCTCCTGCCTCCATCCCTGCTCCCATCAGACCTGCCCTTGGCAGCACGTGGTGGGAGAGGAGGTGCTGCTGGGCATGGCACAAACACCACCCACCTCACCAAAAAGACCAAGTATGGTGTCATCCTTGCAGTGGCCCTGGACAAGCACCCTAAGAAGCACCCAAGGCTTCAGGTGAGCAGCAGCACAAATGTGACATGGGCAGGCAGGCAGACAGACAGACATTTGCAGCACTTTAAACCCCAGCTGATGTGATAATGCTAAGGGAGAGGTTCAAACCCTCTGGAACCACGGCAGCTCCAGGGCTGTCCTCACTTCAACCCACCATATGCAGTCCCTCGTGGCTGAGTGACACAGCAGAGCTCCACCAGTGACCTGTCTCCCCCAGCCCTCTGCACCCCAGGAGATGGACAGGTTGTGGTGATGGACCTGCACCCTCAGGTTCTACCTGTCCCTGCCTCTGCTTCCCCAGCACAGCTCCTACTATCCCTACCTGCCAGATCCCACTGGTTTTGGGGCTCAGGGTGGGAACACGGCTGGACCATGTGTACTGGGGGATGATCACTGTGAAAGCAGCACATCCCAAACCCTCCCTGAGCCAGCAGCTTCTCCCTCTGCTCCCTGCCCGGCGCCTGCTCTCGTGGGCTCCCGGCAGGGTGGTGGGTGAGCTCCAGGAATTAACCTACCCATTAGTTCCAGCCAAACATCACAATTTATCCTGGCCACTTCAGAGGCATTTCCAGCAGCTGGGAGCTCTGTGCTGCCTTTCTCCCTGGCACTGGAGGTGCCCAGCTACTGCAGGGAGTCAGGGCTGGGCGAGGGAGTCTGCCCGCAGCACAACAGGCTCTAATCTGGGCCTAATAAAACCAAGATGTTCCAGGGTTGCTCTGTGGAGAGCACACTCAGAGCAGCTCATTCTTAGCCTGTGCTCAGAGAAAGCTCGGCCAAAAAGCCAAGTCAAACTGAGCAAACAGTGAATCTGCAGGAGAGCAGAGCTGGGGTGGCACAAGGTTCAAATTGCAGGTGAATTTCAGTCGGTGCATGGGCAGAATGTTCAGAAATGACCAAACCAGTCCCTGTGGCAGGCACAGCACACGATGCTGTGGCTGAAAGCGTTTGAACCCCGTGCACAAATCCTGCACCCACTGCCCGGCCCCTTCCCCATCTGGCCACCCCCCTCCCCTGAGAGGTGCCAGAGGAAGAGGGTGGCTCTGGCCAGCACTGCCTGGAGGAAGGACACGAGGAGATACCACCACCCAGCTTGTAGGGAAGGTGTGTGGCCAGGGCACGAGATGGAGAGCAGAGCCAGGAGCAGGGCCAGGTTTGAGGTTTGGAAGGGGGGCTTCCAGAAAGCCCCTGGCTCTGGCTGCTTTGTTCTCCTGCTGCCCCAGAGCCTGCCAGACCAGCACCTCCAAAAAGACACTGAAATCACACATTGCTTCCAAACCCATCCCAGCTACAGGCAGTCAAATCACCACGGGCAGAGCAGAGCAGCTCTGGAAGAGTTCCCATCCTACCATCATCATCCTCACCCCACGCTTGTGCCTGAACTTGGGGGTACTCACTGCACCCCCCACGAGGCAACACGTGTCACACAGCCCGACCCGTCTGAGCCAACAACCCTGGCAGGGACTTCCAGCTCCCACCAGGGGTTGGACGGGGGAGAGAAAACAAAGCAGCAGCGCAGCCCTGTTCCTCTCTGTTCCCAACCCGACCGGCTGCTGCTGTTTTGAATTCAGACGAAGTGACCCTTCCCCCCCACACACCCCCCGGGGGCACAGCCCAGCAGGATGGCCCAGGGTAGCCACACACACAGCACTCCCCGATGGCTCCCCTCCTAAGGGAAAGCCGGTGGGTGGGGAGGACCCAGCCAGCCTGGCGGCCTCCCCAGAGCATCCCCTTGCTGTGGGGCTGGGGCAGCACCCGGGGCTGGGGGAAGCACAGGGGGGGTGATGCTGAGGGGTGATGCTGAGCAGGCTGTGCTGGAGAGACCCATGGGGAGGGAGGGAGGGCGGGATGGCAGGACCACACAGCGGGATGGAAAGCGGCCATGGCCAGAGGGCAGCAGGGGAAGCAAAGCCACGTCCCCCGGCTGCTGCCGACCTCCGTGAGCGCCCGGCACTGGGTGGCACTGGGGGGCCAAGCCCATCGCCTTCCATTCAAAGGCAAAACTGGGCTCCCAGGGCCTCTGCTCCCTCCGCCAGCCCGGCTCCAGCAGGGACCCGCAGCACCACCCGTGCCACCCACCTCCCGCCAGCCGGGACCCTCCAGCTCAGCCCCACAGAGGGGCTTTTCTTGTCCCCTGCCTTTGTTTTCTATTTAGTGCTTTTGTTCTCCCCTCTTTGGTCCTTTGTTCCAGCTTGTCCTTTGTTCCAACGCCTTTGGTTTCTCTTCCCTTTGATGCTTTGTCACTCCCTTCATCTTGGTGCTTTTCTTTCCCCGGGTTTTTGAAGCTGGGGGTTGTTTTCTCTGGCCGCTCTGGGCTTGGCATTTTTATCCTTTCTCCTGCCTGGTCCACTCCTCGGGTCACATGGGCTCGGCCCGGATTGTCTTCAAATCCCCATTTGTCTTGTTTTGGTGCCTGGATTTCCCTGCCTTTATGTCCTTTCTTAAGAGACTCTTGGAGATTTCTTCTCCTCAGCGAAGAAAGTAGGGGGGAGGTCGGGGCTTAATTAATTAGCCAGTGTAATCTTGAGCTGCGTGGCACTGCAGGACGTGTGGAGCATCATTATTATTGTCATTAGGATGTTAAGGGTTAGCGAGGGTTTAAATACCAGCTAATTGCAGCAAAGAGCTCCCAACTTCACCAAATTGTATCAGAAAGAGCCAGGCTTGGGTTTGCCCATCAAGCCCGGGAGAAGAGAGAAATTCCTAAGGGAATTCCAAGGGCTGGGTGATGGTTGGAATGGGTTGCCTGGAGCAAGGAGGAGCCTCACCCAAAAAGACCAAAGAATCCTACCTCAGGGGATTTGAAATGTAGATTCGTGGCAGAGCCTGGGGGAAGCACCAGAACTGCTGCTCCAGTGGAGAGGGTTAAATTCCCCAGGACTGGAGATTCCTGCCGGTGCTCATGGCACAGCAGGGCCAGGGCAGCCTTTGGAAACAGGGTTTGATTTGGCCAACAGGATGCAGAGCCCAGGGCTGCTTCTCCAGCAAACCCCAGAGGGCACCAAGGGCTTTACCCTGGGGAGAACGATTGTGCCTGTCCTTGCTTTGCACCTCGAGGGCCAGCTCAGAGCACCTGCACAAACACAACGGCAAAACCAGACACCGGGAGGGCAGGATTTGGGAACCGTTTTCCTGAGAACAAGTGCAGTGAAAGGAGCTGCCTCTTGGCTTTGATTTAGCTACCCCAAATACTCCCCCCTCCCCAGCACTGTGTCCTCAGCAGCTGATCACATGGTGATCCACTGGGCAGGCAGGAAAGGGCAGCATGGAACCCTGCTCACCAGGGCCAAACAAAACCTGGGATCCATTTTTTCCATCCTCAAACACACACCCCCCCCCACCACCACACACCATCCCCTCCACGCAGGTCTGAGGTAGCTGTGGCTGCACAGCAGCTGTGGAACGGAGGAAGCAGCCCAAGTTAGCAACAGGATGTACCCTCAGATAAGGTGATGGATATCAGAAGCACAGCTTTTCAAGTGAGAGCTAAAACCAGCTGCCAAACCCGGGTGTCTCAGGAGATTGGCACCGATACGGGGCAACTTTGACTCTTGCCTTCACAACACCCTGATTTCTCCTCTCCCAAGTCACTTAAGGTAGCTGGGTGATGTCCCCATGGCTGGTGGCAGCTCATGGTGGGGTGGCATAGGAGGGATGGATTTCTGGGTTTGGGACTAGAGGAGAGAAGGGCACAAGCATGTCAGGAGCTCTGGGCAAGGAGGCTTGTGGGAATGTCACTCCCATCCCAAACGGATGGGTCCTGCTGGATCAGAAAGCACCTGGGTGCTGCAGATGGGGTGCTTGGATAACCTGCCCTGCCATAACATCCCCACAGGGGGTG
>NW_009952434.1:457459-460454 GCF_000747805.2 Chaetura pelagica
TGTGCCTGCACAGCAGCTGTGGAACGGAGGAAGCAGCCCAAGTTAGCAACAGGATGTACCCTCAGATAAGGTGATGGATATCAGAAGCACAGCTTTTCAAGTGAGAGCTAAAACCAGCTGCCAAACCCGGGTGTCTCAGGAGATTGGCACCGATACGGGGCGACTTTGACTCTTGCCTTCACAACACCCTGATTTCTCCTCTCCGAAGTCACTTAAGGTAGCTGGGTGATGTCCCCATGGCTGGTGGCAGCTCATGGTGCGGTGGCATAGGAGGGATGGATTTCTGGGTGTGGGACTAGAGGAGAGAAGGGCACAAGCATGTCAGGAGCTCTGGGCAAGGAGGCTTGTGGGAATGTCACTCCCATCCCAAACGGATGGGTCCTGCTGGATCAGAAAGCACCTGGGTGCTGCAGATGGGGTGCTTGGATAACCTGCCCTGCCATAACATCCCCACAGGGTGTGTCACCATGTTAATGTGACACTGGGCTGGCAACACGGCCAGGCAGGACCAGACATTGGGAGACAACCAGGAAGGCTCCACAGGAAGGTTTTCCAGGTAGAGCTGGATGAAACCTGCACTAGCACCTCTGAAGGCCACAAACCATCACAGGGAAACAAACAAGGTCTCCACAGCAGGCTGGGAAAGCCTGTCTGGAGGGAGCAGCCACACTGCAGCTCCCACAGCACATCCCAAGGGGATGCTGCTGATTTCTGCCAGCTAAGGATGTGGGATGTTGGGGACATGAGCAGGAGGTGAAACAAAGAGGGTGCAGAGCAGAGCCCCATCCTGCCCCAGCCCTGCTGCCCGTGGCAGTGCTCACATGGCTCCTGCCAGCCCCAGAATTCCCACAGGAAAGGGGAGCTGCCTGCACAGCCTTTCCTGCAGCTCCCAGCTGTGCAACAAACCCAAGCTTGGTGGTTGGATCCACTGGGGATGTCCTCACCCAGGATGGATGGGTTGCTCCTGCAGTGTCTGAGAATGGCAGAGCCATGACCTGTGCATTAACCCCTCCAAACTGCTGTCACCTCTACTCACCAGGGCTGTGACAAGAGCTGGGTCACTCAGACGTGGCCAAGGAGCAGGGCACAGCTGTGGAGGGATGCCAGGGAGCCATCTATCCCTGGCCAGGAGCTCTGCCTGCAGCTGGCAGGGTCCTCAGCCCAGCAGGCAGCTCTGTCCCTGCCCACACGCTTCAGAGGTTAAAAAACTTGAGTGCTTGAACGAAAAGCAGCTGGGAAAAGCCACCCTTCTGGTCTGCCCAGTTCTGGTTTCAGGCCCTCAGAGCAGCTGGCCTAAGCAAAGCTCAGGGCTGATAAGACATGATGACATGAGCCATCAAACACTCCACCCCAGAGCCCCCACTCCTACCAGGGTGCCACGCCACGGGCACCCAGGGTGGCTAGGCTCCCCCCCTGGCCCTTGCAGGAGGTGGCATCGATGGATGCACACCTACCAACAAAGCTGCACCATCCCTGGCACGGGAGGCCGGGCTCAGCCAGCTCTGCCCACCCACCCCCTCACTCTGCCCTGCTCCCCGAAGGGCTGAACCTGTTTGTGTTACAGAGTTGGCACCGGGAAGGCAAAAAAAAAAGAGGGAGAGAACCAAACCCCCCTCATCTCTCTATCTGCAGCCATGCAAGGAATATTGTTCAGTGCAGCACAAAAGCATCCCTGAAAATAGAAGCGCCAGGGCCAGGCCTGCCAGTGGCTGTGTGAGATAACGTCTACTTGCAAACAGTGTGTCTTTGTGCCGCTGTCACTGTCCCCATTGTTCAGGAGCCTATTGCCTCGGGGATATTGTTCCCTTCTTTTGTCTCAGCCCGGCTCCTTTTTGTTTGACTTTACTTACCATTTCATTCCTCTCCTTTGTGCTGGGGTTCTTGCTTTTGTCTCTCTCTCTCTCCCTTTTCTCTGTGCGATTTGTATTTAGCAATTGTTCCCGGCCCGTTGGAAACACAATGTACTCCGGGCTCTTTTCTCTCCTCCATTCACTACCTATTCAGGTGGGTTTGTCTGCCCATAGGTAACCGGGAGGAGCGGGGGCCTGCGGGAGCTCCCACGGTGGCCTTTGGGGACACCAGGGGTCCCCGTGGCCCCCAGCCTGGCACCAGGTTCCCCCTCTCCCTCCGTGACAAACGAGCACGGGGGGAAAAAAGACACATGGGACCCAACTCGCTGCTGTCCTGCTCTCAGCAGACAAGGAGGCTGCTGGTGGCTGAGCCACATGCACAGCTGGGGACACAGAGGCAGGCAGAGGTGCCCAGGTCCAGGGCAAAGACATGAGCCCTGACCCACAGCAGGACAGGAGCCCGGCCAGGCAGCCCTGACCTCCCCTGGTAAACTCAACCTCGGCTCTTTACTTCTCAGGAGTGAGGGGAGGGACCAGGAGAGGATTCAACAGCAGGAAACACCAAGGCTGCCTGCCCAGCTCCCCTACTATCTCCCACCCTACTGGGTGCCCTCTGAGAGGGACCCTGGGGGCTGCAGAGTGGCCCCAACCCCCCCACTCTGCCAGCCACCAGTGCCCGGGGCTGCTGCCTGTCTGGCAAAGCAGGGGGGGGGGTTCACCCCTCTCTGAGACACCCCCTGCAGCTTCTGGGGAGCAGAGGGAAGCAAAGAGCAGCTGAGGGCTCCACACTTTGGGGATGGCTAAACGCAGCCAGGAGGGCAGAGGGAAGAGAGCAGAGGGAGCAGCACAAAGGTCCCCAAGGTGCCCCAGCTCCTGCAGGGTGGTGGGAACTGTTTGCACCCCCTTCCCTCCTCCTCCCCAGGCCCACCCAGCCCCGCAGCACCCGGGGGTGCTCAGCGAGCAGGGCGGGCAGAGCCCCTGGGGCTGTTCCTGAGCCCACCAGGAGGAGGGTACACCAGGAAACCTTCAGGGGCTGCCGCGACCTGGGAGAGCTGACAAGTGACCATCCCGGGAGACAACAAAGCCCCGCTGTTCTCCGAGGGCTCCGAGCGCGTGACCCAACGGGACTTTTCCATCCCTCCCCC
>NW_009952434.1:460576-465177 GCF_000747805.2 Chaetura pelagica
ATCGAGGGAGCAGACTGTGGGCTATTGTTTCATTGTTATGGCTTCAAAGGACAATGGGGCATTGTTGTCTCTGGGGATCCCATTGTTTGCTTTCGCTGCAGATCCCAGCCGCGCGCTGGATGGAGGTTTCCCGAGGGCCGGGCAGGCTCCGTGTGTGGGACACTAAATAACGAGGCTGGCATGTTTTCTTTCCCCCAACCCCCCACCTCCCTCCCCACCACCCTTCCTAAAAAGGCACGGCACCCTGCAGGCTGCCTGTGCCCACGCCGGCCAGGGCACGACCTGGCACAGCACGGGCAGAGGCACCAGGACCACCCACCCGAGCGGGGAGCACACAGAGAGACCCCCCCAGGCCCCCCAAGGGATGGGGTGAGAGCAGGGAGGGCTCCCCCCAGAGGGGCTGAGGTCGCTCACTCCATCCCTGCAGGCTCCAGCAAGCTTGTGTCTGGGCAAAGGGGAAAAAATAAAATACCCAAACAACCCACCCAGCGTTTCTGGTGGGAACCAAAGCCTGATCTGCTGCCAGGAGCCACCCTGGTGTCCAGGGAGGTGTCCAGGCTCCAGCCCTGCTGGATGGGGCTGTGGCCCTGCTGCTTCCTGGCACCATTTGCTGCTGCTCCCCTCTCCCTACCTGCAGGGCTGAGCTGTGCCTGCCCTGCAACATCCCCACGGTTTTGCTCTCTCCTCTCACCACACAGCATCCCCTAAAGCCCAACACCCCCCAGGCACACAGAGCAAGGGGTGTTTGCTGCTGCCCACTGCAAAGCCCAGCCTCTCCATCAGCACCAAGGAATCCCAACCTCTCCATCAATACCAAGGAATCCCAACCTCTCCATCAATACCAAGGAATCCCAACCTCTCCATCAATACCAAGGAATCCCAACCTCTCCATCAATACCAAGGAATCCCAACTTCTCCACCTGGTGCCATCAAAAGGACTTCGGAAGGGACGACGCAGCCCTGAGCCCTCCAGTCCCTGTTTGTGCAGCACCCCAGGCCCAGGACCTATTTGCATTGCTCCTTCCTATGTAAAAAAATCAATCTGGGTGCTGTGCAAAAGCTGGGGGAGGGGGAAAGGAGCAGGGAGCCATTTCCAGCCCACAGCTGAGCCCCCCGAGAGCCTGCTGCTGCCCCAGCACATCAGGCAATGCTGGAGGTGGGCTGGGAGATTGATGGAGCAGGAAAGAGAAATGTTGTGACGCCCTTGCAGCAGGAGGCTGCTCACAACAGCTGGGGAAGGGAGTAACTCAGCCAGGGAGCCCAGGCTGAGCACTGGGAGGGGGCCAGGGCTGGGCAAAGCAGGGCTGGGAAGCTTGGTGGAGGGAAGGGGACACCCACCCTGTGGAAAATCCATCAGCCTGGGACATCCTTGCACTGCCACCATGCAGGGAGTTCTGCTCAGACATCCCTGTCCCCAGAGGTCTGACCACCCTCCTGGAAACCCACAGAGAGGGCCCAGAGAAGGTGGAAGAGCTGGTTGGTAAAGCTGCTGCCCCTGCTCCCTGGCCCCCTGCCCTCTCTCCTCAGGGCTGGGCTCACATCAGCTGCCACCCAATGTCTTTCCCCACTGTCCAAAAGCACCTTGGGGCTGCCTGGGTGCCAGCCAACCCCCCACCCCAGTCTTATCACCCTTGGAAGGGAAAAAGCCCAGCCCAGGAGGTCAGTAGCCCCAGACCAAGCTCAGCTTCACAGGGTTTGGATTTTTCAAAGGGAAGGAAGGAGCTGCTGCTAACAAAGGTATAAATCCAACCTGCACTGGTTTGTTTATGTTTAAACCCTGGGAATTCCCACTGCTTCTTATCAGAAGATGGGGGTGGACCATGCCTCTCAAATGCTTCCAAGATTAATTTCTGGAAAAAGCACCTGGGAATTTCTTTGGGGATCAATAGACACCGTTTGGGAGAAAACAGGGAAGGTGTGATAGGAGACACCAGATCCTGGCACGGTTGCAGTGCCTGCCTCTCCTCTCAGCCCTCACCTCACCCCTCTGCTCCCCATGTCTCCACCACAGAACACAGGGATGTTTCTTCCCTCAGGGATCCTGGCTGCAGCTTGCAGAGGTCAAGGATTGCTGGGTACCAAGGGAACTCATCTCCTGGGGCCTGCACCCCACAGCTCTGGGAGCCTTGCTGGGATCCCCTGGGGTCTCACTCTTAGCCTCTCAAGCTGCCAGCCCATTGATCAGCTCCCCAGCAGGGCCAGACCAACCTCAGCCCAGCTGGACACAGCAGCACAGAATGTTCCAGGTTTGGAAGGGACCTTTGGAGATCATTGAGTCCAACCCCCCTGCCACGGCAGGAGCACAGATCAGCCTGGGTTTGCAGTGTGTCCATCTGACCCCAGGGGCTGGAGCCTCCCCCCTTCCTCTCTCATGCTCCTGGCAAGTGTTATTTACACAAACGTGCACACACACACAGACAGACACACAGACGTTCTCCTCCCCTCAAATCGTGCCGTTTCCTCTCAGATAAAGAGCTCCCACCACAGCCCCCCTTCTCCCTCTCCCCCCAAACCCCTGCACGTCTCACGCGCCCATTTCTGAGCCCACCTTGGGCTCTGATCTTATCTCACTTCCTCGATATGAATATTAGCCCCGTCGTTGATCTGCGATAAAGGGACGGGCTCCAAAGCCCCACAGCTTGGGGAGGAGGCCCTGGTGCAGTGGGGGCTGAGAACAAAGCCCCTGCCTGAGCGGATGCTGGGACCACGAACTCAACATCTCCACCAACGTGGGGCTCCCATTGGTGCTGCTCTCCTGTCCCCCCCCGACACCTGCAGGTGGCAAAGACCCAAAAGCAGCTCTGCAGGTGCCACACAGAATCACAGGATGTTTGGAGTTAAGGGATCTTAAAGATCATCCAATTCCAACCCCCTGCTTGGGCAGGGACACCTCCCACCAGCCCAGGTTGCTCCAAGCCCCATCCAACCTGCCCTTCAACACTGCCAGGGATGGGGCAGCCACAGCTTCCCTGGGCAACCTGGGCCAGGCTCTCCCCACCCTCACACTACAGAATTTTCACCTGATCTCTAATCAAAATCTCTCTTCTTGCAGTTTAAAACCATTACCCCTTGTTCTCTCACTGCAAGCCCCTGTGAAAAGTCCTTCCCTAGCTTTCCTGGAGCCCCTTCAGGTACTAGAAGGTCACTATGAGATCCCCCTGGAGCCTCCTCCAGGCTGACCAACCCCAGCTCCCTCAGCCTGTCCTCACAAGAGCTGCTCCAACCCTTGGATCATTTCATGGCCCTTCTCTAGACACATTCCAACAGCTCCACATCTTTCTTGTTGGAGCCCCTTCAGGTACTAGAAGGTCACTATGAGATCCCCCTGGAGCCTCCTCCAGGCTGACCAACCCCAGCTCCCTCAGCCTGTCCTCACAAGAGCTGCTCCAACCCTTGGATCATTTCATGGCCCTTCTCTAGACACATTCCAACAGCTCCACATCTTTCTTGTGCTGGAGGCACCAGAGCTGGACCCAGTACTCTAGATGAGGTCTCACCAGGGCAGAGCAGAGGGGCAGAACCACCACACCACGGCTGGGCACAGTGGATGTCCCTGTGAAGTGGGGGACACGGGTGTTGGGGTCAAATGCTGGGGGCACATTAGATTTTCCCTCTATTTTGTAGCAGTTTCACATAAAAAATGCAACCGAGGTCCAGCAACTCTGTAAAACCCTCCACGAGCTGGACCTGGCCTACTTCTAGCTCAGCTTAGGTGAAAAACCACCTGGATGGTCTCCTTACCTCTCAACCCACCCCCCAGGGAGCACAGGGAAGGAGAGACGTGTCCCCAGAAAAACTCAGGGTTTATTTAGGGAGCAGATTGCCTGGCAGCAGGAAAGCCACAGAGACAGCAGGTCGGTGCACTGTGCTGTTCCACTCAGCTGAGGACATCACACCACTCCATCAGCCACCACCCCCCCAGGGGACTATTAGATATTGCTCCTATTTCGCAGACAAGAGGCTGAAGAAAAGCAGATAAAAAGAAGATTCTGAAAATCAGGGCTGGACCTGCTTTTGAGCAACTCCTTCTGCAAACCTGAGTCCAGGGGACTCTTCTGGTGAGAGGGACAAAGCCTGGAATGGGACCTGAGAGCCCTGGGTCTTAATAAATACTCGCCTGTGGGTGAAATAACCTGCCCAGACCTGAAGGTATCTCATGGCTTTGCTTTACAGCATCTAGACCCCAAATCCTGCCGTTAGATGACAGCAGAGCTGTAAATAACAATCTCTGTCTCTGTCACAGACAAACTGTGGGAGAACCCAGAAAATACTACCTCTGGTGACACCCTGTTGGGCAGGGACACAGCCCAAAGACAAGTGCAGACAAACTGGGCTGAAATGTTGCAGCTGAAGCCACAGGAGGGAAGAAGAGGTAAAGGGAACAGGGTCATCTTTTGGGTGAGGGGGTTTGGCTACGACACCTTGGGCTGAACTCCATCCAGGCTGTTAAACGTGGGGACTGAGGGAACAAAAACAGCCAGCCCGAAGCTCAGGTTACCCACTGGCAGGAAAAGCAGCAGGATGGCCCAAGTGGAGGGAAGACCAGTCCAGGTCCCTGCACGAAGGGGCCTGCTGGGACGAGAGGCAGCGGCGCGGGGGGG
>NW_009952434.1:466858-474660 GCF_000747805.2 Chaetura pelagica
CCCCCCTTCCTCTCTCATGCTCCTGGCAAGTGTTATTTACACAAACGTGCACACACACACAGACAGACACACAGACGTTCTCCTCCCCTCAAATCGTGCCGTTTCCTCTCAGATAAAGAGCTCCCACCACAGCCCCCCTTCTCCCTCTCCCCCCAAACCCCTGCACGTCTCACGCGCCCATTTCTGAGCCCACCTTGGGCTCTGATCTTATCTCACTTCCTCGATATGAATATTAGCCCCGTCGTTGATCTGCGATAAAGGGACGGGCTCCAAAGCCCCACAGCTTGGGGAGGAGGCCCTGGTGCAGTGGGGGCTGAGAACAAAGCCCCTGCCTGAGCGGATGCTGGGACCACGAACTCAACATCTCCACCAACGTGGGGCTCCCATTGGTGCTTCTCTCCTGTCCCCCCCCCGACACCTGCAGGTGGCAAAGACCCAAGAGCAGCTCTGCAGGTGCCACACAGAATCACAGGATGTTTGGAGTTAAGGGATCTTAAAGATCATCCAATTCCAACCCCCTGCTTGGGCAGGGACACCTCCCACCAGCCCAGGTTGCTCCAAGCCCCATCCAACCTGCCCTTCAACACTGCCAGGGATGGGGCAGCCACAGCTTCCCTGGGCAACCTGGGCCAGGCTCTCCCCACCCTCACACTACAGAATTTTCACCTGATCTCTAACCAAAATCTCTCTTCTTGCAGTTTAAAACCATTACCCCTTGTTCTCTCACTGCAAGCCCCTGTGAAAAGTCCTTCCCTAGCTTTCCTGGAGCCCCTTCAGGTACTAGAAGGTCACTATGAGATCCCCCTGGAGCCTCCTCCAGGCTGACCAACCCCAGCTCCCTCAGCCTGTCCTCACAAGAGCTGCTCCAACCCTTGGATCATTTCATGGCCCTTCTCTAGACACATTCCAACAGCTCCACATCTTTCTTGTGCTGGAGGCACCAGAGCTGGACCCAGTACTCTAGATGAGGTCTCACCAGGGCAGAGCAGAGGGGCAGAACCACCACACCACGGCTGGGCACAGTGGATGTCCCTGTGAAGTGGGGGACACGGGTGTTGGGGTCAAATGCTGGGGGCACATTAGATTTTCCCTCTATTTTGTAGCAGTTTCACATAAAAAATGCAACCGAGGTCCAGCAACTCTGTAAAACCCTCCACGAGCTGGACCTGGCCTACTTCTAGCTCAGCTTAGGTGAAAAACCACCTGGATGGTCTCCTTACCTCTCAACCCACCCCCCAGGGAGCACAGGGAAGGAGAGACGTGTCCCCAGAAAAACTCAGGGTTTATTTAGGGAGCAGATTGCCTGGCAGCAGGAAAGCCACAGAGACAGCAGGTCGGTGCACTGTGCTGTTCCACTCAGCTGAGGACATCACACCACTCCATCAGCCACCACCCCCCCAGGGGACTATTAGATATTGCTCCTATTTCGCAGACAAGAGGCTGAAGAAAAGCAGATAAAAAGAAGATTCTGAAAATCAGGGCTGGACCTGCTTTTGAGCAACTCCTTCTGCAAACCTGAGTCCAGGGGACTCTTCTGGTGAGAGGGACAAAGCCTGGAATGGGACCTGAGAGCCCTGGGTCTTAATAAATACTCGCCTGTGGGTGAAATAACCTGCCCAGACCTGAAGGTATCTCATGGCTTTGCTTTACAGCATCTAGACCCCAAATCCTGCCGTTAGATGACAGCAGAGCTGTAAATAACAATCTCTGTCTCTGTCACAGACAAACTGTGGGAGAACCCAGAAAATACTACCTCTGGTGACACCCTGTTGGGCAGGGACACAGCCCAAAGACAAGTGCAGACAAACTGGGCTGAAATGTTGCAGCTGAAGCCACAGGAGGGAAGAAGAGGTAAAGGGAACAGGGTCATCTTTTGGGTGAGGGGGTTTGGCTACGACACCTTAGGCTGAACTCCATCCAGGCTTTTAAACGTGGGGACTGAGGGAACAAAAACAGCCAGCCCGAAGCTCAGGTTACCCACTGGCAGGAAAAGCAGCAGGATGGCCCAAGTGGAGGGAAGACCAGTCCAGTTCCCTGCACGAAGGGGCCTGCTGGTACGAGAGGCAGCGGCGCGGGGGGGCGGGCGTTGCTGCTGCTCATGTGGCAGAGTCTCCCTGCTGAGGGCAGGCAAAATGCCCATGACTCATTTTTCCAAGAGATGTTACAAACAATAGTAATGATGCCCCTGGTGGGTATGAATGTGAGAAGGCACGATGGGGGGGCAGCCATGCTGGGCACCTTGTGTGTGGGCTGCCAACCGAGGGTACTGCCACCAACAAAACCTGCTGGAGCCAGTTTTTTGGCATTGTTGTGTGACCAGAGCCCTTCTGCAGGGAATATTTGTTTTTTAGGGGGAAAGAAGGGCAAAATGGCTGCCCAGCAAACTCCTCTCTCCCCGTGGCATCCTCTGTGATGGGGACCAACCCCCTCTTCAGCCACAGAGGGGACTGGTTTTACTGCCCAGGGAGAAAAATGGCAAAACCAATCCCAAAGAGTCCCATCCCCATGTGGGATTGGAACAAAGAGAGGAAGGGAATTTAGGAAAGCATTAAGGCTGCTCTCCCCCAGCTCCTGCCTCTGCCCTCCACACAAGTTTTCCACTCAAATGCTGCCCTAAGGGGACAGCTTCTAAGCCCTTTGAGTCCTTGACCTTCCACTGTTGCCTGTTTGATACTATTATTTTTAGGCACACAATCCTTAAAACATACCAGCACTTGAAATAAGTTCCCAGATAATGTGCACTAAAGCACGAGGTGACAGGGCTTGGGGAGAAGGGAGCTCTGTGGGATCAAGGGCAGGGGCAGAGCACGACAGAGGCAGTTTTCCCCTTGTACAGCCTCACCCCCCATCTCTCCGTTCACTTATTTCAGACACTCAGGCAGTTACAGACCTGGAAAGACAGTAAATGCTGAAGGGATCCCCAGCTCAGCACAGCCACTGGCTACCCAAGGTGTCTGTCCCTGTTTGTGGTGCTCCTGCCAACACAAACCCACGTCCTGCCCAGGGATGGAGGCCACTTCATGCCACGGAGCCCGAGCTCAAGTGCAACACAACAACCCCTTTCAAGAGCCAGGAGGCTCCAGCCTGCAGGCAGCTTCAGATTCAAGAATATACAGAATTATCCTCCAAATCATGACATCCTAGCAAAGAACCACAGAGAGACTTTTTCCCTCTGGAAAGGCAGGACCACTCTGCTTCCTTCCTCCGGGGGCTCTTTCACAAGCACAGACTCTGATCCCACAAAAGGACTGGGCTGGACCAGGACAAGCAATTCCCAAGTGCAAGAGGGAAGCAATGAAGCCTTTTTTTTTTCTTTCCCCAGAACCTCAGAGCCACAGGCAGAGAAAATGAACACATATTTACTCAGAGCACCTTCCAGTGCTGTTAAAGATGCCAAAAGTTTTAAGAAAGAAAACTGGGCTGGCCAGGCTCTCACCTGCCTCCAGGGTCAGCATAACAGTTTCAAGCTGAAATGCTGCAGGGTGAAGAGCTCTGTCCCACAGAACCTGTGCCACCCTGCCCTTCATCTTGAAGCTTTCTTGTTAGCTGGTGTGACTTCTCAAGTCCTGAACTCTAAGGTTGGGGCAAATGATCCTTGAGGTCTCTTCCAACCTGGCATTCTATGATCATCAGTGCAGAAGCAGGTCCCTGTCACTGGCTTTGTAGGAAGGAGTGAGCTCCATTTCTACAACACAGACCCCCATGTCCTGGGAGATGGCATCTGAAACTACCATTCTGGGTTGTGACAGATCTCAGGGTGCTGACAGTGGTAAGAAAACTGTCTCTGGCAAACCCCACCATAAGGGCTGTGTTTCCTAGAGGTGACACCACAGCAACACTGGCCCAGGCTGCCCAGGGAAGCTGTGGCTGCCCCATCCCTGGCAGTGTTGAAGGGCAGGTTGAATGGGGCTTGGAGCAGCCTGGGCTGGTGGGAGGTGTCCCTGCCCATGGCAGGGGGTTGGAACTGGATGATCTTTAAGGTCCCTTCCAATCCAAACCATTTATTCTATGATTCTGTGATGATTTCCTGCCAAACCACCACATCCCACGGGAATAACCCAGCAGGCTGGGACACTCCTCATCAAGCCACCTCAAGGCATCTTCTTCAAAAGGGACCTTGACACAGCCCCCCCAGCCCACAGACCCCCCCAGCACCCACTGGAGAGGAAGGAATTTGCACCTTATGGAAAAGCACAACTTGCAGAAAGCAAACCCAGCAGGAAAAGCCAAGGAATGGGAAGTTTTTTCTAAAACACAGAGCCCAGCTGGAAGAGTTCACTCTACCTTGCTCCTCCTCACTGCCTCCTGCTCAGCCAGAACCTTCCACTCCTCATCCCCTTCTGCAGCAGGACCCTCCGGGTGTGGATGAGCCGGGGAAGGTGCAAAGCACCAGCAGATCCAGGCCCCGTCTCCGTTCCCCGCCCCGGTGCAGCCCCAGCCCCGGTTCCTTTCTCCCGGGTAGTTCGGGAGCCAATGAAGCCGCTGGGGAACTCCGAGTTCCTGCCGAGGCTGCTGACACCTCGCCGGGGGGGCCGGGGAAGCTGGCCGAGCCCGCAGCACCCCCTTCTGTCCCCGCACTCTTTTGCAGCCAGTTCTGAGTCCCGGGTTCCCTGCACTGCAGCCTCCAGCGGCTCGTGAGGCTTCACCTTCTTTGCTGCCCAAGCTCGGAAACTCTCAGGAAGCTGGAAGGACTCGGGGTTAAAAAAAATCAGCAAGCATTTAGATGAGTCAGTCCTGTGGTTTTGATGAGGACAGACAAGTGCTCCTTGGGAAGCCAGAATTGTGTTTTTGTGCTCCATCCATGTGCTGGAAATGCCTAGAAGCTCTGCTCTTGGACCACAGGGCTCCATTGCCAGGAGCTCCTCAAACAATGGGGCTCTGTTTCCTCCTGGACATCCACACAGGCCTGCACTCTTGGCAGGCTTCCTGCAGTTTTCACAGCTTCCTGCTTGGGAGCTTCTCCTTTTCTTCTGCAGCTCCCTCCTTCCCCCCCCCTCCACCCCATAATGGCTGCCTCTTTTGGTACCTTATCACGAGATGCTTCAGATCTGATCAGCCTGGACTTCCTTCCTCCCATCACCAACCTCCTCCAATATTGATGTTCACTCCCCCTAACTCGATCATCTCCCAGAGCAGAGGAGCTCCAGGAGACATTAGGGTGTCCTGAAGTGCACCATTTGGAGCTGGCAGCAGCTCTGCTGATAAGGAGCTATTTCTCCTCATTTCCAGGCTCTGCTCAAGCAGCAGCCACACGCCAAGAAGAAGGACAGAGCCTGGCAGCTCCAAGCCAGTTTGATTTCAGTGGCCCTGGATAAACTGGAGCCAGACAGATCCCACTAAATAACCTCTTCTGAACACTGCTGTTAGCAGAAAGTTAGACATGATATTCCTGGTGTCTGGCCCCTTGGAATGGGAAAAGCAGGCTGGGTGACCTCTGCCAGAACAGTTATCTCCTTGGAGACAGGAAATTTTCCACCTCAAATTCATTAATTTTCATACTCAAGATGATAAAGAGCTTTAAGTTTTGAAGTACTAAAAGCTCATGAAATGATTTTTAGGGCAGCCTCTGCACCAAGATTCATTTCTCTTCGTCCAGGTGATTTCTCAGTTACTATCACAGCCAAAACCTCTCTTTTTTCCCCTCTTTCTTTCCATCAGAAAAGCAGCAGAGAGGACTGACTGTCCCAAAGCAGGGAATTCAGCTTCTGGCAATGTGATGATTCAGGTCTCTTGGGGAAACTTCAACAGAACAGCCAGATCCTCAAACAGATCAAACTAATCACCCAACATGATAAAACCCCAGCTGATGCATCAGGGATCTCAGCTTATTTAACACTGCCCTGGTTTCATCTAGAGAATTCCCAACAAAATGACCTATTTAATCCAAACCAACTGACCTCTCTCCTTCTCAGACCTGAAAAGCTGCTTTACAACACCCCTACCAATGAAGTTTATAAATGCTGGATCAGCAGACAACCCCAGTCCCTCCCTACAAACCCTCAGGGACTGCAGGTGGCTGAAGGGTCCTGAACGAGCCCACCTTGCCCACCCAAAGCCCATGTCACCTCCCAGATCCACATCCAGACATTCACCAGAGATCCACAGTGAAAATCACCCTGAACACACTTCTCTCCTCCCAGAAGGGCAGAGACTGAAACAAGCAGATCTCCCTTTACAGTGAAAAAATGTTTATTTGCACCAAACATTGTCATTTGTTTCAAACTACAAAAAAAAACAACAAACATGACTTGCAGAAAGAGACACAGTTTTCAGCTCTGATCGTGATCCCAGTTACACACAACCTCCTGCCTACCAGCCTGTCCTGCTCCCACCAGCATTTCATCCCCTCTGGAGCCCCAGAACCACTGCTTGACTGAAAAGCAACCAATCCTAGTTAGAAACACTCTGCAGGAGGGTGATATTGTCCCCTTTCAACATGATCCGACCTGCAACACAGAGAAAGGGAAGGGGGGGGGGGATTAGAGAGATCCCAGGCTCCAGGGATAACCTTGCATTTCTAAAACATGCTTCCCAACATCCCAGGTGCTCCCAGGAAGATGCTCACGCAACAAGTTGTTTATCAGGAGCTTCCCAAGGGCTGCACTGCTCAGAGCTCACACCACAGCCTGGCAGGGACAGCAGAGCCCTGTGTCTGCTCAGCTTCTGTCCCCACTGACAGCCCAGACATCTCACTTGTCACAGGCTGCTCTTTGTCCCCCTCATGGTGAGTCCCACCACTCCCAGTTGGAACTCAAGGGGGACACAGGAGATGCCTGGGAGCTGGAGGAGTTTGCCTGGAGCCCTACAGCCCTCACAGCCTGAAGCAGAACACAGCCCTGACCACACACATTTAAAACACAAAAACTCGGCTCAGGAGGAGGCAGATCATCCAACACCTTCAACCAAAGCAGCTCAAGAAACAGCAGAAACCAAGACCCAGCCAGTATCTGCTCCCTGTGCTTCAGCCTCAACACTCTTGCTGTTCCCAGGCCCCCTCAGCTCACACGCACACCGACCCACCCAGTTGCTTCCTGGACTTTGTCTTGGAGTGAATCTCCTCTGCGTCGTCCAGCACCAGGTTCATATATTCATCAAAGCCCTAAAAATCATCCACAAAAATCAGTCAGTGAGCAAAGCTCCCCGGGGGAAACTTCATCAACAATGATACCAACGACCATCAGGTGGGCTGGACAATTAAAGAGCATTCACTGATGAGGGGTGAGGTGTTTCCACCCTCCCCCCCACCCCCCCACCTCGGCTAGTTTGTCTTGCCAGGAAGAAACGAGTTTGATGAATCTGAATTAAAAACTACAAGGAAAATGAGCCCGAGGGGGTGTCCTGGTACTCACAATGATGCAGCCTTCTATCCGCATGTTCACCTGCTCATAGAGCCACACCTGGATCCTGGACCTCTGCAAAACCACGGAGGAGGAGAGGAAAAGAGGAACATCAACATTCCAGGCACCTCTGTTCTCCCTCCATGCTCCACTAACCACTGTGGCTCTGGGACACCCAGGGAAGCAGCTCCCACACGTGCATTTGCTTCTGTCCTGAGGTGGTTTTTAAGATATCACGCTGTTTTGTAAAGACTCGGTGCTGTAGCAGCACCGGTTTATAAAGTCCCTCTGCTCCTCAGCGTGGGAAGGGAAGGCAGAACTACAACCGGCCCCGAACGACACCGAGTTCTTCAGTTCCACAGAAACCGACTTAAAAAACCCCGAATGCAGAGCTCGGAACCGCAACCCGGGCCCCGCACAAACACCACGCGGGACTCCCCGCTCAGCGGGGGCGAAGCTGCGCCC
>NW_009952434.1:475853-476197 GCF_000747805.2 Chaetura pelagica
CCCCCGGACACAGCACACACAGCACCCACCGCTCACCTGGGGCAGGTTTATTTAAAACCACTGTGACCTGCTGCGGTGCAGAAGGCTCAGAAGGAGCGGCAGAAGGCGGAGGAGGCCAGACTACGTTTAATACAATCCCTTAAATAAGAGTACAAATATAAAATGGGAATAAAAATATTTACAGAAATCACGGCGTGGAGCAAAGCTGGGCCCCAGGGACAGAGCCTGGAGCAGCAGCAGGGAATGCTGAGAGAGGAGGAGGAGGAGGGATGCAGCTCTTCCTCCCTCCTGCAGTCATTCCCAGTTTGTGAGGCAGAAATCCCAGCGGGATGAAAAGTCCTTCA
>NW_009952434.1:476343-483944 GCF_000747805.2 Chaetura pelagica
GATGAAGGGCTGGGTGACCCTTCTTGGAGCCAGAACAGCAGTTTTTTCCTCCATTTTGGTTTCAAAACTTTTCCTCTAGGAACTAAGACATCACAGTGGATGATTGAAGCACACAAAGTGTTTTCTGAAGAGAAAGTATTTACAAACAACTTCCAACAAACCCCCCCTCCCCTTTTTTTTTTTCTCCTCTGCCAGCAGCAAATGCCTGAGGGCCCAAACAGCTTCACAAATGAAAATGAGGAAGAGACTAAAAGTTCTTCAAAAATGTAACATAATGATAAAAAATAGATCTGCTAGGGAGAGCACTCACAGGTGGCAGGGCACACAATCCACCCCTCGGGGCTGCTTTCTGCAGGGTGAAGCATTTCAGCCTGTGTTGGTCTCCAGATGGAGCTCCAGCCTCGAGTTCTGGGGTGGAGGAGACAAGGAGGATCCCCAGGGTTTGAGCAAAGAGGAGAGCAGGGCTGGTCCTGCAGCAGTACAGGGTTCCAAGAGCACAACCTGGGCACCCTCTGCCCCGTGGGAGGTCAGGCAAAAGTGACAAGTTTTGAGTAGATGAGTGTGGGGGATGATCCTTGGAACCAAGAGGCACTTCAACCAATTCTTAATGTACCAATTTACTGCAGACTATGAGAGAGGAATCCTGACTACCCACCCCAGCAAACTTCACATCAACAAAACAAGCACCCAAACCCCCCTCCCAGCTTTGGTACAGTCCAACAAAAGAGAGGGGGGCTTCCAGGGGTACCCCCAGAGCTGCTGCTTTTCACACTGATATCGTGTTATCCCTGATAATTCAAAGTAAGGCTGGATGGACTGATCCCCCCCCACCCCTGGCAGCACGTTTGGTCCAAGATACTTGTCATTGTTCTGCTCCCTCCCACCCTGACACTTCCACCAAGTTAACCCTACAAGATTGAAGCCAAAATGACAGCATCATAAATAACACAAGAGTTGACATAGTAACTCCAGACTTTGGGAATCAACTGTCCAAGGAATCAGAAAACCAAAGCTTTGGGATGTGC
Organism: Chaetura pelagica; assembly: GCF_000747805.2. Taxonomy (NCBI): domain Eukaryota; kingdom Metazoa; phylum Chordata; class Aves; order Apodiformes; family Apodidae; genus Chaetura; species Chaetura pelagica. The sequence continues at coordinate 477,369 of NW_009952434.1, forward strand.
CGAATGGTGAGTTTTGCCAAAGGGGGAGGAAGGAAGAAGAAGCTTTAGAAGTTTATGCCTTCAGAACATCACTGAATCAGCAGATCAGTTTCACAACCACCACAGTTTGTAGATGGGCATCTCTGTCCCAAAATAAACAAGTGCTTTGTCTTCTCAACGTCCAAGGTAGTGACAAGAATGGATGAGTGGGACCTTGACTCTGACCAGCAGGGAAATTTAGGACAACTGAGTGCAGATACTGCCAATTTCTACCAGTTCAACTGTGCTTTAAGACTCACTGCAAAGCCTCAGATAGAAAAAGGATCCACCTTCAGGTATCCAACAACAACAGTTTTAATTTTTTTTTTTGTGTTAAACTTTTAAGACTAGGCAGCTCAGCTGTCAATCATTTCAGAAAGTTCCAGGAGGAGATCGTCCTCATCCTTCCCTGGGTCCAGGTCAATTTCTGCTTCCAGTTTGCCTCCTGAGATTTCCCAAATGAGCTTCTCAAAGTCATCTTCTACAGATAAAGGGGCTTTCCCAGCCCCCGTGGAGCTCAGCCGACGTGTCTTGGCTGCGACTGGTGAAGAAGCTGAAGTTGAGCTTGAGACCTCTGACTGTGCCACAGACTCTGCCTGGCTCCTGAGGTGCAGTTCAGGGCTTGGGAGAATAAGAAAGAGCAAATCAGTGGGTGACATTCCTGAACCAGAAAGGTATTCACTGCAAACCAGCACTTAAAGCTGTAGTTAATCCCTCCAACACCTCAGCCTTACAAAGGGACTGTTACTCCATTAACCTGGAGCTGCTTTTGGAAGCCAATGTATCAGCAGGTCCCATTTGGGGGATTTATCTATGAGGATCTGGGGTCTGGCAAGGAAAGTTCAATTTCTATAGCCAGAGACACTTTGCCACCTTTACTTATTTGCCTGTAAAAAGGTTAAGAAATCACCCTCTACAAGCACCCAGAAAACCCAAGAAGTCACTGAAAAGCTGCATCAACTCAAGGCGTTTTCAGAGAACAACCTAAACAAGAATTCCTGCTAGAAAATTATTTCAGATCAGTTGTTTGTGGAATTCTGGCATTATCTCAAAACTCTTATTTTTTCCCGTATGTGGAAAAAAAACCCCTGGTATTTCATGGGAAAGGCAGTGATTGAGATAAAGAACAAGTCGTGTGTTCACCTGCTTTTGCGTTTCCCTCTCCCAGGTGTGGAGACCTGGGTGTCCTCTGGCAAAGCAGGAACAACAGCCTGGGAAGAAGCAAGACAGTTTTTAGGGGAGACAGGTAAAAAACAGGTTCTTCCTCCACTGCTTCTCCTTGCTGAGCCTTAACCAAAACACAGAACCAGGGTGCTCCTAAGTTAGTTAAGTTTATTAATGACCTTGTGTCCTTTTTAAGAGCACAGCATTAATGGACAAAATCCTTGACACCAGAGAAACCACAGCAGTGTCAGGTAAATGCTGCCACCCACTTCAGAATAAGCTGACAGGTATTACCAACATCCTGCAGACCACCTCTGGATTTAAAAGGGAACAGAGACCCTTAGAACATTTCAGTTTTCCATCTTTGCTCCAAGAGGAGGGTAAAACTTGGGGATAAATTATACTAGGGACCCACGATTGGCTTCAGCCAGTGCTCACCACAGTTGCTTTTTTAGCTGAAGGCTCCTTGGTGTCCCCACCAGTGGCACTCAAGGGTTTCACAGCTGCCACAGCAGAGGGGTGACTCTCAGCTGCCTTCCTTTTCAGAGTCTGCTTTGTGGGGGAGGTGGTTTTCCCATCCAAAGGCTTCAGGCACACCTTAGATTTGGCTAGAGGAAAAGGAAGAGACAAGTGACACAGTCTTCCTCTGCCTCAGGAAAAAAAAAACCAACAACAATGGGTTCTCTTAACAGTCTCTTATAATCCTTCCAGTTAAATAAATTTGGCCAGCACAATGACCTTGCCACTTCCCAGTTCCTCAGCAGTACAAGCCACAAAAAGGAGCAAAGATAATCGTGGGATGGTTTGGGTGGGAAAGGACCTTAAAGATCATCCAGTTCCAACCCCCTGCATGGGCAGGGACACCTCCCACCAGACCAGGTTGCTTCAAGCCCCATCCAACCTGCCCTTCAACACTTCCAGGGATGGAGCAGCCACAGCTCCTCTGGTTCCAGTGTCTCACCACGTCACTCTCATAGTGAAGAATTTCTCCCTAATATCTCAACTAAATCTCCCCTCTTCCAGTTTTAATCTATTACCCCATGTCCTCTCACTACACGCCCTACTAAAAAGTCCCTCCCCAGCTTTCAAGTAACAAAAAGAAGCCAAGGTTACAGTGTAAAAATTGTCATCTGCTTTTCTTTCTAAACATGACATAAAGTAACTCTGTAACATCACAGCCAACACTTACTTCTAGCTTTCCTTTCTAGAGGTTGAGCTGCTTGTTTCCCGGGTGATCCAGCACCATCCTTCCCTGGGCTTTCAACCCGATCTTCCAAAGACTTCACCAACATCTTCTTTGCAGGTTGAGAAGCTGACCCTGAAACCACGCTGGGTTCAGGACTCCCTGATGTTGGAGCTTTATCCTTACTTGCTTTTTCACCAGGAGATGGCACAGCAGCTGCTTCTTTCTGAGTCTTCTCTTCCTGGCGTTGTTTCAGCTGCCTCTTCTCCTTCATTATCTCTTCAAGGCTCTTCACTTGAACTTTAGAGTTAGTTGCACTCTGATCTAAGGGCTAGAAAGACACAAAAGAGGAGGACTAATGGGACAAAAGAAATCTGTGGAGATTTCATTCAGGAAACCTGGGTGGCAATCTCTCCAAAATGGCTCCATGTGGAACAGAGCTTGTTAATACTGCCCAGATCAAACATTTCTTCCAGAAATGTTGCCTGTAACAAGATCCTCATCCAGTTCCAACCCCCTGCATGGGCAGGGACACCTCCCACCAGACCAGGTTGCTTCAAGCCCCATCCAACCTGCCCTTCAACACTTCCAGGGATGGAGCAGCCACAGCTCCTCTGGTTCCAGTGTCTCACCACGTCACTCTCATAGTGAAGAATTTCTCCCTAATATCTCAACTAAATCTCCCCTCTTCCAGTTTTAATCTATTACCCCATGTCCTCTCACTACACGCCCTACTAAAAAGTCCCTCCCCAGCTTTCAAGTAACAAAAAGAAGCCAAGGTTACAGTGTAAAAATTGTCATCTGCTTTTCTTTCTAAACATGACATAAAGTAACTCTGTAACATCACAGCCAACACTTACTTCTAGCTTTCCTTTCTAGAGGTTGAGCTGCTTGTTTCCCGGGTGATCCAGCACCATCCTTCCCTGGGCTTTCAACCCGATCTTCCAAAGACTTCACCAACATCTTCTTTGCAGGTTGAGAAGCTGACCCTGAAACCACGCTGGGTTCAGGACTCCCTGATGTTGGAGCTTTATCCTTACTTGCTTTTTCACCAGGAGATGGCACAGCAGCTGCTTCTTTCTGAGTCTTCTCTTCCTGGCGTTGTTTCAGCTGCCTCTTCTCCTTCATTATCTCTTCAAGGCTCTTCACTTGAACTTTAGAGTTAGTTGCACTCTGATCTAAGGGCTAGAAAGACACAAAAGAGGAGGACTAATGGGACAAAAGAAATCTGTGGAGATTTCATTCAGGAAACCTGGGTGGCAATCTCTCCAAAATGGCTCCATGTGGAACAGAGCTTGTTAATACTGCCCAGATCAAACATTTCTTCCAGAAATGTTGCCTGTAACAAGATCCGTGCTTTGCTGTGGAAATACTGTTTCAAAAGCCTGCAATTCCCAACACAGCAAGCTTCTTTAACAGAGCACAAGATTCTAGCTGTAATCTATTACATCCTTTTTAAGCAAGAGAAAGCCCTATGAGCTTTCCAACAGAGCATTCACTGACAGAATGAGTTTTTTGACAAAGCTTTAGTCTTTTCTATTAAAATACTCAGGATTTTAAGATAAGCCTGACAGATAAAGCCACTGAGAACAAAAACATCCCCTCCATATTAACCTCACAGATTTTATCTGGTGCTAAGAGGGTTTCTTATTCCTTGTCAGGTATAATCACATTAATTCAAAGCTTAAGGATTACAACATTGTCTGGAAATGCTATTGAAAGCGACAGGACTTGGCACTTGCCAAATAAAGCAGGACTAAATGTATCAGAAATGGTACATATATATATATATATAATCTTCACAAAGGACTCACCTCTGCAGGTACAGAGACAGCTTTGGGAGGCTTACTCAATTCCACTATCTTCTTTTCTTCTCTTCCAGGTGCTTTAAAAAAAAATAAAGAAACAAAAAGAAACAATTTTTGTCAAGAGCAGAAATAAAGAAATCTGGTTCCCAGTTTCCTTGGTGTGTTCATTTCCTCATGTCTAATAATGGAACAGGGGGAAAAAGGCTGCAGTAAGCAATCCTTGCAGCATTCAGCTCTCCTTGCCACAACCTCTTTTTACACGGTTTACAGAACCTGAACCAGGAGATGTTTAAAGCTCTGTCATTTTGGACAAAAACTGGCCCCTCACATTACCAAGCTGATGCACCCTCTGCAAACACACACAGATCCACAGCTAAGTTCAACAACACGTATGCCAAAGAGGAAGGTTAAACTTTGATTTAGCACAAGGAAGATCCCACACCACAAACTGATGGCAGAAAAAACAGAAGGGAGAAATTAGACTACAAAGTTCTGCAGTGAATGAATTTTCCAACGGGAAATACTCTGGTGTAATTCCTGGAAAAGAACATATTCTTTCTGGCACTTCAACTTTGCAGCCTTCAACTCTTAACCTCCAGCATACACAGAAGGAAAAAGCAAAGCAAATCCTGAGCAAACTGAATTTGCTTGCCAGGGAAAGCACTTCACCAGGGCAGGCACCAAATCATCCCCTTACCTGTGAGCTTTGTGATCCGTAACAACCTCCTCCCTGGCGGGGCAGGCTCAGGTTGTACTGCTGGAGCTGGCACATTTTCTCTGCTCTGCTGCATCCTCAGAGCTTTCTCTTGCTTGATTTCTTCCAAGGTTTTAATATGCACTTCTCCTGCTGCCCTGACTTTACCTGCTGGCTCTGACAGCTGCACTTTGCTGGGCACAGATGGAACACGTAGGGTCTGCTTCTTGGGCTCGCTCTCAACTTTTGTCTTGGTAGGAAACTCTTCTGTTTTTTGTTTCTCTTCTTCCAGTTGCTTCTGTTTTTTTTCAGCCAGAGCTCCTGAGACAGTTTTGATGCGAACTGCAGGGGAAGGTTTTGCCCCCAAGTTGGGGTCTTCTGCTTTACAACGTCCCTCAGCCTGGGCTTTAGCTGGAGGTTCTCCCTGTCTCTGAATTGCTCTCTCAAGACGAATTTCCTCCAGTGTTTTCACGTGGATCTCTCCTGCTGGCTTAGCAGCCTTCTCTGCCATCAACAACAAAAGAAAGCAGCAACATTTAAAGAGTGTCCAACAATATTTAAAGCTTCCAAAATCCCTCACAGTACTAAGGAAAACTTGTTCTGTTTCTAAGAATGCATCCGAGGAGTGTACCATTCTGCATGTTCTCCTCCTCCTTCCAGCCACTTCTATTTGGAAGCCCAGTGCTACCCAGAGAGAGCTGCTGCACAAAAAGATCAAATCTGATCTTTGTGATCAAATTTTGATCTATTTGGTTTCGTTGCTTTCCCAGACTGTCTCCCTCTGTCAGCATCTCCAACCCCTGCTCCTGGCAGCTGTTCTGTTCTATTTGTGCAGGAGCACACTGCAGCTTCTGGCAGGTCCCAGCAGGAGCATGAAACCTTGATGAGGTACAAGTGGAAAACACACACACCTAGAGGCAGATCTCTGACAAGGGCCATCAGGACAGCTTCAGCAGCCAAGCACAGGGAATCAGGTTTGGGTTTTTTTTCCCCAAAATTAATTTTTTGGCTTTATTTTCACCATGAGGGTAACATGGTGCTGGAATAGGCTGCCCAAGCAGGTTGTGGCTGCTCCATCCCTGGAAGTGTTGAAGGGCAGACTGGATGGGGCTTGGAGCAACCTGGTCTGGTGGGAGGCGTCCCTGCTCATAGCAGGGAGACTGGAACCTGATGATCTTTCAGATCCCTACCTCTGATTCCCTATGAAAGTCCACACAAGAAATAAGAGGAAGGCCTATCTATTATCCAGTTATTACCTGTCTCTGTGCTGGTCTGTTCAGAGGGCAACCCCAGCCTTTCCTTCAGAGACCTGGGGATTTGAACTGCAAGACAGAACAGGAACATGGAGGGAGACTCCATCAATCTCAATTGTGTTCACATTTTGACACAAGCCAGGAGATGGTTTCACTGGGACTCAAAGCTACCTTGAGCCCTCAATCAACAGGCAGAAAGAACCAGGTGAGCAAAGGACAAACAGAAAACCTGAACAGAACACCTGTGCACCTAATCCAGGTGTCTGCTCAGGAGCTGTACCTCTCTTGGGTGCCTTGTCAGCGTTCTCCAGGATCTCCATCTTCTTCCCCAGCCTTTCAGCGAGGTTGCGCCTCAGAGGAAGGACACTTTTACCAGCTTCAGGACAAGAGAAAACAAGAAAGTCTTTCAGAATATTTCTTGGAGGAGAATTTTAAAAGAGTCAGTCACAAACTTCA
>NW_009952434.1:486921-495879 GCF_000747805.2 Chaetura pelagica
AGTTGGGGCTGTTCAGCCTGGAGAAGAGAAGGCTCCAGGGAGAACTTAGAGCACCTTCCAGTGCCTGAAGGGGCTCCAGGAAAGCTGGGGAGGGACTTCTGACAAGGGTGTGTAGTGATAGGATAAGTGGCAATAGATTAGAACTGGAACAGGAGAGATTTAGGTAAGACATTAGGAGGAAATTCTTTACTGTGAGGGTGGTGACACACTGGAACAGGTTGCCCAGGGAAGCTGTGGCTGCCCCATCCCTGGCAGTGTTGAAGGGCAGGTTGGATGGGGCTTGGAGCAACCTGGTCTGGTGGGAGGTGTCCCTGCCCATGCAGAGGGGTTGGGACTGGATGATCTTTAAGGTCCCTTCCAACCCAAACCATTCTATGAAAGAAAATAGCTAAACTCCAGAATTACATTCTGTTTAGCTGAGCCCATGACTGCAGATTCTCTCTGCACTCATAAATGAACAGTTACTCGATGTCTTCTACAGTGTCACACTCACTCATAAGTAGCATTCAAAATTAATACTTAAAGAAAAAAAGAGAAAAGAAACTCACTTTTGCTTGGTGGCAAGAAGAGTCCATCAACATAACGTCCTTTTGTGTGATGAAAAGCACAGTTAGATTTCTGGCAGCCTACAGGCTGGTTCTCCCAGTAGCAGGGAATCTCACTGCGTTTCTTCTGAAGATAGAAAGAAAGAAAAGCTCCTGGTAACACTCATCTTAGATTTGCAAAGAAACAGTTTCACATCACACCAGAGACAGGACTATCACCGTGTAGGGCTGAAACATCCTCCCAAATCAAAGTTCATCACTAAAAGTATTTCAAGGGCATATACAGAAAGTTTGGGTAAGCTCAACAACTACATATTTGAGGTTGAGGGCGGGGATTCTGCCCCTCTGCTCTGGTGAGACCCCATCTGGAGTGATGTGTCCAGCTCTGGAGCCTTCAGCACAGGAGAGATATGGATGGAGCTGTTGGAGAGAGTCCAGAGGAGGACCATGAAGATGAACCGAGGGCTGGAGCAGCTCTGCTATGAAGACAGGCTGACAGAGTTGGGGTGTTCAGCCTGGAGCAGAGAAGGCTCCTGGAAGACCTTAGAGCACCTTCCAGTGCCTGAAGGGGCTCCAGGAAAGGTGGGGAGGGACCTGGGACAAGGGATAATGGTTTTAAACTGGAAGATGGGAGATTTTGCTTAGATATTAGGAAGACATTCTCCACCATGAGGGTAGTAAGGTGCTGGAACAGGTTGCCCAGGGAGGCTGTGGCAGCCCCATTCCTGCAGATGTTCAAGGCCTGGTTGGATGAGGCTTGTGCAGCCTGGTCTGGTGGGAGGTGTCCCTGCTCATAGCAGGGAGGCTGGAACCTGATGATCTTCAAGGTCCCTTTCAACCTTTAACCATTCTATGATTCCATGTTACCTAGCTTTCCTACCCCTCAGTGTGCAAAGATAGGCACTCCCACACATCACTTCAGGTGGGTTAACCTACCCATCATGTTAAGAACACTCAGTCCACCCAGAGCTATTAAAAACCCTTTCAGTGCTTTAGCTGGAGACCACAACTTCAAGCAACCACTCACATCAATCTCCATGTGTCTGAACCTGCAGATATTCCTGAAGCAGCGACCCTCCTGCCAGAGGGTACAGACTGTTTCATTCCCCAGAGCAGCTTCACAGTGGCGGAAGGAGCAGCTGTCTCCCTGTCACCAAAAGGAAAACAACACAAATCAAAATAAAACAGTACAGCCTAAAAAACCCAAACATCCACACTATCAGAACTGGAAGCAGTTCTATCTGCTTATTTAGCCCAGAGAGATTTGTAGGTCTCCTCCCACTTCTGCTCTTTCTGTCCCCTCCTTCTCTGCTCTCTTAAAACACTAAAAAGGAAAAAAAAAAACAAAAACAAAGCCCAAAGCAAAAGAAACCCAAACAGACCTTGTTACAAGTGGAATAGAAATAGAAGTAGCAGTCATCTCCTTGGTTAGACATAACGGAAAGGCCTTCAGAACAAGCTCAGGCTCTAAGGGCTCACTCAACAGGGACTTCCTCCAGTCTTGGCAAGAGCTGCCTTCACTCTTTCTTGGACTGAAAGTCTTCTACTGGCTTGATCAGTGAAATCTTCTTTTTACAAGTTACCCTAAAAATGGTATAAAGAAATGAGAAATAAATAGGGCACAAGGATTTTTTTCCAGATGCTTTCTGTTAATCAAATTTGTGTTTTGAGGGGGGAAACGTCTTGAAATCAGCTGGTCACAAAAACTATCCCAAAACTACTGTAAAACTGCAGGGGTTTGGTCAGCAAGTGTTTACTCCTTTGTCCCTAGTAACAGTTCTACACCTTGAAGCACAGAAAAAACTACTGCATGTGGCTGTAAAGGCCACCAAGGAAGACATTTCTTAAGAAATTGGTCCTATTTTTGGGTTATCAACTGTGGGTAGTTGATATATATACAATCAATACACAATTGATATATTAAATATTATTTTCCAATCACCACCAACCTTCATGTTCACATACCTGGACAACTTCAGGAAAGATATTGATCTTCCAAGACTTCCAGTTAACTTCTCCTGTAGGCCGAACCAACACTGAATCCGTGAATTAATAATAAAGGGGTAGAAAGAATTTTCCTCCTCCCATTGCCAAGGGAACCTCTCATCCACAATTCAAACATGGGATGTGCTTTTTAAACATCTTACAACTAATGGAGGAAGCAAGTCCATTGGAATACTGTCAGACTGGAGACAGCCAGGGATAGTTAGCTCTTCAAAAATATTTTAAAAACACCACCAAAAAACCAAAAAAACACCACCAAAAAAACACCACCAAAAATAAAAACAAAAACCAAAAAACACCCAGTGTATTTAAAGATGAACTTGTGATTCAAAGTGGCTGCAAAAATGAGGATCCATCTTCCACAGCCGGACAATTTTAATGTGTTTTGGTTTTTTTTTTTTTACTTTAAAATTCAGTAAGTTGCAATTTCTGGTCTTCAAGAATTCTTCACCTATTAAGAAAACACAAAAACCTTCCCCCATCTTTATTACCTGTACAGCAAAAACACACTTGTGTGTATAAAAGCACAAATATGTATTTACATACACATGTGTGCTTATACACACACCAAGAGAGTGACAACAAAGTCAGCAAGAGTGACAGTAAAAAAATATATATGAGAATTTGGGGCTATTTGCCACTGCATAAAAAGTCTCTCATTTGGAGGCAAGTGGCAAAAATGAAAGATCTACATCATGTTTGGATGAATGTGCCTTCAAGGCTGATGCTTTGTAGTAGGATGAGTGATTTGGGGGCCAGCACACAAATATGCAGACATCTGGACATGCATACAGGAGACATATCTACACAGCCAGGCGTGCACAGTGTATGTTGGACGAGATCCATCTGGAGAAGGAGCTTTTAGCCCTGCTCAGACATGTGGAGCTGCAATCAATTAACAGCAGGACAGCAGATCAAGGATGCAACAAGCTTGGAGAGGCAGGGAAATGCTCACTTTGCGAGTGGCATGGCTGCATGAGACCAAGGGTTTGGAATTACTTTGCTTTGAGGAAATAATTTGCTTTCTTTTTCCATCCAATACTACAAGTTTGCCATCATATGCTGTTCCCTAATCCATGTATCCATCATTATCCATTCCTGCATGACCATGGAAGGTTTGATAAGATGGCTTAAGGTCTAATTCAACAGCTTTTTTTGGTGCCACCAGAGTTGAAAACATTTAAGTATTTTTTTTTTTGGATGTGAAGTCAGAGACTTTGATTTTTTAATATATAATTTTTAAAGATAATAAATGCTATAAAACCTGCAACCAGACCAGATAAAGTTCAAATTAAAAGTGATTCTGACCCTCTTCAGTAAAATGCTGCACATTTCTGTGCAAAAATACATCTGACTCTTTTGGACAAAACTGAATGAAAGAGTTCTTACAAATTAATAATAAAAGGTTGGAACCTTTTACTCACACAAACACTAGTGAATTTTCCAGGATATTTTATTTTTGGCAGGGAATTTTCCCAAATCTAAAATAAAGAGAGGAAAAGTTGGGTTCTCATATTAGTGACTGTTTTTTTGACTGCTTGACAAAGGGAATAAAAACAATAGTTAAGTGCAAGGTTTTCTTCCCTTCTTCACTGTCCATGAGACTATTCAATTTTGGCCTTTAGCACATTCAAAAACAAGACTTTGTGTCCCACAGATTCCTGTGCATCTAATTCTAAAAAATTACTGGTGCTCCTTCATGCAGAAGTTTGACAAGAAATATTTTTCCAAATGTGCCACCAACACTGATAGTGAAATTAAATTTCAGGCATGTTTTCTTCAGTTTGCACAAGCCAACACTTCATCAGGTGGCAAATAAAGAGCTTTGCTTTGCTGGGCAGAGACACTCAAATACAAAGCAGAAGGAATTCACAGTCTAGAAGGTGGCATTTTTCCCCTAGGAAGTGGGAAACTCCTGGATAACTCAACATTATATCCACCACCATGGGGGGGTGAAAGGAATCCTCTGAGGTTTAGCTCTTTGGAAAGCCCAAGCAGCTCTAAGTTTTGCTGGTTGCCTTCCACATTTCTAAGCAGCCTCCAAGAGCTCTCCAGGATTTCAATGGATTTTGTTTAAGGAACAGGGGAAAAAAAGCAAAACTTTAAAACAAACAAACAAGAAACCCCAACCCACCAAGTCCCTCCCCCCCCAACCCCTTAAAGTTCTCAACTCCATAAAAGTATTTTCATTTTAAAAAGGTAATTCAAACATTTTTGGTTTTTTACAAGAAAATCTGGTAAAAACCTATTTACTTTTGGGTTTTTTTTTAAACCTGTTTTCTAAAAACATAGCAATCTGAGTGCTAAACAGAATCCAACAGAACCAATGCCTGAATAACAGTGAGTAACTCTGGTGCACTCAGCAGGTCTCTCATGAAGTTGGTAAGAATTTTAAAGACTTTTTTTTTCTCTCCACAGCTCTAATGTAAGAGATTTTTAACTACTTTTGAAAAAAAAATCAATCAAGAATTACAGATGCAGTAGCTAGAGGTCAGGAGAAATATGCCAACAAGTGCCATCAATTTTGCTAAGGGAAGAAAAAATAGCACAGGGCAAGTCTGTCCAGTTTGTTTGACAAGCTTTTCCTTCTTGTCCTGTTCCCTGCTCTGAATTCCCAGCTTGCTGACCTGCCTTTACCCTGTAACAAAGGGTAAGAAGGGAACAAAAGCTTTTTGCACCCTAGGAAAACCATGACAAGCATCTGCCCCTCTCCATGTGCATTCTCTGTGGCACAGCACTTGGGACAGTCTCTCTGGTCTGTTCTGTGCCCCATGGGGACTGAAGCACAGAACCTCTTGCTAACACACCTCATTCTCTGTAGGAAAAGCTAAAGGTAACTTGTCCAAAGCAGAACAGTCATAATTTCTAATCTACATTTGTTTTGGTCGATTCTAGTTGTTAAATACTCTCTGAACATGGACTGAAATGTTCTGAGATTGCTGCCCCAAGAGCAAAGGCTGCCACTGAGTCAGGGTCACCTTCCACAGTGATGTCCAAGAGCCAGAGCCATGAGTTACCACAGCCACCAGGCACAGCTTCCCAGGCCAGCTGGAGTAACTCAACATTTCCACTTCAAGGCCCTGAATTAGGACATTTTTCCTTAAGATGAAACGGAAACGAATCTCTAAGGACTGACTGGCCTGTTGTTTCTGTAATTGGCAAAGAATAACCCTGAACCAAAGCACTCATCAGATCAGAGCTGCTTCAGTGCAGATGTATTTTTTTCTTTTGACAAAAAGAGAAGGAATTATTCAAAGCAACCTCTAAAGCTTCTTGAGAAGTGGCCAAGACAAAGCCCTGAGCTCTGAGCACACCACTCCACAGAAAATCTGGTTCAAGACTTAAGGTACTTCCCCCATCTCCCAGGCCAAGAGCAATGCTGACACCCTTTGGTTTGAAAATGCTTCCTGATGCTCTGCAGAGCCAGCAGGATGTGACCGATGGCAGCACTGGACTAAGCCCTGCAGTTCTTTACTGGCCTCACCTGCATACCAAGAATCTTGCACCCGTTTGATATCTGGGATCACTGGAACAAGCTGAGAATGGCCCCATTCTCCCTCCCAGGAGGGAGCTGCTCCACCTTCTAGTGATTTAAAGTTACTTTAACATATAAAAGGGAGAGGTTCACAGAGCAGCTATTTCCTCCTTCAAGTGATCCCGTAGAAGATGAGTTTGAAAGCTGGAGTTGCAGAAGAACTTGATGAGCCTCAGCAGGAGTAAGCAAATCTCTTGAGCAATTCCTGGCCTGTTCATGGTGTTCCTGTGCTCAAACTCTTGAATAATTAATTTAAAAATAAACGTAAAACATGGCAGCTGGCACCTAGCAGTGTGCATACAGCATGGGCAGTGGTGTTGGAAGCTGGAAAGCCAGGGGTGAGGGATTAAGGGAAAGCCATACATCAGTTTGGTAACTTGGTTCTTGTAGGACGCTTCCTACTGCAGAAATTTTATCAAAGCCAGGGAGAGGGAGCTGTTTTCTAAAAGGGGACTTCTCTTGGTGCAGTGTATCCAAAAAGATCCTTGGACCATCACTGTCAAGTAGTCCGGGGTTCAGGGTCCTGAGATCAACAGTTAAATGCATATTTTTGTGTTGCGCTTCCTCCAAAGCCACGAGAAATGTTTCTGCCTTACAGATGGAAACTGTCTCATCTCATAATCTGTGGGAACTTGTAACACTGAAAAACAAGGTGTTTCAGCAATCAACCTTACACCAGCTCTCTTTATCAGCTGTTTACGTGCACTCTCATATCTGAGATCCTTCACAGCAAGTACATAGTTGAGAGTCTGAGTTCCATGATTAATATTTGTCCAACCAAGTACTGGCTCAGTAGGCAAAGCTGGAACACGAACACCCAAGTCTGGAGATGTTAAACCACAGCTGGCTCCAAGCTTGCTCCCTGAAAAGAAATAGCTCAAGAGGCCACCTTCATGGGGCAAATATTCCCACAGAACAGCAGAATCCAGAAGTCCTTCCTGAGATTCAGGGTAACAGCAGCACCATCAGATGTAGGTCCTGGCCCAGCGTGCAGGGCGTGTGGTCTGCAAGAGCTGCTGCAACACAGAAGTGCCAAGGCAATTTCCTGCCCTGCCCAAGGAGTGCCAGGTTTACTAATGGTCAATTGAGAAGTTCCAGAAGACTGACATGTTTGTCCTAATTCCTGGTATCCAAAGGCTTCTGCTGGTGTTGCTTCCACAAAGAAAACTCTCTGTATCTTCTCCAAAATCTGCTATTGCTGCAGCTGCAATGGCTGCACTGGAACAACCCCCATCTGTGGCAAATCTCTTCTCCCTGGGCCCATTTGCAGTCTTCTCCTTCTCCTCTTCCAACTGAAAAATCAGCCCTCTGGCTCTGCCACATTGTCACTGCCAAGAACGTGACCCAGGCACACTCACCTTCCCTCACAGCTCTGACACCTGCTGACAGCCACAGCCTGACACTCACACCCCTCTGCTTGGAGCTGTCATCAAAGAGTCCATGTCCCCAGCTGAGCCCTGGGCTTGTCACGGCTGATTTTCATTTTTTTGTATTCTAGATATAGCACCCCAGGTGAACCACAGATCCCAAGTTTCATGCAATGGAAGTCCTTGCTCTTCTTCCAGACACCAGCCCGTGCTTTAACATGTTCAGTAAGGAAGCTCCAAAAGGCTGAGCACACACAGGTGTAGTGGCACCTGATAAATGTTCAGGTAGCACCAATTTTTTAATGTAGTGGCTTTCCCTTAATGCATAACCTCTTCTTTCCTGTATTTTTAGAGGGTGGCTTTACCATTCTCTGTCCTTTTCCTCCTTGATGTCCTAACAGGCTCTGGGAACCAATTCCACACTAATGGAATGACAGGGCTACTGAAATAAAAGGCATTAATTCCCTTTCTGAAATCAGCGCTGGAGTCTGGCAGCAATTTTCTATGACAATATATCCTCCTCACTGCAATGCTTGCTTAAATCTCCAAAAGGGTGGCTTTCCCCTGGAAGGAGCCATTTGGCAGGGTGCCATTTTAGATAAGAACTCAAAGGCAACAGGAAGTTTCCTCTAGACTGGTTTTCTTCCTGAAACCTCTGGCTATCCAGCCACAGATTCAACCTATCAGTCTGAGCAGCTGAATTCAGTCTGAGCAGCTGAATGTGTATCCAGATCCTGGAATCATTTCAAAATTCCCTACCCTCACGAGACTTCCTTTTTTACAACCAAATAACTCAAGTGTTGCCTTTTGAAAGCTCAACCTCTGTGTGCACCCCAGAGGGTGTTCTGGGGACAACCTGTAGGCTCCTCATACTGATCCCCGCGACAGCAAAAACCACTTTTGCATTTTCACTACAAACACCAACGGCAGAAAACAGAAGAAACCTCCGAGATCCGGTTCTTTAAGGAACAAAACCAAAAACGTCACCCCACTGGGCTGTTGTTAAACAACCCAGAGGAGACGTTTTAAGATGACGACCGGGTGCATCCAGAGTTAGTCAGATCCTGGGGGAAGCTCCTTCAGGGAACGCAGGGGCGGTTTGTCAGATGCCTGAGTTACCGCACGCCCCTTATGCGCATTGCTGCAAAAGGAGGGCGGTCAGGTCTTAACCGAAAATAACGTCGGCTCATCAGGCACCGGGGGCTCTTCAACCGGCCCAACCGAACCTCTCCAGAGCCTGCTCGAGGTTTCCCCGTTCCCCCACAGGCCCCAGGGGAAGGGGAGAGGCTGCGGCCTTGTCACCGGGGGGCAGAGAGGGCCTCGGGAAGCTGATCCCCCCTCTCTTCAGCCCCGGGGAGAACCCCTCACGCCTCCCCCGCCCCCTGAGGCCCGCGCTGCCCCCGGGACCCCAACACCCACCCCAGGGGCTGCGGCCCAAGCGGGGAGGGGGGAAGGGGCCGCGGCCTGGTTCTCCGCCGGGGGCGGAGGGGGCGCGGGGCGGCCCCAG
>NW_009952434.1:504990-505775 GCF_000747805.2 Chaetura pelagica
CCCGGAGCCGCCAACACGGGGCGGGAGGGCCCGAAAAACGAAGCGGGCGGGCCCGTAAACAAACAACAAACAAACAAAGCGGGCGGGCTCGTAAACAAACGAAGCGGGCGGGTGTATTTTGGGGCATTTCGCCCTCCGAGGGGTCTCGCCGGCGCTTCTCCCCCCCCAGACAAAGCCCTTCGTCCTCGGGCGAACACAAATTGGGAGGTTCCAAGGCGAGGATTCCCAGATTCAGACCCAGTAACAACAAACAGGCTGTTCTGGAGCCGGGATGTATTGCAGCGCTGGGGATTCTCCACCAGGAGCGCTCGGAAAACACCCCAGCTCAGACACAGCAAAACCACGCACATTCAGTGCCATGTCAGGGAGTTCCCAGAGTTCTTTTACATAGCCGGTTTGTTTCCCGGGATTGGCTCTCTCTGGAATGATGCCTGGCGAGGGTTTCCTGGGGGGTCTTTGATGATTCTAGTCCTTTGGTCTCTGTCCTGTCTCTCCTCCTGGTCCTGTCTCTGTCTTGGTCCTGTCTCTCCTGGTCCTCTCTCCCCTCCTGGTCCTGTCTCTGTCCTGGTCCTGTCTCTCCTGGTCCTGTCTCTGTCCTGGTCCTGTCTCTCCTGGTCCTGTCTCTCCTGGTCCTGTCTCTCTCCTGGTCCTGTCTCTCCTGGTCCTGTCTCTCTCCTGGTCCTGTCTCTCCTGGTCCTGTCTCTCTCCTGGTCCTGTCTCTCCTGGTCCTGTCTCTCTCCTGGTCCTGTCTCTCCTGGTCCTGTCTCTCTCCTGGTCCTGTCTCT
>NW_009952434.1:506764-529125 GCF_000747805.2 Chaetura pelagica
TCTCTCCTGGTCCTGTCTCTCTCCTGGTCCTGTCTCTCTCCTGGTCCTGTCTCTCTCCTGGTCCTGTCTCTCTCCTGGTCCTGTCTCTCTCCTGGTCCTGTCTCTCTCCTGGTCCTGTCTCTCCTCCTGGTTCTGTCTCCAGGCTCCCGCTGGTCGATTGCCCAGTTGGGTCAGAACCAACACGAGTGTGTCTGTAGGCACCACAGGTTCTCAGAAGACCTGATGCCATCACACCCTGCAGGCCGCTTGGCATCATCGACTGGTGAGTTTCACAAAGCACATTGTTTTAAAAGTAACCCTTAGGATAGCAAACTCATCATTTCAGTACATTTTTACTAGGCTATATTGCTATTGAATGTCCTAACGAGTACCCTGTGACTACCCAAGAGTTCCTGTTCCCCTCCACCCCGCGCTCACCTGCCCGCCCAGGTGTGTCCCTGCCCGCTGTGGCACCAGCCCTTGGCCCCTGGGCTCTCCCTCTCGCTGCCCCCGGGTCACACTTTCCAAGCTGGAAGCTCCTTTATGTTTTGAACTTGGTTTCCCGGGGTGGCAGGCACTTGTTGGGGGGGTTTGGGACACCTGAGGCCTGGCTGGGGCCTGCAAGGAAAGCTGCCGTTCCTCCATCAGGGCACCATGGGTTTATGAAGGTTTTAGGGCACATTATAGGACTAAATGTGCCTCCCTCTGCCTTTTTCCCTCTCCCTCCCAGTGTGCCAGGGTCCTTTCACCCAGCTGGACCTGCAGCAGCAGCGTCTATCCTCTGGAACAGGGTGCCTGGGGCAGCCCTGGCACAGCCACAGCCCATTTTTCCCCATTAAATGACTAAAAGTCCTGTGATTTTTTTCTTTCTTCACATCCAGCCTGGACTAGGTTTAAAAATAAACCTAGCAGTTGTGGCTGTTCTGTTTAATTGAAGAGCTGAAGGACACCATTGACACAGACACCTTCCCAAGAAAGCAGGGAAGAGTGTGATGCTGCCCAGTAAAGCTTTTACACCCTGTTTGTATCTCCTGGCATTAACCCCAAGGGTCAGAGACTCAGCTGAGAGGTTTTAAATTGAACTTCCTCACCAACCACCTCACCCAGCTCCATCTTATCACAGCTTGGCCCTGGAGTTTATTAAAGACAGAGAAGCAGCAGCTTCCCCACCAAAGCCAGGGATGAGTCAGTGCCCTCAACCTGCCCGGGGATGAGAGGATTTCAGAGGCCAGTTGCTTTTATTTGCTGTTGTTCTTGTCTGGGCAAAGTACCTAAATGGAGGCAAAATGCTCTCAGTACAGAGGCAGGACATGGCTTGAAGCCAGTCCCCAGTGAGATAGAGATCACACATCAGGGGAAGGGGACAAGGGGGATCTTTGCTCCAGGGCAGTTTGACAGGTAGCCCAGGGCTACTGGTTTGGGTGGCATTTGACAGCCAGTTTTGGCCTGGAATTCTTCTTGGAGGTGGAAGAAGCTTGAGATAAAGTGCTGGTTGCAACCAGCCCCTGCCTCTCAGTGCTGAGGCTTACACAGAGAGACAACCCACGCTAAGGGGAACTTTGGCAAGAGTGGGGTTGCTTTTGACCCCCATCCCCTCTTTCCACCCTGCAAGCCCCCCCTTGCTCCCATGGGAAGCCCAGCTGTTCATCCAACACTCAGGGAAGGCTGTGGGATTGATCTCACAAGCTGGTGGACACACTTGAGGAAGTCACAGTTACATGTGGGCACATTTTATTCTCCGGATGCACTTGCTCATTGTTTCTGCTCAACAGCCAAAGCTTTATTGATCCAAAACCATTACCCTTCTCCCCCACCCCCAGCACGCCTCATTTTTTTGGCTATGTACCCCCTTTCCCACCCCTCAACCACTCATCTGCTTCCACTTTGAGTATTATCCCTGCTTGGAATCTGTTTTCTTAGAAGAAGCCAACTGACAATTCATTCAATTTTTTCTTATTTTTTCTCCCAAGAACCATATAAATTACATGCAAAACATTGTACATAGAGATTAATATCAAAATGCAATACAGATCAGGTGCACTTTAAGCTGGACTCTAGGATATGGCAAACACACCAGGGTACATATTGCTTTGAAACCACCATTATTATTTTTTTTTGTTTGGGTTTTGTCAGGTTTTTTTTAAATGTCATGCATACCACATAATATTCGGTCTTTTGTTTTATATTTTTTTTTCTGTTTTTATACAAAAATACCAGTGCTTATTATACTTAGTTACTGGAAAAAAAAAAGAAGAACTCAAGATCTGCGTGCCCTCTTCAAAAGAAAGTCTTGTTGTGAGAGCATTGGATAAATATATATACACACACAAATGTTGGTTTAATACTGTATATATATATATTTATTTACTGAAGGGGAAGAAATAAACTCAAGGCAGTTTTAGCCATGGGCTTTGCTGAATGAAAATTGTTTTGGTTTGTTTGGTTGAGCAGGAGGATATCAGAGGCAGGACAGCCAGAGATCAGCCAGTCTCAGTGGCAGGGGGAAGCCTTGGCAGAGAGATGCTGGAGAAGAAGAGCCAGGTGCCACAGGACATGCTGGCCTTGCCCCACAGCCCCAGGAGAGCAGAACCTCCACCTCACCGTGCCCCCCAAGAGGAGCTGGGGGTGCAGGAGGGTGTTTTTATGGGGTACCTGCTCCAGGGGTTGAGGAACTTGGAGGAGCTTGGCCCCAGCAGTGAGGAGTGATGGCAGATAGACGTGTCCTTCACCCAGGAGGTACAAAAACCTGCAGGGAACTCTTCTTCTTTGAGGTCCTTGGGCCCTGCAGTCGTGGAGGGCAAGAGGAGTTGGTGATGGCATCGTGGAGATGCCCTCCTGCTGCTGGGATGGGGCTTTTCCCTTCACCCCAACGTCGTGTCACCCCGAGAAGCATTTCTGGAGGGGCTGAGCACTAGAGGACATCTGCTCCTGGCTGGGGAAGGCCAAGGGCTGCCCATGCTAAAATGGGACTCAGTTGTTGGTTGTTGTTTTTTTTTCCTTTCTTCCTTGAGATCGTTTCCATTTTTTCCTCAAAGCTTATTGCACAAAACCTTTGAAAATGCAGTAGAAAATCAACGGAAACCTTATCACAGAATGCAAGATGCCTAAAAAAATAAAATAAAATGCCTGCTCAGCAATGCACAGAGGACGGGGTGTAATGTCTTTGGTACCAATCCCATTTATTCCACAGGAAACCCCCACCAGGGCCCCTGTTGGCATCAAGAACCGGATGCAAAAAAACCACGACGTTCAGAGTGTTTTAATAACAAAGCATTCCAAGGCAAGTTAACACGTTAGCACAGGGCACCACCTCTCTTCCTGGCTGGCATGGCACTGTCCCCCACCCCGTGCACACTTATGGCAGTTCAAGCAAAATAAACCAAGAATAAAAAGGAAATCTCTCCCCCTCTTCCAAGGCTTGTTGCAGAGTCCCCAGAAGTTCGTGCCGCCGACTGTGCCTTCCAGCACAGAGCACCAATCCCCCCCCAAACTCTTTTGTTAATGTCCTCAATAACTTAACCCAGTCGTCACCTGCTGCCAGGATATCACTGAAACTAAATAGGAAATAAAAATAATCATAAAATACTTTACAGGAAAGATGTATGCACAAGAAATGCTTATACTTCAAGCAACCAGACATACTGACATCATTTATATATATATATAAAAACAAACCACATTTGTGTCATCCAACTAATGTCTAGTATAAAGATGGCTGCTCAGAGAAAAGGAAGCTGACTGGCATCTGATCACTGATACACTAATTAACTAATTAACTGTCACCTCTTGTCACATCTTGTGGCAGACTCGTGATTTCTTCCATTCTGGTTGCTTTGTTGTTTTTTTTTTTTCTTTAAACAAAATACCTATGGCTGACGTAAAAATATCAGTTTCTGAGCTAAAGAAAACTAGATTTCTTTTCTTTTTGCATAATATTTATATAGAATTCTCTCTCCCCCTCCTAAGATGGAAACTAGAACAACAAAAATACATCAACTCCAGGATGACCTGACCCTTGTGGCAACCTGCCAGTCACAGATTTCTGGGAGGGACTTGGAGAGCCCCCAAAGTTGGCTTTTTTCTTTTTTTTGGTGGGTGTGTGTGTGTGAAGGTTTCATTGGTTTAAGTCTCTTGTGTGTTTGTTTTTTAAAACAGGCCTGAGGTATTAAAAAAACATCAAAAGGAAAAGAAATTGCTGTGCGTTCCCTCCCCCCCCCAAAAAAAAAAGTATTTAATAAATATTCCTGTGAGCTTGTAACAACACATCTTTTTTTTTTCTTTTTTTCTCTTTTTTTCTTTTTTGTTTTTTTTTTTTTTGCAAGTATTTAACATAGAAAAAAAAGTGATCTTTTAAGCAATGTCACCCCTAGGTACAGAACCCAACCCCACAGCCATCCTGTTTGTCTTGCCTGTGCAACCCAAGGAACCACCTCCTGCTCCAGCTCCCAAGTCTTTCTCTTGCCCTTCAAGCTGGTGGGAAGAAGGGGGAGGGGCAGTGATGGGTCTTGTCTGCACTGGGCAAAGGGGCTTGACACTGAAATTTGCAATTCAAACAGGCAGTGGTGGCAATTTCTTCTGGCTGTTGGCAGTGTACAAAGCCCAGCTGCCACCCCCGGGGAGAAGGACCTTTCCTCAGCTACCTGGGGTAGGGATGGGGTGACCCCACCCCGAGGAAAGGATGAGGCGATGCTGGGCTGGAAAGGAAACCAAGACACTTGGTATGTGGTGTTTAGGTTAAGGAACACTTCAATTCTTGGCAAGGAACCAAAAAAGGCCTGGGCCCCGGGGTGGCAGGCAGTGCTGGGAGAAGGCACCGGAGTGTCTGTGCGTTCTTAAAGGGAAGGGAAGGAAAGGAAAGAAGAAACCAGCCAATCCGCCCTCTCACTGCAACCTCTCAGCTTCCAGGGATGGAGGCTGGGCCAAGATGATGGTGTACAGCCAGTTACCAGCAGGTTCTCTCTGCTTTCGACCAAACAGGACGTTGAGGAGAAGGCAGCAGAGCTTCCTCCAGCCCTGCCTGCCTGGGCTGCACCAGCAAGAGCCCACGGGGAAGAAACTAAGCCCAAGCAAAGCAAACTCCTGCCTCCTGCTCTTGTCCCTCACAAGAGGGTCAGTTCAGAGGTGACTCACCCAGGACACCTGAGGCCTCTGCTCCAAGAAACCAGGATTCTCCCCAGATGGCTACAAGAGGTGAGGCAGGACATGCAGGGTGAAGAGATGACCTTCAAAAAAAGTGAGGCAAAGCCTCCATGCAGCACGTTCTCTGGAAGACCTGCAACCAACCAACCTGCCACCTCTGTGAGGAAGTGCCTCCACTGGCAAACCTGCTACAGAAGTGCCACAGAAATCAAGGGCCATGGAGCCTCTCCTTCCACCAGCTAAAGAGACAACATGATTCCTCCCTTCCATGATCTAGGAGTTGATCCACTGTACTGCCAATAACCCAATGCTTGTTCTCCATCCAGCCTGCTAGCATTTTGGCAGTGGTGTGCAGAGCTGGTGGGCACTGCTGGAGCATCCTCTGGGCTTCCTCCAAGGCTGAAGGATTATTTAACAAGCCAGAAGGGGCAAAAGTCCCTCTGCTCCTGATGGCAGGAACCATTAAACCTTTGCAATGTCCTCTCCAAAAGTTTCACAGCTGTTCAAGAGCAGAAGACATCCATCTCTTAAAGGCTCCCCAGGAAGGAGCCCAGTTTCTCACAACCATGGGGTTTTTCTTCACCATCCTTCCACTGCCAGTTCACCCCCACCTTGCTCTGTAGAAAAATCAGAACCTTTTACATCCAGCAAGGTCCCAGCCAAGTCACCTTCATTCTTTCTCTACCAATTACTGCTTTGGAAACAGAGAGAGAAACGTGTGCACACACAGAGGAGGAGCTGTAAAAGGCTAGGTACCATTTTTCAAGGTGGAAGACTGGTGTACATCCCTGTATCTATCAATCTGTGAGTAAACACCTTCCCCCTGGCTGGGTTTTTGTTTTATTTTCTCAATTGTTGCACTCAAATGCCAGCCCAGCCCCCTCCCACTGTGAAGACACTGGGGGCAAATCCCACAAGCAAAGAACAAACCCCCCCCCCAAATGAGAAGAAAACCTTAAAAACCACCAGTGGGAAGAAAAAAAACCAAGGTCACAAGTGCACCCCAGCCCTCAGGCTGAGCATGTAGGACTACAACAACCTGAACTTTTCTCTGAACATGCATTTTTTCAAAGTGAAAACCCCCAACAGACACATGGAGCCCAACTCTTGGAGAGGGAATAACCTGGCTGCTTCACTTGGGTGAGTACCACTGCAAATGAGGGATGGAGATGCATGATTTTGGCTTGAGCCTCTCTTCCCCAACACCCCTCAGCCTGGTACTCTGGTTCCCACTGCTAAATCACGGTAGAAAATCAAAATACTTTAAAAAAAAACAACAAAAAAACCCCCAACAAAATAACAACCCTCAAAAAAACCAAACCAAACAAACACCAAACCCCAGAACCAAACCACCAAAATGATACAGGTATGAGCAGTTGGACACGAAGTGACCGCAGTGTGTGTGACCAGTTCCTGGTGCCAACATCACCCAGGGCGAGGGACGAAGGTGGTGGAGAAGGAGGAGGAGGAGAAGGGGGTTCAAAGTTGAAGGTCAAACCGATGTCTCCAAGCTGTGTAAGGGGCTCTGAGGCTCTGGGAGGGTGAGCTCAGCTTGCTCGCTGTCCACTGCATTGTTATTTCTGTTGAGGGAGGAGGATCCACCCAGGCTGCCCCCACCTCGCTGCTTGAGTCCGTCAGTCTCGGGGTCGTCTTCAGCGCCGTCAAGGAATGGTGTTCGAGGCTCATCTTCCTCCAGGATGAACTCTGGGTGAGTCATGAAGTTATGGATGGAGCTTCTGGATTCGGGTTTCTCGAGGCCTTCGTACAAGGAGCTACGGAAGGCATTCACCACTTTGATCTGCCGGGGGGCCAGGGGAGTGGGAGAGAAACAAGAGGGGTTAGGAACTGCTGTGAGAGGCCAGAGCTCCCAGGAGAAAGTCAAAATGAACAACAAAGACACAATGAAACAACAACAACAAAACAAAAGCACAACCACAAACAACAAGTCACCACCACTGAACAGACAGCTAAGTCAAAATGAGAGATCTATGGTGAACTAGGAAGGGCCAACATGGATCAGACTCAGGCACTAGGTGTGTGATGGGGAATCAACCGACTATGGGGCGACTTCAGAAGCTGCAAGAAAAGACACATACAAAAAAAAAAATAATTCAAAAAAAAACCCCAAACCAAACCCCCAACCAAACAAACCCAAGGGCAACCAGATCACTTCAAATGGATGGAAGCCAAAATGTATTAGTTGTCGTTATGGGTGTGCACGCGAATCTGTGCGTGTGGACGAGGACAAAAAAGGTGGAACTATGACTCCAAAAAGAGGTGGGTTAGACAAACAGTGGGTTCACTTCAAAGCAAAAAAACTCTACTGTGGGAGTGATGTGTGTGTTTGCTCTATTTCATTTTTAGACCCATGGAAAGGAATGGGCTTTAAAGAGGTGTCACAAATTTTCAAGCCCATGTGAAGCAGCAGCTCCAAGTGGATGCCATGACCAGCAAAACTGGACCCAGCTCAACATGCAAGAAGGAAGCCAAATCTGTGCCAGTTTCCCCACATGGCTGCCACCTGGATCCTGGGCTGGAGCCCTGGCTCCTTCCCTACAACATGCTGAAGAAGACCCAGCAGTTTCCAAAGGCAGCTCATTCTTTTGGATGTTCTGCACAAAAAACAATCCCAAACTTTGCTAGAAAGCCTGGCCACACATCATCCCTGGGAACAGCACTGCAAAGCCAGGCTGAACGTGTTACCAGCAGGAGATCCAGAGCCTGGTTTGGACAACCAGGGTATGGCTCTTCTACCTCTGTTGCACTGGAAAGGAGAGGTCTGGAAACAAGCCTGGGTTGTGGCTGGCAGTGAATTCACTGCTCCCTCCAGTTCCTCTGGAAATCCAGCCTTGAACCTTTCCAGCTCTCCCCTTCCCCTTGGAGCTGAGTCACATTGTCCAGTTGAATGGGTGACAAGCATCAGGTCCAGCAAAGGAAGGGGGAGGAGGTGGCAGCCCCCATGGAGCTGCAACAAACCCCTCCACCCTAGGGCAGATGTTGGCATGTGTGACACAACCAACATGTGCAGCTCGGGTGCAGCAGAGCTCTCCAGCTCTCGCAGGTGATTCAGGGCTACCATCACTCCAAAAGATGTCAGATGGCATAAACTGAAAGAGAGTGATGCAATATGTGGACTTTTGAAGCAGAGCCAACAAACCAGCAGCTGAAGGTCTCCCCAAGCTTTGGAGGACCTGGTGAAATCACACACAGCTTCGCCTTGTGTTGCAAAGCTGAGAGCTACCCACCAAACCATGCCTTCCAGAGCATCCCTCGGGTGGCTCTGCTGTGTCTTACACCAATGTTGCCCCCACTGACTCTCTCAGGCCAGAGCCAGCATGTTGCCCGTCTCCAGAGTTCCCTCCATCCTGCCACAGCAGGTCACACCAACACCCTCCTGGCTCATGGCACCTTCACAGTCACCTGGGAACTGGGCATCTCCTCCCTTTATAGAGGACAAAGCTACTGACAAAAGTTGTCAGCAAGAACCAAGTGTCTTGCACAAACTCTTGTGTGCTTTATGGAAGCTCTGCCCTGCTATGCAGAGTTCACCTGGGACCAGGACATCTGCTCAGCTCCTCCTCTCAGAAGGAGCTGCCCCAAACCACCACAAGACTGTTCAACAACACTGGGTGCAGCAGAGATGTTGGGAACACCTTCCCACAGCACAGCCAGTCGTCCTGCTCTGTCTCCTGCCCTGTGGAAGCAGCACTGATACTCATGAGCTACCTCCACCTGCTCCCAGTCCCCTCCCATGTCCCCTGCCTGCTCTTGTGGTGTCCCTGTGGACTGAAGCTGGGGAACAAAAGAGAGAAGGATCCACAGATCCCACAGGAGGGATGCTCCACTTCAGCATCCTTGGGCTATACCTGGAGAGCCTCCTCATCACTCAGCCATCAGCCCGGGGAGCAGAGAGGGAGCAGAGCTGCTGGAGGGAGAATGGCTCAGGTATGAACCTGATGAGGCAAATAAAGCTATGTGTGTCCTGCCACTTCTCTTGAGAACAGGCTGCAGATCTGGTGGGTGAACAGATGCCACCTCTCTTCCTGGTGAAACGAGCCACGTTAAACTGTCCACCTTGGTCTGGTACACAGGGGAGCTAGGAGGGAAGTCACCAACCAGCACAGCCAGCAAGAGCTTCCAAAGAATCTTTGGTCTCAGCACAAACAGCACTCACAAAACCAGACAAGTTACTCCAAGAAGAATCTTGTACCTGGAACCCTGGAAATTTTACCTGTGAGATGCTCCAGGGTTTCCCTCTCACGAGGGATGTCTCTCTGAGTCTGCTCTCCATCTGGCTCAGAAAGATGCTGCACCACATGGGACAGCAACATGGCACCCCCCTGGCACAGGTTCCACACATCCCAGCTAGAAACAAACCAACCAGCTGTTGTGCACACACACAGACCCACACACAAGAGGCCAGCTGGGTGACAGAGCCTGGTGAGGAGATGAGTGTGGGCCAGGTACCCCCACATGGTGCTGGGGTACCAGCTGGTCTGCAGCAACCACAGGTTTATGTAGCTGGGAACAGAAATTCAGAGCTGTCCTTGCTGCACTAATGACCACTGTAAGATCCTGGATAAATTCAAGTGTTTAGTGTGAATGCACAGGACAAGGGGACACTACCAAACAGGCCACTTTCTACCAAGACTGATCATCTCTCCCATCATCAACCAGCTCTCTCAAAGCAGGGCAAAACCCCCAAAGTCAACCAGCTCAGCTCTGCAAACCATCTCCTGAGGGTCATTCCTGAGACCTCTCCCTCCTCCATCTCCCTGACAAGGACACAGCTGCCGAGGTCCAGCCCTGGAAAACTCATCCCAGAGAAGTGAAGAGAGAGGGACACCATTAATCCATATGGAGGGAAGTGGAACTTTGAGAGGGAGGGAAGGGAAGCAGCAGAAGGAAATAGAGAAAAGTCTAGGCAGAAAAAGGAGGCAGGACTTAGCAACCTGAGTTAGCTCCTGGTAAAGTCGTTTGCTGCCTGGAAGAGCACAAACTATCCAAGTTATCTATTTCCTTGCTGCAAATCCGGGAGAACATTAATCCACAGACTGCAAAAAACCCTGCATTTTGGTCTTTTCCACCCAAGCCCACTGCCCTGAGACCCCTCTAAGCAGGTTTTCCTCCGATGAGGAAGGCTCAGTGGTGCACAGATGCAGTCAGGAGCAGGAGGTAGCTGCACTGCTTCAGAAACTTTGGGGTTAAACAAAATAAAATCCAAGCATCAGTGGTGGCTAAACAGAGAGCAAACAGAACAATCAGAAATTCTCTCTTCTCTCCCACAGGGCATAACCAGTGGAGACTGAGAGCCAGTCAAAAAGTCACCAAGGGTATTTCTTTAATACGAGGCAAACACGGGCAATGACTGTGCAATAAAAGAGCCAGTTATCTGGGAAAGATACACTACCTACTGACAGCCTGGCACAGCCCTGCAGAGAGAAGTCACACTCACGTGCTCATGAGCCCACGTGTGCAGCTCCCACTGCACTTTTCTTTGCACCAGAAACCCACAGCTAGATCCAGGGTCCAGCCTTGCCCCTTCAGCAGGGCCACGTTTTCCATCTCCGTTTGCATGCAGAGGGTCCCGTGTCTGCACACACTGAGAACCAGGGTGTGCAGAGGGAGCAGGGTACTGATGAGCCACTGCAGTAGGGTGACAATGTTCTGGCTGTGACAGGGGACCAGCAAGCCCTGTGCTGTCCCTGCAGAGCTCCTGGGCAGCAAAGGGCACGCTCGGTGCGTGGGTTGCTCAGCTCTGTCTCACACAACATGCAGGTTCTCAGGTGGGACAGAGGAGGCTGCTTGCTTACAAGCCAGCTCCAAAACAGCAGGTCGAGCTGCAGATGAGCAGCTCTGAGCAGCTCCTGTGTGACACCAGGGGCCAGCTGGGCCATGGCTGCTCTCAAACACCAGCCAGGCTGCCAACCAAGGCAAACAGCCCTTCTCCCAGGGGCAGAGAGCACACAGGCAGCCCTGGTACCGCAGCTCAGCCGACCCTGGTCGGCACAGGAACTGCTGTGGGAAGGTCTGAGGAGCTTCTCTGCTCCAAACAGATTGTCAGCTGCAGGAAAGCAAACGCCTCTGCCCACCCCTGCCCTCCTGGGGCATCCTGGGGCTGGGCAGAGCCACACGGGAAGGAAAAGGCAGCTGCAGGGAGCAACGTGTCCTTCTCACAGCAAGGCCTTTAGCTGCTCATGAACACACGGTTCTTTGAACAAGAATTGCCAATTTTTGCCCCCCTCAGGGGGGTGGACTCATACATCAGTCCTGCAAAGGAGGAAAAGAGGTAAAAATGGAAGAAGCAACAAGGAATGGGAGCGGGGAAGGACCAGAAAGTATCGTAACCTCGTTCAAGATGCAACAGCATAAAAACTGCTTTTTTAAAATTCTCTCCCGCCCCATCCTTCGTTTGAGAAATGAGTGTGTGAGTCGAGGTTTAGAGGGAGAGAGAACAGGCTGGGTTAGGTTGGTGCAGGTGCTCTCTGTGGTTATTAGAAGTCATGCATTGTAATAGACTATCACTCACTGCCCGCAGGAGGAGATGCAGCAGCAGCAGCAACAGCAGAAGTGGTGGGAGTGGAATTGACGGAGGAAAGAGCTACATGGGTTGGGCTAGAAACATTTTTTACATCGTGGTGCTGGCTCACGATGGAAGGCTGTCTCCTGAGGGCTCCCTGCAAAGAGGAGGCTCCGGTCTGGAATGTGTAAACTACGTCCATCTGCAAAGAACCAGAGAGTGAGATAGTGTCGCCCCAGCCAGAGACAGGGAGAGGGGTCAGGGATGGAGGGGAGCAGGGAGGTTGGGCAGACACACAGGGACAGGAAGGAAGAAGGAGGATGGAGAGGTGAGGAGGAGGGAGGAGAGAACCCCCCCTCCCACCCCACACTTCTGTAAAACCCACTGGGTTTGCTGGTGTTTCTGGGAGCAGAGGAGAGGTGCAGCCCCTGCTCTCGCAGGCATGAGAGGGACAGGGTTTATCCCACCACCAAGAAAGCAACTGTGGTGGGAGGGAGAGACAGAGGAAACACCTTGGGTTATCCCAACAATCTGCAGAAGGAGCAGAGGAACAGAGGGGGTGGGCAGAGGTGTGAGCTGGCAGCCAATGGTCCATATAACGGCACTGGGAAAGGGTTTCTGGTCCCTCAGCCCCACGGGATGTGCAGCTGGTGGGCTGGATCCTGGGACACACCACGTGCCCACAGCTCCCAGGGCAGCTGCCCACGCTGGAAGATGCTTCAGCCTCTCTTCCTGGATCATGGCTCAGCACAGGACTCAGAAGTGGAGCTGCTTGGGGCAGGGGTGCAGCAAGGAAGCACCAGCCTTGGTGGTGGCTGCAGCTGCTGTGTGGCTGGAGGCAGCAGCCGGGTGCCACCGTGGCCTCCCAGGCACTTGGCAGCTGGGCTGTCCCCAGCCCTGTGCCAGCCAGCCCAGCAGCAGAGCACCCAGCCCTGCACTGCCCACCTTGGCTGCACAGCTCCTCAGGAAGGAACACCTCCTCCAGACCCACATGCAGCTCTAGCTCACCCTGGAGGTATTTACACACTGCAGTTTGATCTCCCTCCATGGAGGGACCCTCTTTATCCCAGCACACCAGGCTGGCCCATGGGGAAGAGCCCTGTACTCTCACTTCAGACACACTGACTCGGGACAGAACCTCTCCAGATGCTTAGGTTGGACCTGCTGGCTGCTCTGCTTGACATGCAGGGCACCACAGCCAGTACAGGAGCCACTAAAGAGGCTCCAGGATGTGTCAACATTCAGGAGCATTTTTCATGTTGCAAGAGCCTGTTTCAGCCCAGGTCCACCAGGGATGATATCTCAGAGACTGTGGGCTCTCAGAGACTGCTGGTGCTGCAGCTGGTCATACCTACCAGGTCTGCACCACATCTGGACCATTTCCAAAACAGCCCAGTGCTCCCAGCACATCTTTGATGTGAATAAACCAGACTGAGCTGGCAGCTCAGCCCCCACAGCACCTGCCACCAGTGCTGCCCTGGGCCCTCCAAAGAGCCTGAACACCCCTCAGGGAATCAAGGCTGAACCTCACCTTGAAACCATCAAGGCAACATCTCACAGAGGAGAAGCAAAGTTAGCACAGCACAAGAAAGCTGCTGTGCTCCCTCCAGCCCCTGTGTCTGGGCCTTTTTGTTTATCTCCATTTGCTGGAGGGTCAGAGGAGGAGGAACACAGCAGCCCTGAATGCCAGAAGACACTGAGGACCTATAGCTTTCCTCCAAGGGGCAGCTCTGCCCAAGCCTTGAGGAAAGATGAGGGGCAGTGACCTCGCTGTAGGGAGCTCTCCCTGCCCTGCCCAGCCAGCAGCCCAGGGGAAATAAACACCCCTTCAGGGAAAAAAAATTGAGTCAGGGGAAGAGAGCTGATGTAAAACCTGTAGGAACAAAGAGATTCTCCCCCCCTTGTGTGCTGTGGGGCCAAGAGCTCCAGGCAAGGAGCCCAGGGAGCTGGCAGGGAGGGGAGACAAGAGCCCTTGGCCAAAGGGCTGTGGGGAACGACAAAGAACAGCAGAGGAGCAAGACCAGAGAGGGTCTTGCACAGGCAGATGCCCCTGGGCACGTTCCCCACTAGGAGCCAGGTCCCAGCAGTGACCAAGAGCAACTTCACCAGACCCCCTGGCACAGCTCAGTACCAGCCCAGGAGCTCCCTGGCCTCCCCACAGCTTCCAAAGCCCCCTTGGCCCTGCTGGGCAAGGTGCCCATTGGCAGCTGGTCCCACCTCCTGCAGACCAGCCTGGCCTCAGGCATGAAACCAGACTGGAGCATCCCCCCCACCCTGGGCTGTTCCCAACAGCCAGGCTGCCCTGGGTCCCCAACCAGGGCAGCCCCCCAAAGGCACAGGTGGTGGGAGAAGTCTGGCCCAAGAGGCGATGGCATCCTCTGAGCATCAGTCGTTGTCTCCTTCCAGACAGAGCCCCTGGAGAGAATGAAAGAGAAAGAAAGAGAGAGAGAGAGAGAGAAGGAAGCCCCCCTCTGTACCCCCTGCCCCCAGTACCTGTGTCTGTATCCTGTTGAGACCCCTGAACCACAGGATCTGCCCGCGCCGCAGCTCCATTTCAGCGTGGTCAATCTCGTCCACGTCTTCAGGAAGCTCCTCCTCTGGGATCTCCTCCTTGCTGATGCCATGCCCAGCTTCCTTCAGGAACTTCAGCTGGCTGGTTGGGACAGTGCAGATCAGCTGGGGAGAGGCAGGGAGAGAGCAGCTTCTTAGCCTGCAGGCTGTGGCAGCAGGGAGCCCACCAGCAGCTCTGGCCAAGGGGGAACATCCCTGCAGCCATCGACTCAGCGAGGTGCCAGGATGCAGCCAAGACACGGATCTGCTCCCCTGCAAGCAGGGTGGGAACAAGCAGACTAGGGAAGCTCTTCTCCTTATTTTTAGTGTGATGCTGGGATGGACCATCACCCCCTTCCAAAGCTGCCTTGAATTCATACTGGGGAGAACAAGGGCAGTGGGCAGGGAAATGCAATGCCTTGGTGTGCTCCTCAGACTGGCTCTTACCTGGCCCCAGAGGAGCTCTCCCACTCCAATGAAAATACACCAGAACCACTGGCTCAGGGTGAGTCCAGAGCAGCTGAACGGCTTCCCACCAAACTCCACAATGATGATCTGCAGCACAGAAGAGAACGAGTCACACGCTGGGGAGCTCTAAGGGCTGCACAGCACGGCCACAGGATGAAAAGGTCTCCTAGAGCCACACATCTTTCCCTGGGATCAAGGGCTTCACATCTAGGCTAGTAACTTTCC
Organism: Chaetura pelagica; assembly: GCF_000747805.2. NCBI lineage: Eukaryota > Metazoa > Chordata > Aves > Apodiformes > Apodidae > Chaetura > Chaetura pelagica. The sequence continues at coordinate 521,646 of NW_009952434.1, forward strand.
AGAACACTAGGGGCACGCTGGGTGTGCTGGCCCTGGCACCTCCCAACACACTCCAGCCCCCAACATTCAGGTTTTGTGTCACCAAGAAGCTGCTGGAGAAGAATAACGGGACTGAAGGGAGCTGTGGGCAGTGACTGCAGCAGACACAGGCTCTTCCTGTGGCCCGGTCCCCTCTGAGCCCCACGATCTTCTGCCCACACTGTTCCTGCAGCCTCACCTGAGCTGCAAACGTCCCCAGCACCACGGTGCAGAAGATGGGGTTGCGGTAGATGGACTCGAAGACGTTCCTCTCGCCGTGGATTTTGCGGGCGTTGATCTCGTTGAACAGCTGCATCATGACGAAGGTGTTGAAGACGATGGTGTAGTGCTCGGTGGGTGGGGAGTGCAGGGGGGCGTTCCGCCCGCTGTCGATGTCAAAAAACTTCTCCCCTAAGCACACAAAGGGTGTTTGGGGAGGGGATGGGGAAGGGCAGGGAAGAGAAGATGAGATCCTGTTCCTTCCTTCTGCTCTGTACTGGTGGAGCTAGAATCCTTGCTGAAGATCCCCTGACCCAGCTGCAGTCCCCATGCTACCCCCCACCAAACATTTCTTTCCCTGAAAGTGTTGAAAACCTGCTGTCCTGGCTAAAGGTGACTCTGCACCCAGGGGGGTCTAAGCAGACCCACACCCTCAATTTAAATCCTGACCCTTAACATCCCTCTGCTCCCCAGCCATTACAGAACAAGCTCTGCCCCAGCCAACGTGAGGGCACCGAGTGACAGCAGAGAACAAGTGTCCTCAGCACTGGTGAGGGAAAGGCAGGGCTGGGCCTCTGCCCCTTTCCTTTTGCCCCTGCTGCTTCTGGGGGCCTCAAAGCTCACCTGCAAAAAGCAAGGTGAAGATGATAGTGAGCTGGTACACGGCGTGGCCCAGGATGTTCTTCATCATGGTGCGAGAGATGAGCGGCTTGTTGCGGCCGTAGGGCTTGCGCAGCAGCAGGGACTCAGATGGGGGCTCCGTGGCCAAGGCCAAGGAGGCAAAAGTGTCCATGATCAGGTTCACCCACAGCATCTGGACAGCCTTGAGGGGAGAGTCCTGCACAGAGAGAGAGAGGGGCGGGGGGGGTAGAACACATCACACCATGGAAAACACCCTCCCTGCACCCCTCATTTTGCTCCTTTCCCCCTGCCCTCCTCCTGCCCAGCCCAGCACCCCCCTACCTGCGTGATGCAGGCGCCCGTGAAGGCCACGATGACGGCCACAACATTGACAGTCAGCTGGAACTGCAAGAACTTGGAGATGCTGTCATAAACGTTCCGGCCCCACATCACTGCCTTGACGATGCTGGTGAAGTTATCGTCCGTCAGGATAATGTCCGACGCCTCCTTCGCCACGTCCGTGCCAGCGATGCCCTTGAGGAGCAGGGAGACAGCGATGGGGGGAGGCAGGGAGCAAGTCCCATGCTCACCATCTGCCCAACTCTGCTTCTTCCCAGAAATGGTCCCAAGAGAAAAATCCACCAGAGCCAGAGCCAACCCTGTGTGTGCCAGCGAGTCCTGTCCTGGCTGTGCCGGCGCTCCTGGGACTGCAGAGGCTCCGAAGCACAAAAGCCTTGAAGGACAGACCCCAGCTGGGCCCCAGAGCAGGGCTGTGGGGCAGTGCAGCCCTTCAGCCTGTCACTCTGCTCCAAGAACAAGCTGGAAAACAGCTCAGAAATGCAGCTTCTCCCTTATACCAGGTAACACTGGCATCCCTGGCCGGGCGTCTCTGCTGCAAGCGAGGGTCGGGACCCCCAGGTGAGAGCCAGGGCTTGGCAGCCCAAGGTCCCGGTGCCTTCCTGGTGCCTCCTGCCCCGGCCGAGGGGGATGCAGCCCCGCGGTGGGCAGGGCCACCTGCAGCATCCCAGGGACAGGGGCTGCTGTGCAGGAGCTGCGCTCGCTGCGTTTCTCGCCGCCGGCACAACGAGGCGCTCGCTCCGCACCCAACCCCGCGGCTTCCCTGCTGCTTTGTCCCGGGGAAGCTCTGTTGAGATTTGCAAGACCTGCTTCTGACAGGGGCTGTTAGAGGGCAAGAGCTTCGGAGGCAGCTGGACAGACCAGCTGGAGGTATCGCGGGTGCCGTTTGATCCCTGCTCCCTGGAGACCCCAGGGCAGCACAGCCCTGAGCTCCCAAAACCCCATCCCTGGCCTGGCTCTGATCCTGCACGTGGGGGCAGAGAGCCCCACTGTAAACCCCCAAGAGAGGACAGACCACCTTCTGCTGTTTGTCCTAAAGGCTCCTGAACTGCACTTGGATGTTTAACACCTGCATAAAAGCTGCAAATAAATTTCTCATTTGCTCAAAGCTCATAAAGCTCCACTCAGCCACTGGCTCCTGCTCACCTACCTAAACTTAAACAATTCACAGGAAACCCATTAAAACTGACAGGTTTATTTTCTTGCTTCTTTCAGGCAGAAAAGCAGCAAACCAGGAGATAAAAGAGTTCTTCACCATAAATAAACTCCCCAAGTGAGAGCCAGCACCACACTCAGGGCCTGGCTGAAGAACTGCAGGGATAAACCAAGTCACACTGAGTTACAGCTCTCCTGGACCCCCCAGTTCAGCAACAGGGGCCAGGCAGGACCCTGCTCTTGGTGCTCTGCAGGCACCTCCTCACCTTCAGCTGAGTCAGTTCCTCCAGGGACAGAGAAACCAGGTTACCAGAGGATTGCTCCTCTTTAATTGATCTTTCTAACAGTCCTGTGAAGCTCATGAGAATTAAACCAAACCTCCAAAGAAGGTGTGGGGGTTATTTTCCCTTTTTAAGCCCTCCGTTAAGAGGGCAAGAGCTTCGGAGGCAGCTGGACAGACCAGCTGGAGGTATCGCGGGTGCCGTTTGATCCCTGCTCCCTGGAGACCCCAGGGCAGCACAGCCCTGAGCTCCCAAAACCCCATCCCTGGCCTGGCTCTGATCCTGCACGTGGGGGCAGAGAGCCCCACTGTAAACCCCCAAGAGAGGACAGACCACCTTCTGCTGTTTGTCCTAAAGGCTCCTGAACTGCACTTGGATGTTTAACACCTGCATAAAAGCTGCAAATAAATTTCTCATTTGCTCAAAGCTCATAAAGCTCCACTCAGCCACTGGCTCCTGCTCACCTACCTAAACTTAAACAATTCACAGGAAACCCATTAAAACTGACAGGTTTATTTTCTTGCTTCTTTCAGGCAGAAAAGCAGCAAACCAGGAGATAAAAGAGTTCTTCACCATAAATAAACTCCCCAAGTGAGAGCCAGCACCACACTCAGGGCCTGGCTGAAGAACTGCAGGGATAAACCAAGTCACACTGAGTTACAGCTCTCCTGGACCCCCCAGTTCAGCAACAGGGGCCAGGCAGGACCCTGCTCTTGGTGCTCTGCAGGCACCTCCTCACCTTCAGCTGAGTCAGTTCCTCCAGGGACAGAGAAACCAGGTTACCAGAGGATTGCTCCTCTTTAATTGATCTTTCTAACAGTCCTGTGAAGCTCATGAGAATTAAACCAAACCTCCAAAGAAGGTGTGGGGGTTATTTTCCCTTTTTAAGCCCTCCTGGAGATTTGGAGGAGAGCTTCACCAGTGCAGAGATAAGTGAAGTGTTGAGACGAGCCAAGTGTGACATTTAGTTTCTTACCCTGGAGAGCAAAGGCCAACCCCAGAAAAAACCCACCAGCCATCCATACCATGGCAAACCCAACGTCTGCTTTCTTCAAGGCTGGGCCATCGTTGGTCCCGTCTCCAGTCACAGCCACCACTTGCCTCTGGTCACCAACAGTGCTGTCAATAATTCCTGAAACAGGGACAAGCAGTTTGGAGCTGCAAAAGCACCTGGGCTGAGCAGAATGAGACACTTTGGAAGGAGGGAGCAGACAGGGGAGTTGGCAGACACTCACCTTTCACAAGGGTGTGCTTATCTGTGGGGGAGGAGCGGGCCAGCACTCTCAGCTTGGGCCAGATCTTATCCAGTTGCTCCTGTTCCACCTGCAGAATGAGACACATGTGAGAAAGGCACAAGAAACCCCCCAGAAACCTTTTGTCCCACCAGAGAGCAAACCCCAACTGGGACAGTGCCTCGGCCTCCAAGCACCCAGACATCCCCGTGCTAGCTGAGGGTCCTGGCTGGCAGAGACACCAGGCATGTTTATCCAAGGAAAAGAGGAAAACCCAGTGGAATTCAGTGCCTGGCTCTGCTGGGGCTGTCAGAGGTGCCACCCACACCCACTGCAGAGAGGACCCAGGGCTGCTCTCCCACCTCTCCCTTCTCGTTGCGGATGAGCCGGTTGAACTCCTTCCCCTCCAGGCACAAGAAGTCCTCCCCAGGCAGCAGGATGCCACACTTGGTGGCAATGGCACGGGCGGTGTTGATGTTGTCCCCTGTCACCATGCGGACAGTGATGCCTGCACGCTGGCACTTTAGGATGGCATCTGGCACCTGGGGGACAAGGACAGAGTTGGGGGGGGGAGTTGAGGTGGGCAGGATGCTCAGATTTGACACTGTGTAACCAGGTGGCTCCTCTGTCACCCTCCCCAAAAAGGATCTGCAAAGGGATCAAGAACCTGCATCCGCCCTCAGCTGGGCGCTCACACTGAGGACAAGATGCTGAACTGAGAACTCCTTCCCTCCCAGAACCGTTTGTCCCTGGGCTCCAGGGGAAGCCACCAGGGGGACCAGAGAGGATGCCTGTCCCTGCTCCCTGCCGGCTGCTCCTGCCCTCACCCCAGCCTCCTGCCAGGCTCACATGTCTGGAGCAGCTCCACCAGCACAGACAGTGGAAGATCTTCCTGCCCCAAGGGGAAGGGCACATCACTGCCTCCTCTGCAGCACAGCAAGGCCTGGGGAGCTATCGCCAAGGGGGGCATGTCATCTGCCCCCCTCCCCTGCTCAGGACCAGCAGCACGTTGCTGTGCTCATGGGTTTATCTATTAGGGAGCGGTGGGGGAAGAGGATATTAGTGAGAAATTAGCAAATTGAATCAACGGCCTCCAGAGCTGGTGCAGATGGGGCATCTGTAATGCAATTCCCAGACCCAGATACTTGAACATTTAATCAGGAAAGATGCAAGCAAGGCAGGAGTGCAGGGGCAAGCTCCAAAATGTAATCAAGGGGCAGGTATGGGAAGGCTTATTGCATTAGCCCAGCTGCCCTCCCTGCACTGGAGGCAGAGAAGGGCAGCAAGCTGTGAGGGAGCAACAGGCATGGATGCAGAGGAGGTATTCGTGCTTCCATAAAGGGGCTCATGGTCCTGAGCAGCAGGGAAAGTGGCTCCTGACCCAGTAACAGGGCTGGGTGGGGGGACAGCCAGGGCAGAGCTGGATTCTGTACCTCTGGCCTCACAGGATCCTCTATCCCGACCACAGCAATGCAGGTCAGGTCAGACAGGATCTCATTCTCGCTGTCCCAGTCTGGCTCAGGATCAGCAGGGAAGTCACGGAAGGCCAGGCAGATGGTCCTCAGCCCATGGCAGGCCATGGGCTCTATCACCTTCTTCACCATCTCATCCCGGTCCTTCACCTTGAACAACCGGGGGTCTCCGTTCTTGTCCAGGATCCTGGTGCACCTAACAAAGGACCAGGATGGAGGGTGAGGGAGACTGGTGGTGACACCTGCTGCCAGCTCAGCAGCCTGCTCCCCCTGTCCCAGGCTCCCCAGCCACAAAATGAGAGCATCCTCCCTCCCACAGCGTTACCAAAAGCCACCTTAAACGAAGTTAAACACCTGGCCCAGCAGCACCTCCCCGCTCTGCAGTGCCTGGGCACCCTGCAGACCCCCCCCCAGAACAGCTCTGTGGTGCAGCGAGACCCAAAAAAAAGCCCAGGGGACAGGGAGGGGGGGACAGTTACTTGCGCAGGATGATCTCGGAGGCTCCCTTGCTGTACATGCGGAAGCCGCCGTTGCCGTTCCTCAGCACCGTGCTCATGGATTTGCGCACCGAGTTGAAGGTGTAGACCTTGTAGAGCTTCTCCTCTGGCACCTCGTTCCTCACAGCCTGGTAATCCTGCTTCAGGTCCAGCACGAAACCCAGCAAGGCGCACTCGGTCTTGTTGCCCACTTGCCGGGGTAGCCCCCCTTCCTTCTCGGGTGGCTGGAGGGGGGAAAAAGGGAAGGAAAAGCGACGTCAAACCTGGGTACGGCAGGACAGGAGCTACCGGGAAGGCTGAGGACACAATGTTGTGGCTCTCCAGCTTACCAGGATCTTGGAGGTGTAGGCAGAGTTGATGGCGACACCATTGACTATGAGGTCCAGGATCTTGGGCAGGATGGCTTCAGGGTCGGGGATCTGGCGGTAGTGGGTGTCCCCCACGTAGGCCTGCACCACAGTCATACGGTTCATGGTGAGCGTGCCCGTCTTGTCCGAGCAGATGGCAGTGGCGTTGCCCATGGTCTCACACGCATCCAAGTGTCTCACCAGGTTGTTGTCCTTCATCATTTTCTGCAACAAGGTACCACGACCAGGGAGGTCAGAGCCAAAAGCCTGAGCGCCCTCAACACGCCCCTACTGACCCTGCTGCCTCGAGGTCTCACCTTCACAGAGTAAGCCAGGGAGATGGTGACTGCCAGGGGGAGCCCTTCAGGCACAGCCACCACCAACACGGTGACACCAATGATGAAGAACTTGACGAAGTACTGGATGTAAATGGGGGTGCACTCTGCCAGCCAGGGCCGTCCCTGCACCCCAAACGTGTCAATCACAAAGTACAGCACCAAGATGATTACTGTGATGGCTGACATGATCAGTCCTGGGGGAAGAAGAGGCAGGTGAGGGGACACAAGCAGAGGAACAGCCCCTTCTCCTCGTGCCACTTCCCACAGGAACCCTGGGGTGACAGCTCGGGCTGGGCCACTGACACTCACCAGCCTTCCCAATCTGGACTGCCAGACGTGTGAGCTTCCCTTGCAGCACAGACTTCTCCTTCTTGGGCACCTTCACCTTCTTCTTCTCCTTTTCCTCATTTTCCACCCCTTCCTGGCTCTTCAGGGGCTGGATCTCTAAGGCCACACCATCCTGAGTTTTAGCTACAGCCCAAGGCAAAATAAGACACCACGTGTGAATAGGAGAGAGACCAGGAAAACCTGCAGGACACCACTGAGAAAGATGGTGGTGGAAGAGAGAAAAACCCACAACAAGAACCATTCCCGACGACACAAGCATCCGAGCACATGGAAACCTCTTGCCCCAGGGCCCTCTCTATGGAGCAGTTTTCTGTCATCTACCCTGTCCCCACGGCTAAAAGATCCTCAGAGCTGACACTGGCAACGTGAACCCTGTGCTGCTCACACCTCTAAGGCAGTGCTGCAAGAACCCCTCTGGCCAGGCTCTGGGGTGCAGGCAGGTCTCTTCCAGCCTCTCCTGTGGGCTGCTATTCACCCTGCAGCAGATGGGGAGCACTTTGGGCTGACCCAGAGGCTTCAGTCCCCCCCTGACCCCTGATGAACATCCTCACTCCCTGCCAGTGCCACCTCTGCAGTTCCCCTGTGGGCAGCTCCG
>NW_009952434.1:529162-532336 GCF_000747805.2 Chaetura pelagica
GCAGGAATCACTTGCCAGGGGAGCGACTGAGGGGGTGAGATGGAGAGGGATGGTTAGAAGTTTGGATGGAGACTGCAGAGGAGCGAGCCAGCTCCTTGATTCCCAGCCCTGAGCCAACCATCACGTTTTTAGGACCTGAGACAGCCAGGCTTTCAGTTGCTAGAATTGGTCTAGTCCAGATGAAGGTCTGCACCAGGGAGACCCAGGTCAGCTGCAAGTTTTGGAGAGGGATGGGAACCCCTCCCGAGAGGCTCCTCCTCAGCTGTTAGGACTGGAGATGCCCCCCAGGGGCCCGTGGTTGCCCCTGGACCTGTCCCCTCCCAGCTGCAGCCTCTTGGTGGCTTCAAACACCCCAGAGCTCAGAGTAGCTCCACACTGGACACCTCCACGGTTACAACAGACCCGACACGGACAAAACAAGCACCCGGACACAGTCTGACGGAGAGAAACTCAAACTGCTGAGAGGAGAGAGAAAGAGAGAGAGAGAGAGGTGGAAAGAGAGGTGCAGAAATGGGCTTCCTCCACAGCCTGCAAAGAACAGTGTGAGAAACACTGGTGAGAAGACGCTCACGGAGTCGAGGCCATGGGAGGAGAGGGTGCAACCATCACGTTGGCCAGGCCCCACGGGACAGCTCATCCCAGGAACAGCAGGAAGGGACCCATGTCTGTCCCCCAGCTCTACCCAAACACAAACCCTGCAAAGGAGCAGCTTCTCATGGGCACAGGGTCTTTAGACGTAAACATGGATCAAGTTTGCCCTGAGAAAGGGACACTCTACCAGTGGTCCAGGCTGCTAGAAGAGCCCTGTCCTCCCTGCACAAAGGCTTTTTGCCCCATGCAGGGGCAACGTGGCTACTGGGGAAGCTGGCCTGCCCCATCCCAGCTATGAACAGCCCCATGGTGGGGTGCTGGAGGTCACCATGATGCCATACCAGGGCCACCAGCCACGGGACCGTTGCACCCTCTCCTGGGACAACGAGGCGAGAGTCCCGCCGGAGCAGCAAAGAGCACAGACTGATGAGAAGAAGGAAGGAAGGAGGAATGCTCAGTAGTTAGTGTGGTGCTGGTTCAAAGGATGGAGAGGCAGGTTACCTTTGTTGCGATTTTCGGGGGCTCCGGATTTTTTACCTGTTCAAAGAGAGAAAGGGTGGAGGGCTGAGCACATGGAGCCACATTCAGCATCCGGCTGGTGGGCCAGCCCAGGGCCAGCCCTGCTCCAAGGGGCTGTGTGCTGCTCCAGCAGCATCCGTGTGCAGGGCTCAGCACCTTGCAGTCACCACGAGGGCCTTGGACCACAGCCTGTAGCACCACGGAGGCTCCAGAGCATCTGAGACACCCTGTCCCCAGGGCTTCACACTTCCCCACCTGCAGAGCACCAGCTACAACCCCTGGTCAATGCTCCAAAGGGTGCCAGAGGTGTCTCAGACCTTCAGGGAGAAGGAACCATCTAGCAGAGCTTGCCCTCTGAGCAGCATGTGCCGAGCACTGGTGCTTCCTGCCTCCTGCTGCCATCAGCTGCAAGTGGATCCACGTGGGGACACAGACTTGTCCCCTGCCATGGGCAGCAGGCGGGGTCTGACCCCCATGTCTATGATGGGCAAGGTCTGTACATGGGGGTCCCCAACGTGCCTCCACAACACAGGGAGCCCAGGGCTGCTGAAACCCAAATAAATCTTGAGTGATGAGGGGTTTGCACCCCTTCTCCCCATCATCCCCCAGCACCACAGTGGGAGATGAGCCAGTGAAGTCCCCTGCCCTGCACTGCTCCATAACAGGGGGCTGTGAAGCACAGAGCTGGCTTTGCTGAGTGACAGAACTCAAAGGCTGGGAGAACATGGAGCACTGTGCCTGGGAACCCGGGGGGCTGCTGCTTTGCTGCTCCTACATCTCACCCTGCCTTCCCACCTCCAAGCTGGCAGCTAAACCCCAAGAGCTCCACAGCCACCAAACCCTGGCAACGTGAGCCAACCCCAGCCAAGCAGAGCTGGAGAAACCCAGAGCTGAAACAGCTGCCAGGAGAGGCACAGCAAGCCTCTCCCTGCCTAGCATCACCTCCTGGGAAGGGCTCCCTGGCACAGGGAGGAGATGCCAGCCAGGGACAACGAGGCGAGAGTCCCGCCGGAGCAGCAAAGAGCACAGACTGATGAGAAGAAGGAAGGAAGGAGGAATGCTCAGTAGTTAGTGTGGTGCTGGTTCAAAGGATGGAGAGGCAGGTTACCTTTGTTGCGATTTTCGGGGGCTCCGGATTTTTTACCTGTTCAAAGAGAGAAAGGGTGGAGGGCTGAGCACATGGAGCCACATTCAGCATCCGGCTGGTGGGCCAGCCCAGGGCCAGCCCTGCTCCAAGGGGCTGTGTGCTGCTCCAGCAGCATCCATGTGCAGGGCTCAGCACCTTGCAGTCACCACGAGGGCCTTGGACCACAGCCTGTAGCACCACGGAGGCTCCAGAGCATCTGAGACACCCTGTCCCCAGGGCTTCACACTTCCCCACCTGCAGAGCACCAGCTACAACCCCTGGTCAATGCTCCAAAGGGTGCCAGAGGTGTCTCAGACCTTCAGGGAGAAGGAACCATCTAGCAGAGCTTGCCCTCTGAGCAGCATGTGCCGAGCACTGGTGCTTCCTGCCTCCTGCTGCCATCAGCTGCAAGTGGATCCACGTGGGGACACAGACTTGTCCCCTGCCATGGGCAGCAGGCGGGGTCTGACCCCCATGTCTATGATGGGCAAGGTCTGTACATGGGGGTCCCCAACGTGCCTCCACAACACAGGGAGCCCAGGGCTGCTGAAACCCAAATAAATCTTGAGTGATGAGGGGTTTGCACCCCTTCTCCCCATCATCCCCCAGCACCACAGTGGGAGATGAGCCAGTGAAGTCCCCTGCCCTGCACTGCTCCATAACAGGGGGCTGTGAAGCACAGAGCTGGCTTTGCTGAGTGACAGAACTCAAAGGCTGGGAGAACATGGAGCACTGTGCCTGGGAACCCGGGGGGCTGCTGCTTTGCTGCTCCTACATCTCACCCTGCCTTCCCACCTCCAAGCTGGCAGCTAAACCCCAAGAGCTCCACAGCCACCAAACCCTGGCAACGTGAGCCAACCCCAGCCAAGCAGAGCTGGAGAAACCCAGAGCTGAAACAGCTGCCAGGAGAGGCTCTGCCAGCCTCTCCCTGCCTGGCA
>NW_009952434.1:532561-535934 GCF_000747805.2 Chaetura pelagica
GCATCACCTCCTGGGAAGGGCTCCCTGGCACAGGGATGAGATGCCAGCCAGCAGCTCCCTCCTGCCAGCTCCCTGTGGCTGCTCCCAGTGAGCCTAGACTTGCCCAACAGGGCTGCAGGGACATGAGGGAGAGCAGGAGCTTCCCAAGCTTGGCTTGTATCAACACTGGCTTTAAAGCTGGTATTGGAGCTGGCACAGAGCAGGGGAATAAGTCTCAAGATGTGAGAGCCAAGGCAAGGAAGCATTCGAGTCCCAGCATGATCAGGAACACCTCAGTCTGCCTGGCTGCTCTCCTACCCTCCACACAACCCCTCCTCTCCTTCTTGCCATCCTCTGCTCCTCGCCTCCTTCCCCAGGGAGCTCAGGGGATGCCAGCAGAGATCTTCAGCAAAGTCCTCGAGGTTCTCCACGGGCTACTCACACCCTGCAGACGAGCAGGACTCACCTTCCCAGGCTGGGGCAGGCACTGAGCACCCTGCCACGGCACCGTGGGGCATCACGACCGGGCACTTTCCCCTCTGTACCTCGACCCCCCACCCTGCAACTCCAGGCTGCAGAAGAGGAGCCACGTCCCACAGATGTGGGTGCAGCTCGTTGCACACCAGTGGATGCTTCCCAGGAAAGGGAGAAAAGCAAAAGGAGAGGGGAAAAAAAGCAGGTTCAGTGGGTCTCCTTACCTTTCTTCACCTTCTTTTCCTCATCTCCTTCTCCAGCACCCAAGAGAGTGAAGATGATTCCTGTCTGGGAGTTGATACCCACAGCAGTCACCACCATCCTGCCAGAGCCCTCCATCACGTGGGTACCTGGCACAGTGGGAAGGGCACGGTGAGACAGGACACTGGCAGGCAATTCCCATCTCCTCCGCAACACCAGGACGTGGGATTCAAGCCCAACCAGCGTGGCCCCAGCCCATCCCCAACCCACCACACAAAAGCCATCCCAGTTCCTCACCTGACAGCAGCATGGGGTCTTTATCCAGCGATTTCTTGACTTGGTCTGACTCCCCTGTCAGAGAGCTCTCATCTATTTTCAGGTCATTGCCCTGGATCAAGATCCCATCTGCTGGCAAGAGATCACCTAGGAGAGGAGCAAGAGGGGGGTCAGCCCCAGCCTGGGCTGCCACAGCTCACCCCTGCCTGCCCCCTCCCAGGAGGGGGCTTTGTATGTCAGCAGAAGGACCCAAAACTCAGTCTCAGAGCAAATCTAGAGGGAGGAGAAGCAACAGATGGGTATTAGAAGACAGATGGGTTTTATAAGATGATATAAAATAGCTCCAGAATCTTCACTGATGTATGAAAGCATTTGTTTGCTCAGACAGTTCTACTCCAATCTGGTTTTACTGAATCAACACTAGATCCTTCCCACAGCCTCCCGACACAGCCAAACCATTACATGATCCCATCATCCACAAGTCGAGGAAGGAAAAAGCCCTGAGTGAAAATAAACACCATGTTGGACCAACCTCCTTCCTGACAGGAGTTGCTTGGGATGAGCACACCCCTGGTAAACAAGGAGCAGGACCGATTTAGCTCAAGGGCTACATCTCTTTGCTAAGATGATGTTCCCCCTTGCAAAGATGATGTTTAGCAAGGACATGGTTCTGAAAATGACTAATTTTTGAGACCAGCAGGTCACTAAAGCAGCCCAAAGTGGTGCTCAGAGTCTGGCTTCGCTCTGCCAGCACAAGGTCAGTGGAGCATCTCCCACTGCTCCCGGCCACGGCGCGGTGCAATATGGAGTAACTGGAGGAGCCACACTTCCCCACGAGGCAAAATGGGCTGACAAATCAGAGAGGAGGAACCACCAAAGCTCCCGAGGTGGGAGGACAGACCCCAAAGCCACCCCCACCCCCACTCACCATACTTGATCTGGGCGATGTCTCCCACCACGATCTCGGCCACCGGGATCTGAATCACCTGCCCTTTGCGGATGACCGTGAACTTCTGCTCCTGCTCGATGCGGCTCTGGAGACCCCGGAACTGCTTCTCCTTGCTCCAGTCATTGAAGGCTGTCACCAGCACCACGATGATCACCGAAAACAAGATAGCTGCCCCCTCGATCCAGCCGGCCTGTGACTCCCCCTCGTCCTCCACACCGCCCGTCGACTGGCCACACACTGCGGGCAGAGGGTGAAAGGTCTTTGTGCACAACAAGACACCAAAAACTCCTTTGCACAACCACTTTCCCCTGAGTAACACGTGCAGAGCAGACCCTGGAAGACACGTTATTCCTCCCTCCTCCTCCCTGAGCTGGTCCAAAAGCTTCTTAGGCTCTCAGGAGAGGGTTTTTACATCCCTGGAGGCATTTGGGGATTTTAAATTTTTTTTCCTCCTCCTTTTCACTTTTCATTTTTGGCAGAGGTTGGGCTGAGGGAGCAGGACAGCTGGTTTCTAATTCCAGTTGCAGCACCCAGCCCTCCCTCTGCTGCATGACCCTCCAGTGAGTCACTGTCTCCCTGCATCTCCAAATCCCTGCCCCAGCTTGACTCCTCCAACAACAGAGATCCAGGGCCTGGGAAGAGACACTTGCCCAGTGTTGCTCAGTCTCACATGGGAGGTGGACTCTCTGGTCAGAGGGAGGTAGCAGGGGACAGACACTCATGTTCCTCCATGCCCAAATCAAAAGAGAAGAAGCCCCCAGACTGGATGGACCCCTTGGTCTCTTGGCATCTTTTGGGAAAGCAGCAAGGAGCATCTCTGAGCCATGTCATGGTGACAGCTGTGCCCAGACACATCCATCTGTGTACATCCATGAATGAGATCATGCCCAGGACAGGGAGAAGCCACCACCTAATGGGTGAGCAGAAGTAGCTCCTTGCTCCATCTGCACCAGGGTGGCAGGACCCACAGGGTGCCCTGGTCCCACAGGGCTGGGCACAGGGGCTCACACGAATCACCCACCACGCCATGCAGAGACCCCAGGGACTCACATTCATTGTCACCTCCCGGAGGGTGATAGAAGGACAGGCCCAGGGAGATTATGGCTGCGATTTCCAAGATGATCAGGGTGACGTCCTGGAGTGCCTCCCACACTAACTGCAGGAACGTCTTGGCCTTTTTGGGAGGAATGAAGTTCTGGCCGAAGACCTGCCGCCTCTTTTCCAGGTCGGTCGGGTTCCCGGACAGGCCTGGAGAGGGGGGGAAGAGATGGGGATGAAGCCAAACCTCACCACAGCCCCCCACCAGCACCGATGAGACCCCTGTGAGGAGCAGCTCCATGCCTGCATGGGGGGCACCAGATGCTGGCAGGGGGGAACCAAGGCAGGGCTTTGCTCCCATCACCCATGGGGGCAGGGACATCGCAGCGGTGGGGCAGGGACATCCCAGCGGTGGGGCAGGGACATCCCAGCGGTGGGGCAGGGACATCCCAGCGG
>NW_009952434.1:537253-543778 GCF_000747805.2 Chaetura pelagica
AGGAGAGGGGAGGCAGGAGAGGGGATCCTGAGCCCCTGCCCCAGGGGACTGTGGACACAGCAGCCTTCACATTCTTCCCATTCCAGGGGCATGAGCCAGAGAGAGGAGAAGGCTGTTCGCCTCCCCAGGCCCTCTGCATTCAAGCCTTTCAATGGCTGATGGGGTCCCAAGGGACAGCAACCCACCCTGCTCAGCACCATGTTAATCCAGCCCCATGCCATGTCCCCCTGCTCTCCACCTTAAGCTGGGCCGTGGGGCTGCTGCCAGCTCCCGAGATGCACCGGGCAGGCGGCTGTAACGCCCGGCCCTGGGCACTTCCCGGTGCCTGGAGCAGCCTGGCAGTGATGCCCTGCCAGGGGGGCTGAGCCCTGCTGAATCCCAGCCAGAAGGAAGCAGCAGAGTGAATCCCATTCCCTCCCTCTCCCCCTCATTGCACCCCAGCTTTCTCCAACTACGCCGCAGGGAGGGGACACGCAGGCAGAGCTTTCCGGGCGTCCCCACCCAGCCCTGACAGGGCAGCAGGATCCTGGGATCTCCCAAGTCCCGGCGGCCTCCCCGAGCCCAACCCATTCGGGAACGCTTCCCGTCCAACGTCTCCGGCAGGATGGATGGAAAATCTGGCTCAGTGTGGAGCTTGACTCATGCCGGGGAGGCACGGCATGTGCCGTGGGCAGGCACGCCAGGCACACACGCGTTCCTGGACGAGGATGTGGGATGCTGCCACCAGGCACGGGAGGTTGCACACGTGGCTCCTCCAAAACCCACGTCCCACCCACAGGCAAACCCCCAGAGCTGCCCCCTACCCTTTGGGGGCAACAGGGATTTGGGGAGGGGGGGGAGGCTTTCAGTTTCTCTGTGCTGATACAGGAGGGTTGCAAGGAGCAGCAACCAGGGGTGCACACCGCAGGGATGCACCTGAGCAAACCTTTCCTGGCTGGAGCACTGGGGGGGGGGAGATCAATTAGTGGGTGAATGGATTAGAAAATGTGGATGGATGCCACTTGTGACAGCAGGAGAACAAACCCCCTCTGCAGTCACTGACCCCTGGCACTGCAGCCCAGGAAAGCTGCTTTTTGGGTGGCAAAACCTTCACTCAAGGAAACCCCGAAGCTCCCGGGAGCCGCTGCCACCAGCGGGTGAGTCAGGGCGGTGTTCGCTGGCACTTGTCACCCAGGGGACACCAGGAGGTGCCGAGATGGGTGACTCACCGGAGCTGCCTGTGCCTCACTGCCACCGCCCTGCTTCCCTTCCGACCCACCTCCAGGACCCACCTCCCAGGATAGGGGAGGTGAAGAACCAGCACCCAGCAGTGACCACCCTGTCACCAAGCCCCTTGGGGAGCAGCCTGGCAGGGCTGGGGTCCACCCATGCCTTTCAGAGCAAGAACCAGAGCAGCAGTTTCCAGCACAGCCTCCTACCCCGATGCTGGAGAGACCCTCATTGCACAAACACTTCTGTGCAGAGATGCCACCCTATAAGAACAAACCACCCCAGGGTCCCTGGGAGCGAAGGCAGCCCCCTGGGGGGGATTCCCAGTGCCCACACAGGCAGCAGTGCCCCATCCTGTGCCCACAGCTCCAGCCACACTTTGGCCAGCAAGTGTCAGCTTGGGAGGGGTCTGCAGGCACAGGGGGACTTTGGGTTAAGCCTGAGTCAGCCCCAGCTCTCCATAAACGCCTTCCCAGAGGGAAATGGTCCCAAAGCACACATGCCAAGACAATGCCAGCATTCCCCAGATTTTCCACATTACCCACTAAACCACCTGCAAATACAACCCAGGCTCACCTGCCTTGCCCTTCAAGCAGCCAGCTGGGAACCCCATCCCTGCTTCCAGGGATTTGCCCGTGGATTCACTGGGACAGGGGACATGCTCCTGGCTTGTAGCTTCCCAACCTGCCAGAACTTCCCTCATCATGGAACCACCACACCGTGTGTCTGGCTCTCGGTTGGGCACCCACGGAGAAGCAGACTCAGCACAACAGGATCCAAACACCTTGGTCTGATGGGCTTTTGATCTTCCTAAAAATCCCAACTCCTAGGAAATCACCTTTCTCTACTCCCTGGGCTCAACAGGACAGGGTTTGGAATAAAACTCAGCTCTGGAGCAAGAGGGTGAGACAGGGATACACCGGGGGCATGGGATATGGTGATGCCAGCCAGAGTGGAGGGGGAATGTGGGCCTGGAAGCAGCACTTGGGATCGAAGGGCAGCCTTTCACCTCACCCTCAGCAGGAGCTGCCAGGCCACACAGCAGAGCCTTTTGGGTTCACTTCCCCCCTCCCCTCCCACCCCCAAAGGAGCTCGTTCCCACTTTGGCAGGGCCGAGCTCATTGTTTTGCGACCTGGACTTGGTATTTCCACCGGGACTCCCCCCCCTGCTCTAATGACATCCCGAGATTGTCTCCCCTTCCCGGTCCCACTCACAGCTGGGAAACATGCTAATCCCCAGCTCACGGCACCAAGAATAACCCACCAGTTTTCAGAGCTGAGGAGCAGCCAGGTCCCCATCCCACACAGCCTCTGTGGGGCCACATCCTGCCAGCACTGCCCCCAGGCCCAGGTAGACCCTCAGTGCTGTAAGCTGCGGGGGGGTTCTCCCCCCTGTACCCCTTTTAACACCAAGGGAAGGGTACAGCATTGTGCAAAGACACCAACAGCCACGCCAGGAGCACCCGATCATAGCACCCTTGATACAAGAAGGCCAGCCTGGACCACAGGGAGGAGGTGACTTCCTTCCACCAAAGCCTCCCAAGAGTGACCAGGCACCCACCGTTGCTCAAACCCATGATGAACAGAAGGACCCAGCCAGGTTTTCTTCTCCCCCAGCCACTCAAGAAGCTCTGCAGAGCTGGTGGAAGCCCACACGCACATCCCCATCCCCAGCAGCGACTCCCCGTGGGGACATGTGGCTGGTCCCTTGGCTGAGATGCTGCCACCGCCCCACAAATGAGCTCCTCACAGCCCGGCCCCCTGCCCAGGTGCCCTCCAACCTTTACCCTCCCCTTCACCCTCCCACCACACAGCCCTGACATTAGAGCTGTCAATTATTAAACCAGGGAAAGGCTGGAACTGACCTGTGTGGCAGCAGCTGGGCTGTGGAGAGGAGCTCCCCCGTGCCCCTCATACCCCGTCAGCTCCTCACCCTCACCCACATCCCACCTCCACTCCATCCTCCCAGGGGATGTGGGGCTCCAGGCTACACCTCAGGGGAACCCCTAGGGAAGACTATTCTCTTTTCTTTTTTTATTCCTTCTTCTCCTGCTCTCAATGATCATTTTATCCAGACAGAGAAGGCCCCCTCCCACAAGGCTTGCAGTGGATGCAATGGGACCACGCTCCAAGTTCAGCCATAAGAGCTATTTGAGCCATCACCCTCCAGCCACCAGCTCCAGCCTCACGTGGCTCCAGCCCAGAGGCACCAGCCAGACCCAAGCAGGTGGGTCCCACCTTGCAGACCACAGAACGGCCACTCACCTTCAACTGGCGACGTCTTCAGCCTCTTGCAGACGTTCTGCACGCCGCCGTAGGAGTCGTTGAGCCGGGCGACCGCCTCGCCGCTCCTCAGCTCCATGAGGTTCCTGAGCTCCACCATGGAGCAACCAAAGTCCCCCTCATGGTTGCCTTCAGCAACCGAGTTCCCGGGGTGGTGGTCGGCCACGTTGTTCGTCATCTTGCCGGCGCCGCAGCGGCGATGCCAGCTCGTGGCTCCTGCAACGTCCTCCCTCGAGGGTCTGGTGAGGGGATGCTCGGCACGGCCCCTTCCCTGGGGGCTGCCCGGGTGAAGCAGGTGCCTCTATCCGAGCCCAACTTCTCCGGATAAAGGTGTAAACAGGATGTGCATGTTACCGCGGAGGCGACCTTAGCAACGACCAGCGTGCATCTCCCGCAGAAGGAGGAGGGCTCCCTGGATACCACAGCAACTGGAGCTGTGAAAACAAGGATGGGAAACAAAAATACCGGCATTAGGAGGCCTGCTAATAGAGGCGACCGCCCCACGGGATCGCTGAGCAGGAGAGAAGCCACCCAAGAGTGGCTGCCCATCCGAATGAATGTGCTTTGGAGGTGCTCACGTGCCACCCCCCCAGGGGAATTATTAGAATGATTTGCCCACAAAAAACCCAAACACCTGGATGGGGAGAAGTTGAGTTTTCAGGGAGCTCAGCCGAGCTCGGGCTGTTTCACAGGCCTTGGCGTGGGGAAAACTAGCAGCAGCAGCTCCAGCAGCACGTGGGGCCGGGCAGGAAGGGCGCCCAGGTGGTTCTTCACTCAACCCCCAGCTGCCCAGCCCAGAAAAAAAAGCTCCCATTCAGTTTGGTTTAAAAATACATCTCGGCAGTGGAAAACAGCTGCTTCCTCTAAAGGCTGCTGTCCCGGGGCTGCCTGCACTGCCAGCAGGTAAGCAGAAGAGCATCCCACCTGGCCAGCTTGGCATAATGAAAAGGGGCTCACAGTACCCAAAGGGCTCTTAATCAGTGGAGAGGCTAGGAAGGAATCAGAGGAGCTACTAAAACCCTGCATGTTTCTTTAAAACGAAGAGGCTTTTGTATTAATGACCCTTTCAGACAGTGTCTCCCTCTTTATTCTGCTCCCAAGCTCTCACGCCGTCCCCTCAAAGGCAGTGAGCAGGTTCTCAGCCTTGGCTCTCAAAGCAGCCTTGGCTCTCATAAGCCTCAAAACCACTTCAACCAGCAAGACCTGAGCATTGCAGCCAGGCAGGGACTGTGAGCACCCCACAGCTCCCCACTCCCCCAGATATTTGGGGTCTGGGTGCCCTGCTGGCATCCCAGGCAGAGAGGACAGGTACCAGGGACATGGAGGGAAGAGATGAAGCAGCATGGGCAGTAGAGGGAAAGGGCTTTCTTTAGCCCAAGGCACCCTCTGACTCTGCCCTGAGCTCAGATGCCAGCAGCAATGCTCCCAGACACCTCTCCAGCACTACAGAGGCAAAGAGCCTGCAAGGGAGGCTCTTTATGGAAAGAAAATAAAGTCTTTCCTAGAGCAATAAAAAATAGATAAAGGGAAATGGCCACTAAGGCAGCATCAGCACCAAGACAAAGGTCCAGAGGTGGCAGAGCAAGTGACCAGAGAAGCCAAATGTCATGGGTATGTTCCAGCTTCCCCCCACAGCAAACAACCCCAATTCCAGCCCTGGTTATACCAGCTTTGCAACCCCTGGGGCAGCAAGACCCCAAAAAACCAAACCTTTCCCTGCACACCCCACCCAGGGCCTTGCAAGTAGTTCCCTTCCTCACCAGCAACACCCAGGGTGGCTCTCGGTGTTATCAGGAGGCAACAGGCACCAACTGAATCTCAGGGACACCAGCAGTGCCACCACCATGGGAGAGCCCTGTCCAGCAGCTGCAGCCAGCAAAGGGATGGGGAGCAGAGGGACACGCTCCCCACATGGCACTGTGGCTCCCAGGGCACCCAAACTTGCACCCTGGGTGTCACCACTGCCCCATAAAGCAGAGGTCACCAGTATCCTTGCCCATGGCCAACCCAGTCACCCCGTGGCTCCTCATCTATCATTGAAAGGCAGGAAAGCTGCCAGCAGCAGGAGGGAAGAGACAGCAGGTCCAATTAAGCAGACTCCTGCTGATCAAGAGAAAACCAGATAATTGCCCCCACCTCAACACACTAATTTTTTCCTCTTTCATAGCAACTAACATCTACTGAGGAGAGCTCAGAGGTTAAGAGAAAGACAGTTAATTAATACTGTAACAGCCTAATCTGTAATTACCCCAGAAGGAGCCCCCGGGGCACCAATCATCACCAGCCTGTGCCCAGTCATGAGGCTCCTTCCCTCCAGCAGCACCAGCCCCAGAGACTCGCTCTGCAGGTCAAGAAGAAAAGAGGGACCCTGGTGGGGGAAGGCTCCTGGAATCTGCTTGGAGCATCCTCCCCAGCCCCAGTTTGAGGCTGGAGACCCATTCCTGGCCTGGTGTCTGCCCCATCCCACTGGCACAGGACAGGTTCCCGTGTTGGGAAGGTTGGAGAGGTTGGGAAGGATCCCAAGAAAAGTGGACAGCTGTGCTCAGGCATCCCTAACAACTGGTGCTCTAACAAGCTCCTGAGGGCTCCAGCAGCACTCAGCAGGCTGACCCTAACTCTCATCATTCATTTCCAGAGCCTCCAGGCACTCCAGAGGAAGAAGAAGTGCTCCCCGATGGTCCCCTGAGCACACAAGGCAAGAAAACACGAAGCAGGTGGCAAAGCCTGAGGGGGACCCAACCCCCCTGCCCTGTGTGGGAACCGGCTGCACGGGACCCCCCCCCAAGCCACCAACAGTGCTGTGTCACCTCCCAGACAGCATCCCTGAGGAGGACAAGGGTAGCTGTGGATAAGGAGGAGTTTGGGGGTAGCAGTGGGGAAAGACACAGACCCTCTGGAGCCATGGGATGGGGTGTGAGCCGGGGGAAGGAGCCTGCAGGCTCCGGGAAGGAGGGAGCGGCTGGCGAGGAGCAGCGAAGCCGATGCGGTGCTGCAGACAAACCTGCCCGGGATAATAAAAGGGCGCACCACACC
>NW_009952434.1:543933-545071 GCF_000747805.2 Chaetura pelagica
GTGCGGTCCCTTCCCCTGGTGCCCCCTCCAGCCAAGCCATAAGTGGTCTCAACACAAGGCTGGCAGCACAGCCTGGGGCACCAGCAGCCCCAGCACAACCCAGGGCACCAGCAGCCCCTGACACACGCCAGCCCACAGCAGCTGCCTGAGCAGCTGTTGCTGGGCCACTGGGCAAGACCACAAATCCTTCCTGCTCAGCACACCCAGACCAGACCCCAGCCAGCAGACACAAGCACCACACCATCTGATGACCAGAGCTGCAGTAAGCCCTCACCAAGCTCAGATGTCTTTTTTTTTACCCATGAAGGAAGAGGAAATCCCAGCTCTGCTCCCCCTGCATCTCTCTCCAGCCTGGACATCTCCCACCATCCAGGGCAGAAAGCACAGAACCAAGGAAGGGCAACACCAGCCACCACCTCCCCTGCCCAGAACCACAAACCCAGCTGGGCCGGTAGGACAGCTCAGCCAGGCAGGATCAGGCTCATTGAGTAAACCTCAGGCCATTTGGATCAAAGTTTATCACCTTTCCCATCACCTGCTGGGCTGCATCAGCACAAAGCCTCTGCCTGCATCCCAGCCCCACACACTGCCCCTGGCTCAGGGCCATCCTGCCCCTCAGCAGCACCCACCAGGGTCCATCTCCCCTTCTGCTTTGGGGATGGGGTGCTGGAAACACTCAGCTGCTGTTAGGTTGCCATGGCAAACTCAATGTAAAGCTGTCAGGGATGTTGTTTATGTCACCAAGTGGGAAAAAAATAATAATAAATACAACACACCACCAACAAAACCAAACAAACCAACAACAAAACCAAACAAAATTACCCTTCTCTGTCTGAGTTTAAGATTTTTTTCCCTTTGGAAATGAAAAGCAGAGCTCCATCCCCAGTGGAGGGACTCTGTTGAGCTGCACGGACAGACTGACTCTCCAGATACACATGCTGGCTCCAGAAGCCAAAGTAGCCAATTTAAGCAGAAAAACTGGCCTGAAGCACCTTCCCTGCCTGCTCCCCAGGAAGCATCCCAGGACAGACCCTCCTCCCCACTGCACAGACCCCACCACTGCTGCTGGGAGCTCCCACGTGGGAGTGATGCTCTAAGGGGAGAGGGAGCCAAAAAGCTCATGGAGTGGCTGGGGCTG
>NW_009952434.1:545182-545485 GCF_000747805.2 Chaetura pelagica
CCCTGTCCCGGGGTGTCTGTACCGGGAGCTTTGCAGACACACCCTGCCCGGTTTCGACAACGACAAGAGCCTCGGGCAGACGCTGCTCTGGGCAAGCAAGGGGGGTGGCCGCTCCCCCCACCCACTCCCGGTGTCTGCCGGGGCTGAGCCGGGTCCTGAGCCAGGACCGAGATGAAGTGACAAGCCCAGGGCGAGGTGGAGCAAGAAGAGGTCCCGAAGCCACGGACGCTTGGTGGATTTTGAGCAGCAACAGAGCATCACCCCCCACAGCCCCCCACCCTGGGCTGCAGCAAAGCCCCCACC
>NW_009952434.1:546727-549710 GCF_000747805.2 Chaetura pelagica
CCGGTTTTCGACAACGACAAGAGCCTCGGGCAGACGCTGCTCTGGGCAAGCAAGGGGGGTGGCCGCTCCCCCCACCCACTCCCGGTGTCTGCCGGGGCTGAGCCGGGTCCTGAGCCAGGACCGAGATGAAGTGACAAGCCCAGGGCGAGGTGGAGCAAGAAGAGGTCCCGAAGCCACGGACGCTTGGTGGATTTTGAGCAGCAACAGAGCATCACCCCCCCTAGCCCCCCACCCTGGGCTGCAGCAAAGCCCCCACCACCCCCGTACAAAGCAGGAGGGGGCCGCGGCAGCCCCGGGATCGGGGCCCCTCCCTTGCACACTCACCAAATCGCAATGTGCAGATGGCAGCGTGCACACTGTTCCCAGCAACACCCATAGCGAGCCTGCCCCGCTCGCCCGCCGCACGCTTAACCCTTCCCGTACCGGCTGGGCGGGGCGCCCCCAAAAAGGACACCCCCAACGTACCGGCGGGCCGGGACGCCCCAAAAAGGGACACCCCAAAAGGGAACGCGCATCCAGCTACCAGGCGTTATTACCCCCTTCGGGAGAAAGGCGGGTGGAAGGAGTCGAGTCGGTGACTCCCATCACCAACCCACCCGCTGCGAGGGGCCAGGGCCAGGTCCCGGGGGGCACCCACACAGCCCGTGGCCTCTGGGGGCATCCCAGGGAGGATTCGCACCCGCAGGACCCAGAGCTTTCCCCAGCTGGCAGTCAAGAGAGGAGGAGGGGCAGGATCACAGCCCAGCAAAGGTCATGCTCTGGGAATCTGCACCTTCCACCCTGACCAGACGGAGGGGCCATGCCCTGAGCATGGGGAGGGTGAAAGAGGCAAGGAACCGAAACACGAACGAGGCCAGCCCGAAACACCCCGGACTGACCCCTCCAGGCACGAGCTCCACCCATGGCACCCTGCACCAGCACCCGTGAGCGAGGGAGTGGGATCAGTTCCCCTTCTCCCAGTAACGCCGGTATCCACCTCTCCTTGCTCCTTCCCCCAGAACCTCAAAACCCAATGGAGAAGCCCCAAAACCCCACGTAGACCCACCAGAACCCCATGAAGAGCCCCCAAAACCCCATGAAGAACCTCAAAACCCAATGGAGAAGCCCCAAAACCCCACGTAGACCCACCCCCCCCCCCCGGGGTGACACCCTCCCAGTAGCTGCTCAACACAGCACCCCAGGGTGCTGTCTACTGGGATGGGTAAACACAAGAGGCCAAAATCCAAGGTGGGGAGACCCCCAAGACCCCATTTCCTTGGCAACACAATGGGTGAAGAAGCTCCCAGCCCTCATCTTGCCAGACTGGGGGGAGGGGGCAAATGTGCCCTGCCTGCCCCCCACCCCGCAGGGCACAGCAGCTGGAAAAGGAGCCAGCAAAACACCCAGGAAGTGCTGGGGCCTCACACAGCCCCAGCAGGGCTCAACAGCACCAACACCCCGCAGGGGAAACCGAGTCAAGGGGCAGAGGTGACTTGGTCCAAGGAGCAGGGCTGATGCTGCAGCACGTTGCCTACGGGAACATCAACTCCAGCAGAAACTGGCTGGAGGGTCAGCAGGAGCTCAGGGCTTCTCCTACACTAACCCACCGGCAGCCCCCGCAGCAGCACCCGAGGAAGAAGCAGCATCTCCTCCTCCCGCACAAAAACGGCAGCAGCTCCGCATACACGGCGAGTTAAAATTCCTGAACTCCCACGCGGTGCCGCCGCCTCCACAGCTCACCGTCTGCGAGCTGGGACCGCAGGCTTGGGGGGGACACACAAAAGCACCCAGTTACTGTAGGCAACGCGTGATGCTGTCACGTGCTGGCACTGGCTCGGGGTGACACATGGTGACCGAAGCGCGGGAAGGAGCTGCTGGTCACCACCACCACCCCCAGCTCCTCGCCTTCCCCTGCTGCTGGAGCATGAATTGCACCAGCCCGCAGCCAGCAGAGCCTGTAGTATTTCTCCCACACACCGAGGCACACGCTTCCCTGCTGATGGGAGCAGGATGAGCTCTCACTCGGGTGGCAAGAGTGCTGCACAGAGTGCCCTGTGCCCACAGCGAGCACGTGCACCAAGGGCTGCCACGTGCAAGGGGACAGGCCAAGGCTCATGTCCCCAAACAAGCTGTCACCCCCCCCAGAGAGGTTTGCACACTCATCCCGACGCAGGGCGTGCAACGCACAAACACCCGCACCAAAGCGGCCATGGATGGGGAACCAAACGGAGCATCACCCTGTCCCCAGCAACGTGACACCATCACACCATCCTCCTCCTCTTCTGCCTCCCACAGGGTGCTGGGGACCGAGGGGAAGGATGGCAGCTCTGAGCCCCATGCCAGGGGTCAAGCTGATGGGGAAAGCACCACAAAAGGCAGGCAGAGGCAACCTGCTCTGAAAGTGCATCCCGCTTGGCAGGCTGTTCCGCAGGGAATGGAAGCAGTTGCCATCAGCCCACTAATTACAGCTGCCACAGCTCAGTTTTTGCTAATACTTCTCCTCCTGTTAACGAAGGTAGGAAAACGGTCGGGGTTTTTGCATGCCCAAGGCAGCAATTAGCTCTTGAGAAAAGCAGGGAAGAGGCTGGAGGCAGGAGAGCACCGGGCGCTGCGGGGGCGGGGAACGAGCGTGGATGCAGGATCCATGACGTGGCTCCCCGAAACCTGCTGCCCTGAGCCTGCTGCTAGCCCAGGGACCAGGGCAGATCCTGGCTCCTGCTGCCCCAGCACAACCCATTCACGTGCAAAAGCCACTGGAGCAGATTCCATGCCGGGGGCTTAGGAATCTGCCTGCACCCCTGGTTTCCCAGCTTCCAGCAGCCCAGGAATTTCAGGGGGGGTAAGGGGGGGAAAAGAAAAAGAAAAAAGAAAAAGGAGGGAGTCTCCAGGCGAGCTGTCAAGGGGAATGTTTCCATCTAAGGCCTTGGTATTTCTCTCCCGGCGCCTGCACTAAATCACCCCAGCTCCTCTCCTTATTCTTTGGTGCTTTACAAGGTAGCGCAGC
>NW_009952434.1:549798-560272 GCF_000747805.2 Chaetura pelagica
GCAAGCACCCCCCGGCCTCCGGGACCAGCAAATACCTGCAGCCCTCGAGCCTTGAAGGAGCCCAGCATCCCCTCCCGGCACCCCCGCCAGGCATCTCACCAGGGAGGTGCAGCCGGTGCAGGACACCTGACAGAGCCCCAGGGCAACTCTGCCTGCCCGACCAGGGGGCTCTGCTGGACAAGGCTTCGTCCACCCTCTCACTGTCCCACTCGGCACTGGGAAACAGGCTCCTGCTGGAGGGCAACAGGCACCAGCATCCCCACCATCAGCTGGCACCTGTTGGGCAACTCTCCTCCAGCTCCATCTTATTCCCCCCTCCCTCTCCAGCTGAAACTGTTTAGCCTTGGTGGGGAGGGGTCTGGGGCAGACAACACTCCCCACGCTGCCTCCCATGGCCTCTCTGCTCTCAGGGCTCAACATCTCCTCCTTCACCTCAGCCCCAGCACAGACCCAGGCTTGTCTTAGTGCCGTTTTACAGGAAAAGGTTTGGGATTCAGCGGACTTAAAACCAGGTGATAAAAATAAGACAGCAAACGTGGGGCTCCATCTCTCCAAGTCCCCAGGCAGCACCACCCCCCCCGGCCGGGCTGCTCCCAGGTTGGATGGCAAGTCCCAGCCCTGTGCTCATCCCAGCCCAGATCCCCCTGGCACACACCTGGACACCCACCAGTCTCAGCACCCTGCTGCAGAAGGGGGATGACCCCCAATGATCCCATCAGGGCTGGGGTCCCACTCCCATGCAAATGCTCCATCCCTGCACAGCTTGGCACACGGATACTGAGGCTGCAGCAGAAGATCTGATGCAGAGAGCATGGCTGGGAGCAGCCAGCTGGAGAAGAGGGCACAGGCCACCAGGACAAGATTAAAACCACAGACTTTTCAAAAACTTGCAGAAAGCAAGATGGGGGGGGGGGAAGAGCAGAAAGCCCTGCCCCCAGGGATGGGTGCTCTCTGCTCCAAGGAATTCACAAGTGGTTCCTGGATCAGTGGCACAGCTGGAAGATGCTGGCAGGAGCTCAGGCAGAGCCCAGCCTGACCCCAGTTCATCCACAGCCAGCCCAGCACCCTGCTGCTCAGGGAGCAAGGAGAGAGGCAGGGATGCTCTGGGAGCTCAGCCCTGCCCTGGTGCATTCAGCCATCTCCAACACCCATGCATGCCCATGGGATGGGGCAGCCCACAAGCACCAGGTACAGACACTTTCCAGCAGTCACAGGACTCTAATCCCCACACATCCCTCCACCGTACACAGATGGGGAAACTGAGGCAGCAACACACCTGAGCACAGCATCAGCCCTTTTGCAGCTCCCAAGCAGGGAGGAGATCCCTGCAGTCCTGACTCCCACCTTTCTACATCCTATTCAGGAAGCAAAGGAACAGCTTAGCTTAAAGTAAAAACCAGCAGGCAAGGACCAACCTACAGAGCACAGGGGAGTCTCACAAGCAAAACACCCAGAGAATCAAAAAGTTATCGGTCAGGACACATGGGTACAGCCATGATATTTTTAGCAGTATTACACAGGGACAGGGGATTCCTACCCTGAAGATCCCCAGGGGCTTAAAATAGGTCCCGTCATTTCCTCCCAGCAGTGGCTGGGAGAAGCATCTGCTGCTTCTGGAAGCTGAGGGGAGAGGTTGAGCCCTTGGGTCTCAGGGCACCACGGGGCACCCTGGGACCCATGGAGGCATCTGGGTGAGCACAGCACTAACCTTCTTCACCAGAGCACCACGATGAGCTGCTTCCTCCTGCCCCGCTTGGTGAAGAGAAAAAGCCAGTGCCAAAAAGAATAAGAAAATACCCCTCTTGATCACAGCAAAGGAAACTGAGGCAGGTGAAGCGAAACTCGTTTGACACCACAGGGAAAGTTGGTGGCTTGCATGGCCCACCCAGCCAGCAGGAGGTCCCCCAAAGTGGAGGGGAATCCCAGCAAATCCAGTTGTCCCCCGGAGCAGGCTGAGACAGCAGAAGGGATGACCCAACGCTCAGCTCCTGAGCCCAAGGCTGGCAGCAGCCCCGGGGACACGGCAAAGGGCTGGGGACACAAACGTCCCTCCTGCCACCCTCACCACGCAGGCAAGGGGGGTGGGATGGGTGCCCCTGGATCCAGGGGTCCGGCACCCACGGCTCCCAACCGTCAGGCAGGCCCGCACCAGTGGCAAAGCCAGATCTTTCCATTTCAAAGTCCAAGCGGAGAGAGGGGGATTTTCCAAGCCAAAAGGAAGAGTAACCAACCCGGGGGGGCGGGAGGGTGGTTTGGGGGGAGAGGGGGAGAGGAGGGGTGTGCAAACCCCAGCCCCTGCTCCAAAGGGTTAAAAAATAAAGCCAGCAAGAGTGTGTCTGCGATAGGAAAAACACACGCGCTCCCAGGGAGAGCGCGCCGGCTGCTCCCGCTTCCCTTCCCGACATGCCCTGCTCCTGGGAAAGTGTAGGCTGTTTTCCATATATAACTGCAAACTGTTCCATGCAGTAAGAAGTCTAATTAAAGGGAGGGAGGGAGAGCGGGAGAGACGCAGAAGACCGAAAGGCAATATTTATACGAGGGAAGAAAGCCTTGCAGCCCGGGCACCAAATTAGACCCTCGCAGAGCAAAAGCCCGTGATATCATCATGGGGAGATCAAATCTGGGCAGAGAGCAGCAGCTTTGCAGAAGAGGCAAATCAGAGCCTGGAAAATATGTACCAATAAATAAGAGGAGAGAGCCAGATGGGCCAGGAGAACACAGGGAGGGGCAGGGGAAGAAAAGCTAATCTGAGCCAGTTGCTGGGGTAAGGCAGAATGCACATCCACCCTGGCTCCCCACGAGGCTCCCGGGGTCCCAGTCCCCCACTGCCCCACGTGTCCTGCAGCTGGAGAACCAGTTATTTAAGTAAATAGCAGGAATCTGCTTGAAAAAGTAAATGTTCAAGTAAAGCTGCACAGGCAGGAGCAGGGCTGGGGGATATGAAGTGCCAGGGATGAGAACAACAATGCTGTGGTGGGTGAGAAGAGGCCGCAGGAGATGGGGCACCCATCCTGGACACCACCCCAGGCAGCACCCAGTCCTCACCCCACTTAAGACACACCAGCCCTAGCCCCCCCACCCACATGCAGCCACATCCCACCACCCCAGGGCCAGAGGGATCCAAGGGGAGGCACACCAGGCTGGATGGGGAAAAACACGGGGAAAACACACACCCGACCTGCTCTTCAAAACCTCTTTGTTAGAGCTGCGCTTCCCACAAGCACCAGCCACAGCCCCAAGGTAACCCACAGCCACACACATTCCCAGCGTTGTTGGGTCCTCTGCCTACACTAGATGTCAATGCATTTTAAAACCGTTAACGTGCTCCAATTAAGTGCCAATATATTTAAAAGTCCCCCTCCCTAGGCTGAGCCCTGACGAGGGGCTGCCTTACGGCCCAGCTTTGTGGCATCGCCTGGTGCTGAGAGCACCAGGATCAACAGCACCGACATCCTCACGGGCACCGTGTCCCATGGGCACAGCTGGAGACTGTCCCCTCTGCACCTTAAAACCAGACCTGACCTGCTGTTATGTCACCCAATTCAGTGATGGAGCCCTGGTGTGCTGGGCACCACCATTCCCTGCACCACCTCCACACACACACCCCCTCATGCCCCAGGCACCCAGCACCATCCTGACCTGCTACCCTGTTTGTGAAGCATCTCAAACTCCAGGCACTCCCTCTGCACTTCAGGCAACACCCCAGAAGCTCCCAGCTGCACCAGTTACACAGAGAAACTGGGATATCCCTTTTCCTCAAGTGCCAGCGTGAAGTCACTGGCTAGATTCCCACCTCCTGCATCCCTCCAGGTGGGATGGATGGTGCCTTCCAGCCCCTCTGGCACTGACCCACACCACACACATCCTTTGTGGCCCATAAAATGCACCTCCCAGTGCTGGGGCAGGGCAGCCTGCAGGACCCCTTCCCTCCTCCCCAAACCTCCCCCTGCTGTTGGACCTGCAGTGATGCCAAGAGTCCCAAGCTTGGGACTTTAAGCACAGACACTCACTGCAGAGCCAGGACAAGATGCAAAGGGGACAAGGACACACCAGGGGGGCTCACACTGCCCGGCACCCCCACCCCAGCAAGCAATGCCTCCCACGAGCACAGAGCCAGTCCCAAAGCCTCCGCCCAAGCTCCAAGCAGGAGCAACAAGCCAGCCCCGCATGGCACAGCCCCGGGGTCACCCGAGGTGACTGCTGGACACCAGCCACTTTGTACTGCCTGGTCCTGGAGGCCCAGAAGCTGTGGGAGGCTTTAGCACAGTCCCTGCCTGTGGCCTGGTACTTATACAGGTGGGTATCTAAGCAGCAGCGCTAATCTGGGGATAACAGCAGCTTTAGCAGCGATAGGGCTGAGATCGCTGCTGCCAGCCCGGGGTCAGGAAGCAGCACAGCAGGAGGGCCGAGCCGTGGGAATGGAGGGAACTCACCCCTCGGCATCGCCCCCCCGGCTCCCGGCATCGCCCCCGTGCCAGCCAAGCCCAGCATCGGGCTGGCACTGGGATACAGGAGGCAGACAATCCTTGGGATGCTTGCGGGAAGCCTGCTCTGCATCCAGCTGGAAAAAGGCAAATCCCACTCGACACCTGGACAGGATTCCCCCTCATCCTCCCCACCCTCCACCCACCCTAGGCATCCTACCCAGGATCACTCGGTATGCTGTAATTCCTCTGCTCCCAGGGCTCTGGCTCCTCTTCTCTGTCCCCACACATTCCCAGCTGTCCCACATGTGGGGTCCTCCATCACCCTCTGACCCCAGGCTGGGTCAGGGCAGATGTTTTTGGTCTCTCCACAAGCAGGACAGTGGGCCTGCAAAAAGCAAATCTGACTGCCAGAACAGGCTGGTCAGCTCAGGGCCCCTCAGCACCATTTGGGGTTGTCCAGCATCACCAGGGTTTGTTCTGCCCAGGGAGCACCCTGCTCTGAGGGAGTAAGACAACCCAGACGAGGAGGCCGAATCTCAGGGAAGCCCCTCTCCTCTCTGCCTGCTCTTCTGGGTCCTTTCTTGGCAATGCTCTGCCCAAACCCATCACCTCGAGCAGGGATGGAGCACAGAGAAGTCTCAGGGCCGAGAAACAGCCGGGCTGGTTTGTGCAGGCAGCTGCGTCCGGGGGAGTGGGAGGAGGAAGGGAGGATCCCTCATTGTCCTTTCCAAAGGGAAAAGGGACAGTCCTCTGAATGGAAGTGCCAGCCAGAGCAGGAAACACCTCCAGCCTCCTCACTCCAGGCTACATCAGCCCATGGAGAGCAGCAGACACCTGCACAAGTCCCCCCCATGCTGCAGAAGGTCGATCTGCAACGTCTTGCAAGGATTTGATGCATTTCACGTTCAACTGCAGGACTGAGAGGATCCCCCGGCTGCTGCCCTGCAGAGGAACACCCAGATGCTGCAGGGAAGGGAAAGGAGGAGGAAGGGCCATTCCTGCCCCGAGTGCTGGGCAAAGGCAGTGTGGGAGGCGGTGCCCAGCAAGGTGGGACCAGGCACACAGAAGATGAGAAGATGCAGCAGGCACGGACAGGGAGAGATGGAGAGTGGGAAAACACCACCAAGAAGGGAAGCAACGAGGGGAAAGAAATGGAAGGCAGTGGGGTCAGGAGTCAACACAACAGGATTTAACAGCAGATACGGAGCCAGAGCACGTTGCTGAAGGATTTTGGCTCAACAGAGCCAAGGCCACGTCTGCACCCTGGGGACCAGCTGCACCCAGCCCTCCACCATCCGCTGGGACCTGGGTGGCCACCTCTCCATCACCCCTGGGTGAACTTCCAACAAAACAGGCACTGACAGAGCAACTTCTCAGCACCCCAACCCACATCTCCAGCTTCTCCCCCAGCAGGCAAAGCAGCCACCTCCTCCAGGAGCTGCCATCAGCTGCATTTGGCACCCAGCACACGCCGAGTAATTCAAGCTGCCCCTGGGAAGAGCAGCCTGTGGATCTAATACTCTGCAGAGCAGACGGGTGTTTGCAAGGCCAGCTCCCAGGGTGCAGCATATCCCTGGGGATACCAAAGCAGGGAGCAGGATGAGGTTATGCTGCTGGTTTTTTTCCACCCCCCCAGGGAGAGAGCAGGTCTTGGCTGCTTGCTTTCTCCTTCCTCCAGGAGAACTCCAGCTCTCTCAGGAAACACCTCAAGGTGCCCTGCAGCTCTTTGAGGAGGAAACGATGCCCAAACCCACTCAGCTGGTTTGGTCCTTCCCTTTGTTTTTGGACAGTCCATTTGGGGTCAGACTAAAAAGCAGTTTGTCACTTGGGAAATAACACCACTTCAGGCCTCCTCCCTCAAATAAACCTCAAAAGACATCATTTAGGCAAGCTTAATTCAGACAACTAAAAATAGCCAGCACTAGTCACACTGGAAAATGCAGACTGAGGAGCTTCACACTTCCACAGCTCCAGCGAGGACACTGGGGTTTCTGGCTATGGGAAGGGCCCCCCCAAGTCCACAGACCTGGGTGATAAGCACCCACAGAACTGGGTGGGCATCGTGGGACCCACTGGACACCCATCCCTTGACCCAGAAGCACCCTGCTCCCAGGAAAGTTTCAGATCCCTACACTTTCCCAAGCAGGATGCAGTGACTCAACAGCCACGTCTGCACCAGGACACCCAGGAAAGATCCACTGCACTTTCAGCTTTTACCCAGCCAAGTTTCTGGTCCTGGCTCCTGCTGCAGATTCACCCCCACTTCCCCCAGCATCCCCAAGGCAAAGGCAGCCAGGCATCTCTGCAGTGCCATGGGATAAATCCCCTGCACTGGGTGATGTGTAGAGGCGGGTTGTTATTCCAGCTTTCCTCCTCTTCTGCAGCAGTGGGGCTGTCACAGGCACTGTGACCCCTGCAAGGGACAATTCAACCCCTGCCACAGCCTGGCAGCCCATCCCACTGGCCACTCATGCTCCTCCAGCCCAGCTTCACCCACTGCCAGCATCACCAAACAGCCTCCAGGGCAGCCACAAATCCAGCCTGCCCTCATTTCCCTGCCTTCCTCCCGCCTGCACCAATCCCTCCTTGCTCCAGAGGCAGGAATAATATTTAACTCAGGTTCACACTTTGGAGCACGAGCTCCCTCCCAGCCTGGGTCACCCCCAGGCTGTCCCCATCACAGAAGCCATGCTGGATCCATGCTCCCAGCACAGTCACGTGCCCATGGGAGAGCCCAGAGCCAGCAGAAAGCCCCTCTGGAGTGGGAAACACCGGACTGGGAAGCCCGGGGAAGCTCAGCACGGCGTGCTGCTGGCTGTCAGCTGCACAGATATGTCACAGCAGGGTTTTGTGCCACAGCAGGGATTTGTGCCACAGCAGAGCTGTGCAGGGAGGCAGCTCTCCCAGCACATGGGACGGGCTGTACAGGTGCCACACTGGTCAGGGAGACTCACACAGCAAATGTGACACCCTATCCTGAATTTCAAGGCCAACAGATTGTGCCTGGAGCCATCCTCTTCCCCTGGGATACAGCCTGGCTCAGTCTGTGGAGACGGGGATAATCTGGGGGCTTCAGCCCCTTCAGAAAGGAGATGAGACAGGGAGATGCTCAAGGACCGAGCCATCTTCTTGCTCAGCCTCGTGTCCCTTCAAGTGACAGCCAGTGAGATGGCACAAGCAATAAGGCAGCTTTCCCATCACCAGTTCAAAAGCATCCATGCAGTCTGAGATCTGCCAAGAGCTAGAGCAGCCCAGGGTTACTTTTAAGTAGCTGGGAAGAAGGTGGGAAGAAAGCTGAAGAGCCAGCACGCTGCGATGCTGTGCCATGAAGGCTCCAGGAGGGCTGAAGCAGATATAGATGAAGCAGCAGCATATCCAAGCAGGAACAAAGGGCAAGAAGAGAAAAGCTGAGGGCATGCCATGAGGCTGGGCAGTCAGCACCTCCTGGGCAAAGCAAGGGGTGGAGAAGGGACAGTAAAGCTCTGGCTGCCACAGCCTGGTCCTTAATTAGCATCCTGGGAAACGGTGCTGAAAATCAGACACCTCCTGTCCGAAATCTGAGCCTGGATCTGAAAATCTGATCACTGGATCTGATGCTCAAAGAGCAAAGGTCACACCAAAGTCCTGGCTGGGCTCTGCAACCACAGGGCTGAGCACCCCTGTAGTCCAGCTTTGCCCCCTGCCCACCCCCAGCCTCCCCAGAAGGAGCAGAGGCAGCACCAGGAAGGCCAACAGCTTATTTTTAGCCAAGGGAAGGCAGGAGGCTGCGAGCAGCCCTCTGGGCTCTCGCCCTTGGCACAGGGCACACTGCTCTGACTGCTGCCACTGCTGGAACGAGTGCCTCAGGCCTCAGCCCTCCCCACCGCCCTCCCAGCTCTGCGGCACTGGATTCAGCCCCCGGCTGGCATCCCTGACCAGCCCAATCCCTCCCCTGGCGCGAATCCTTCCTCTCCCCAAGGAGGAGGAGGATGCTGGGATCAGCCCAGGAGCCGACAGCTTCCGCAGCAGAAGGATCTGGCTTATTTACAGCTTCTTAACGGAGCGCGGCGAGTCGGGCAGGGCTGACCTTTCCGTGCCTGAGACAAAGAGCCGGCAGCAGCTGGAAGAGCCACGGATCAGCGGTGAGGAGCCCTCCTCTGCCAGGCAGGAGGGAGCGGGAGGCCAGCCCCACGGAGGGGGCTTGGGAACGAGGAGCCAGCCAGGCCACGGGAAGCAAAGAGCGCTGGGATCCCAGCCTGGGAAAAGGAGGGATCGGATTCCTCCCTCCCCGTCCTCACTGGACGGACTCTTCCGGGTAGGGAGTCCTTCGCGCCGCGCTCTGCCCAGCACACCAGCAGCTCCCTGCAGAGCCCAGTGGTTTAGGAAGGAGAAAATACAGGAATAGTGCAGAAAATAACAAAGGGTGTGGGGGGGTGGAGACGTGCCCCCAGCACCGCTCAGCTCCTTGGCTCAGCCCGGCTGCCGACTCATCCCTGCCATGGAAGCAAGAGTGGAACCAAAAGTTTCCCCGTCAGCACAAAACAGGGACAACTGGCCAAACCTTCGACTTGGGCTTCTGCCACCCTGGCGAGGAATCCTCACACTGGGGACTTGCCATGTCCCAGCTTGGGTGCCCACGATGGGTGCAGGGATCTGGTGTGTCCCTGTGGACTCACCGCAGCCCCTCGTGCTGCCAGGAGGGAGGGGTTCGCTGAAGTGAGGAGCTCTCCCAGGCCAGCCCTTGGCACTGCCCGATGGGATGATCCTTCCCATGCCCCTTCCCTTGCTCCGAAGCGAGTTAGTCGCAGGATTTTGGCAGAGGACCCTGCTCAGGGCCATGTCACAGCTGCGCAGTGCCACGAAACAGAAGCACAGATGTCCCAAGGAGCCCAGCCCAGGAGAATTCAGTGTCCCACCTCACGCCCACACCAGGATCTCCATATCCCTCTCCAGCTGCCAGGACAGAGGTGGCCAGTCCACACTTGGAAGAGCAGGACCAGCCCCTTGCTTTGCTGCCGAGGTGGCACAAGCAGCACACGGGATGCTCCTGGCCAGGACTCCTGTGACCCCAATTCCTCACCTCCCCAGGGGCACGTCACTGTGCACCAGCTTCCCACATTTAAATCCAAGACCTCTCCCAGAAGCTCACAAACACAGGAGGACACCAAACTCATCTGTTACTCACATAGAGCTCTCCAAGGAATCTAAGTTGCTTAATTAGTGCTTTAAAAGAGTCACCATCCAGGTGGGTGACACACCAGTGGGTTGTCATGTGCTCTGCATGTCTCAAGCATTTGCTTTCTTCTTTTCTCTACCCTTAGTTAGGTTGCTTCCCCCCCCCCCTCCTTTTTCTAATGAACACATAAAGGGGCAGGTTTTATAAGTCCGTGGAAACTCTATTATCCCTCTGCATTAAAGCCAAAAGCAACTAATTAAAACATCAAAGTCAGATGTTTCATTAGTTTGGTCTCCAAAAGCACTGGCTGTAGGTGGCAGGGAACATGGCTCCCATGGCCAGCTGCACTGAGGGACCCCAAGGGTGGACATCTCCATCACCAGCACCAAGGAATGGGTCTTATTCCATCCTGGGCACAGCACGGGGGTGAGAGGGATGGGGTCAAATTCCCAGCTCACCCAGTTATTTCCTCTTCCACACATGGGTTCTCCATCTGTACAATAGAAAGGACATTGCTGCCCCCATCCATCCTACCCAGCAGGACTCCAGACAGCCAACAAGCATCAGGCAGCATCCCTCAGTCTGCCTGGATCTGCTCCCAAAAGTCCCCAGCAAGACACAGGAGCTGGGGAACACGAAGGAGGTGAGGAACACATGAGGAACACGAAGGAGATGCTGCAGCATCCCCCTCCCCATCTAAGGAGCCGCATCCCATCATCATCATCACCACACGGAGCATCCCTGCATCCCTCTCCTTGGCTTCCCACTCCCCCGGTCCCTGCCACACTGAGCACACCTCGAGCAAAGCAGGGGCTCGCCGGGGGTTTCACCCCGGTTTCCCTCGGGCTCCCAGCAGTGATTTCCCAAGCACAACGCAGCCTTCCCCGGCGGG
>NW_009952434.1:560837-596141 GCF_000747805.2 Chaetura pelagica
CGAGATCCCCGGCAGGAGATTCTCCACTCGCCGAGCACCGCGAGAGCCGGACCCACGGCACGCGGGGCGTGAGCCAGGGCAGGGAATTCCCTCCGTCACCATCTCAACAGGAAAAAAAAAAAAACCAACACAACACACAACAAACCACCAACAAACCCAACCACGACAGAAAAAAAAAAAACAAAAAACAACCCCACAACCGAATAAACACCCAACAAAACCACCACCCAGCAACACCCTTCGCCTTCTCAAGCCTCTACCTGCAGCGCTTGCACCACCTCCCCAGCACCAGCCAGCTCTGCTCCCGCGGGGAAGGAGCCAAGGCTTTGCAGAGGTCCCTGCGTGTCTCCCCGACACGAGGCTCCTCCCGGGGCAGCACCCACGGCCCCACCGCCCACCAGGGTGGGATGGGGACAGAGCCCACTCCCCGAGGGGCTGCGTGATGGAGATGTGGGACCTATGGGAGAGGTCTGGGGACTTACTTGCACCACAGCACCACGTCCCACATGGACACCCTCTGTGGCACCAGTGCAGCAAACCCTCATATCCAAGCCAACTGCTCTGCACGGCCTGTAGGCAACCAAAGGGCACGTAGCTCTCAGGAGGCCTCCAAGAGCCTGCAGCTCCTTCCTTCCAGCCTGGGAGAACCCTCTAACTGGCCTGCAGCCTCCCCTGAGCCCACCAGCCAGCTCACAGCATCCCGAGGGGACAGGCGGGATTCCCTGGGATGAGTGACCCAAGGGGGCAGCCCACAGAAGGCCCAGGCAGGATGGGAACCCCGCGGGGTGGGGCTGGCAGAGCGCGGGGGCGTCAGCTTCTCTGGCTCATGATTAAATAATTCAGGTGCGTTTCAGCGCTCATGGAAGCGAAAGATTGAGGGCACTGTCTGGAGCCAGGCAGAGTTCAGGCAGCTGGCACAAACCCTTGCCTGCTGGGACAGCCCAACAGCAGAAGCATCGTGCCCATTTGGGGTGGGGGGGCACAGAACGGTGCCCCCCCAGTCCCAGGACAGGTCTGGACACCCCACGGGTAGCTCTGAGCACTCACCTCCACCCCAGCTCACTGTCCCTGGGTCGGGGCCACGGGCTGCCCGGCCACGGGCAGAAACAGGCTGCACTGGTTTGAGATTTGCAATCCAAACCCCCACCCAAACTCAGGTCTCCAGAGATAAGAGCACAATAACCTATTGTCCCTCCTCCACTCCCCCCCCCCCCAAGGTCCCTGGGTCGGGGCCACGGGCTGCCCGGCCACGGGCAGAAACAGGCTGCACTGGTTTGAGATTTGCAATCCAAACCCCCACCCAAACTCAGGTCTCCAGAGATAAGAGCACAATAACCTATTGTCCCTCCTCCACTCCCCCCCCTCTGCCCTTTTCGCCCTTTCCCTCCTTTCCCCCCTCTGCCCTTTTCTCCTTCTCCTTGTCTTCTCCTCATCGCTGTCTGTGAACCCTTCCAGCACCTTCCTTCCCTGTCTTCCCTGTAACTCCACACTCTTGTAGCTCACTATACATCAAGACACAGTCAGTAAAATGTGAAACCTTACAGATTTGTTCATGCCAAGCAGTATTTAAATACTATTTGTCCCCAAACTCCTGGTTTTGTTTAGCCACAAAGGGAATTTTTTAAGAAATAGTGAAGGCCTGTCATCCAGCTAAGCATGTGAGCAGGTACGAACACCAAGGATAAGTTTGTTCCACAGATTTAGCTTTCCAGTCACTGAGAAAGCTAAGGTCTGTTTTGACATTGCATAGAAAGGACCAAGCACTGGTTCAAAGACAGAAGGCCAGAACCCCAGAAAAAAGTATCTTTATCTGAACTTAGTTCAGAGCCCAGAAGGCAGTGGAGCACGAGTTTCCTGGCAAGATAGGTTTTTTCTTCTAAAAATTATCCTTCTTAGAGTACAAAACAACCCAGGTCTGACAAGACTTATTTGAACAGTAGAAGAGCTTTGAATGTCAAGATTAAGGAAAGATATGTTAATGAGACCCTAAACCCAATACAGTACAGAGAGGGTGAGACCTGTCTTAGATGTGGAGATGTTTTCATATTACCTGCAGTGACCAGTTTCTTCAAAAAACTCGAGAAAGCATTGATGTTAGCCTGCACCCAAAGGATGGGAGAACACTTTATTAATGACAAATTTAGGAGAGTTTTATTCTTCATCCAGCTCAGAGCAAAACCAAATGTAAAAAGAAAAAATGTTTCCAGAATCATGAGCTGAGCATGACCTTCTGACCAGTTTCAGTCAAGTGCATAAAGCACGACTCTGCAGAAAGCACTGCATTTCAGCCCTCATTTTTGCCTGTGAACAGTGAGTGTTCAGAGAATATAGTCAGACTTATTAATCTGGTGCTTAAAGATGTCACCTAATCAAGAGCTAGGATCAGGAGGAAATCCCCAGCTGACATTAAAATGTTAAATGCAATGGACTGAATCCAATCATTATTTTTATTGGAATTGCTAATATATGGGATGGGGCTGGATGGTCAGATTTCCAAGATAAACATGTGACATCATTGCCACTGGAGACAGGGACTGATTGAAGCTTTCAACCTGTTCTGTGCTGCTGCTGTGCCAGGTTATACTCCACTTCCACCCCAGGCCTGCTGACATCTGGGCAGTCAAGAAGATACTGTGAGGTCAGGGAATCCCTATCACAGCAAGAGTGTCAAGGTGCTCTCATGCATCACAACAGCTACAAACTTGCACGGCTGCCCAACTATTATGCTAACTCCCATCTTCCATGAGACACTTCCTTCTTTTGGTACCCATGACATCTGAAGCTCAGGGATTTTCAGTCCCTGAGCTAACGTAGCATATAAACCGAAAAACCACCTCCTTCCAAGAGCAAATGAATTTAGCTCTGTGAAGAAATCTCACAGCAGGCCTTCATCTCTTCAGGTTGCATATGTGCAACATGTAGCCACTGTAGCAAGATAGCCCTCCTTGTCATGAAAGAGCCTTTGGAGTTAGCTGATAAGTTTCCCTGCCAGTCTGAGCTGCTTCAATGCACGGATAGGTCATAAACCCTTCTCCCAGAAAATCCTTCACCACAGAAGAGGAAAATGACTGGGGTGTTTTGACAGCCTTCAGCTATCTGAAATCACTTTGTGAAGCATTACAGGGTCCCAGCCAAGAACACTCACTCTTAAAATAGAAATCAAAATTAAATACCTTTACTTCATTTTTTTCATTAAAGAATGGGACCCTCCCCTGGCACTGCAGTGTGTGACCCCCTGGGCAGTGTGTGACCCCCTGGGCAGTGTGTGACCCCCTGGGCAGTGTGGGACCCTGTGGCAGTGAGGTGCATGCACCCCCAAAGCAGCAGGACCCCAACCCCCTAGGGCAGTGTGAGTACCCCAAATAGCGGGAGCTTTCCCCTGCCCAAAGCCCTCCCCACTCCAGGCATGGGAAAAGCAGATCTCCAGAGCACTGTGAACAGTAACAAAAACGGGGTTCCTCGTGGCCACTGTGGTTTTGGGGTTCCCCGTGGCCACTGTGGTTCCTCACAGGCACCGTGATTGAACCCCAGGAGCTGCCGTGTGCTCCTTGGGGTGTCCCCAGCCCTCTAACCACGGGGCACAGTTCTCTAACCCCCCCGAGATCGACTGTCCCCTTGGGTGACAGCAGCACTGGGCTGCGCCTGAGCTTAAATAACGGCCCCTTCACCCTCCAAGCTCAAACCCTTTTTTAGAAGCAAGCAGGAGGAAAAAACCCTCCCTGAAACGTGCCCGAAGCGTGTGAAACCTGCGTGGCTCCTGTGCAGCAAGGCTGGGTGTGGGCAACCTTAAATCAGCCTTAATCCCAGCTGCAGCCCCACGTTTGGGCAGGCAGCCCCGTTCAAGTTAAACCAGTGGAACATCTGTGCACGCACAAGCCCTAATTAGTGCTGGTAATGTGTTTGTTTTTTTTCCCCCCTTGAGGGCCTGCACCTCAATAATTCTGCATTCCTGAGCAGTCCCAGGGCACCGTGGTGCTGCAGGAGGCAGGTTACTGGAGAGCCACGGTGCTCCCAGTAGATGCTCTGGGCCCTTTGCTGGGGGAATTCCTCTCCATGCTGGTGGAGCCACTCGTGCCCCCCTCATCCTGCTTGGGACCCTCCCCCTGGCACTGCAGTGTGTGACCCCCTGGGCAGTGTGGGACCCCCTGGGCAGTGTGGGACCCCCTGGGCAGTGTGGGACCCTGTGGCAGTGAGGTGCATGCACCCCCAAAGCAGCAGGACCCCAACCCCCTAGGGCAGTGTGAGTACCCCAAATAGCGGGAGCTTTCCCCTGCCCAAAGCCCTCCCCACTCCAGGCATGGGAAAAGCAGATCTCCAGAGCACTGTGAACAGTAACAAAAACGGGGTTCCTCGTGGCCACTGTGGTTTTGGGGTTCCCCGTGGCCACTGTGGTTCCTCACAGGCACCGTGATTGAACCCCAGGAGCTGCCGTGTGCTCCTTGGGGTGTCCCCAGCCCTCTAACCACGGGGCACAGTTCTCTACCCCCCCCCCCGAGATCGACTGTCCCCTTGGGTGACAGCAGCACTGGGCTGCGCCTGAGCTTAAATAACGGCCCCTTCACCCTCCAAGCTCAAACCCTTTTTTAGAAGCAAGCAGGAGGAAAAAACCCTCCCTGAAACGTGCCCGAAGCGTGTGAAACCTGCGTGGCTCCTGTGCAGCAAGGCTGGGTGTGGGCAACCTTAAATCAGCCTTAATCCCAGCTGCAGCCCCACGTTTGGGCAGGCAGCCCCGTTCAAGTTAAACCAGTGGAACATCTGTGCACGCACAAGCCCTAATTAGTGCTGGTAATGTGTTTGTTTTTTTTCCCCCCTTGAGGGCCTGCACCTCAATAATTCTGCATTCCTGAGCAGTCCCAGGGCACCGTGGTGCTGCAGGAGGCAGGTTACTGGAGAGCCACGGTGCTCCCAGTAGATGCTCTGGGCCCTTTGCTGGGGGAATTCCTCTCCATGCTGGTGGAGCCACTAATGTAAACGTGTGCTGGTAAAACCAAGCTCCATTCAGCTCCCAAAAACTGGACCTGCCCACTCGGATGAGCTGGTTGTGAGGCAGTTTGGGTGCCCTGGCAGTTATTTGAAGTCGACTGCAAGACTTCAGAGCTGCTGGTGTTGGATGTGAGTGGAGTCTCTGCCTCCTTTCAGTAGTTCCCAGCACAAGAGGCATTAACCTTCTCCCATGCCCTGCAGCAAAGGGGTCTCATCTTCAGTGGGGGGGGTTCTTGGCATCTTCCTGGGGAGTTAAATGGGGTTTTTCCTTCTTCACACAAAAAAAACCTCCAGGGCTGGAGGCTTTGATGACAAGAGCAAACCTTGTACCTCAAAGCAAGCTTAGGCATCTTCTACTCTGGGTGGCTCCCTGGCCTGTTTGCTACAAAAAATGGGAATAAACACGTGGCTTTTAGCTGGTGCCTGGCTCCCCCTCCAGCAGGATAAAAAGCACTGACCACATCGGGCCCAGGTGACTGCTAAACAGCTTGAAAAATAGCTGGTGATGCAGACAGTGCTACCAGTGGGCTGGGATGCAAAACTGCTATTGAGACATAATAGCCTTTTAAACCAGGTTTTTCTGAGCTTGGAAGGAATCTCTGACCATCTGGATTTGGC
Source organism: Chaetura pelagica (assembly GCF_000747805.2). Lineage (NCBI taxonomy): Eukaryota > Metazoa > Chordata > Aves > Apodiformes > Apodidae > Chaetura > Chaetura pelagica. The sequence continues at coordinate 566,439 of NW_009952434.1, forward strand.
CTCCTGAAAGGAAATCAGCCTTCCTGCCTGGGGGAACCTGTTGTTAACAGGGCAATTCACGCTTTCAAAAATGCTGGGAATTTGCAGCTTCCTCGGGGCTTGGGCTCAAATGAGGAAAGGCAGATTTTACAGCCCGGGCACTTGCTGTTGAAGGAATTAGCCAAAATCCTTTTGCAAAACGTGCTTCCCATCCAGTGGCAGGCTGCAATTAAAGAGCTGGTACTTAGCAGCTCCTGCCTGGTGTGTTTCCATTACAGCAACCATAAACACGGAGGCTGCAATCCCCTTCCAGTTACATTTAAGGAAAAGGACATGGAGGAAAAGTCAAAAGCCTGGCAGGAGCAGCAGTGTCACCTCTGAGTGAACAGCCAGACCCCTGAGTGAAAAGCCAGACCCTGCTCACACCAACGTGTTCAACTGCAGCAAAATGGGGCAGAACACTGGGAAAAGTTACTCTGTGAAATATTTTTGGGTTGGAGCAGCCCAGGGCTGATGCTGATCTAAACCTGACCCAAAGAGCACATGCTCCTGCTTCCCAGAATCTCTGCTCTGCTTGCTGGTGCCACATCTCTTGCTCCATCCCTCTTGTCACAGGGCCACCCACTCTCCCCATCCCACTCTTGGGGCACCCAGTGCTTTGCCATCCCTGGAGAGGTGACAGTGATGTTTCCACACTGCTCTGGGGGGGGGTGTGACAGATGATGCTCTGTGATTACCCTCTGAGCTCCAGGAGGGATGCATGGAGCCTCATCCTGGCCCAGGAAGCAACTCCCAGGTGCTTTGGAAAAGGAGCAAAGACTCCCACAGTGACCAGCAGCATCAGAGCCCATGATCAGGGACCTAAACTCCATGGGAAGCCCTGCTGTGATGGGAGCTGGGAGCTGTTACCCATATTTTAGTCCCTCTTTTCTTTTCCAAACGCTTTTCTTCTGGGTGCTGTGGAAGCCAGAGAGTCCCTGGCCTAAAAGAGACCAGCAACAACATAAAATAAGCCCAAAATACAAAAATAAATAAATAAATCATCAATCCACCAGGCTCTTCGTAAAAATCAGGCTTAACTGATGATTTCCCTTTAAAACCAGTATGGAACTTCAGAATAGTTTGCCTTTAACGTCTCCCAGGCTGGGAACTTGTAGGTGGAGTTTTAGCCCAAAATGAATTGAATCAGCCAAGTTGTATCACTCAAGCTACAAACCCATCCCAACCCGAGGCCAGATCCTGATCTCATCCCCGCGGGTAAAAATCCAGCAAAGCTCCTCTGGAATCAACGGGGAAAGATGTTTGTCACGGTGCCGGGAGAGCCTGAGAGCAGGATTGGACCCCCAGGGTTTCTCATGGAAACACTGACTGACTCTTAAGCACCAGGCAGAGCCGGGCGTCTGTAAAATCTCTCTCCATTCAAGGGCTAAATATAGGGAGAGAGCGAGCGCCAGCGATTCAGGGCTCTGGGATAAATAAACCCCCGGTGGTTGCGGCGGGAGAGGCTTTGTTGGAAGCGCCGGGGGCTGCCGGGGGGTCCCGCTGCTCCCAAGTCCCCTCTGCTGGGCAGGGTGGGCGCCCGCAGGGTCCCAGCAGGGAGCAGGGCGGCTGGAAGTGTTCCCAGGTGATGCCCGCGGGGCTGATGCACAAGGGGTTTGGGTTTTTTTCCCCCCTTGTTTCTTCTTCCCCTTCTCTCTCTGCTCAGTGCTGGGTGCTGCTGAGGCCCCCACAGCTGCCTGTTCGTGGGGCTCAGGTTGATCTGCAGAGCAAGGAGAGCCAGCTGGGTGCTGCTGGTGGGAAGGGTCCCATCCTGACCATCCCAAATCCCCTCTCTGCCTTTTCCCTGCTCTGCCTCACTTGGTTCTGGGCTTTCTCCTTAATCCACAGCAGCTCCCCATGGCTCCCCCCCAGCCACGGGATTGCAAATAAACCCATCACCATGGTATTGCTAATAAACCTCTCCTGGACCATTTCTGCTCTCAATTACTCTAACAGCCCCATTAATTTCTAACTAAGCAGCTGCTTCATCGAGGGAGGGGGGCTGGAAATAAAAAGCAAAACAGAAGAGGAAGGATTTGGGCCCAGTTTTGCTTTATGATGGTGATTAGGAGGCCAAATGATTTGCTCACCTAAGGAATTTGTCACCAAAGTGCCTGTGAGCTGACAGACATGCTGTGTTTTCCCTGTGACTGACAGCACCTTCCCTCCCCCCACCCCTACACGTTCTCATTTGGAGCTGGAGCCACAACAGGCTCTAAATCTATTAACGCCTGTTATTAAACCCCTCATATTTGTGACAGCTGAGAAAGAGCCTCTGAGCTGCTGCTTCCCAAGCACCTTTGAGCAGGACAAAGGGAAGCACCAGGTCTCAGGGATGAGATGAAGACTCACCAGTGCTGCTGGAGATCCTTCTTTCTCTGTGGAGCACCCACCAGGGCACCCTGTGGTTAGGACAAGGCAGATGTTCCCCCCAACACCACCTTGAGATCTGTGGGGACCCCTTGCTCCCCTCCAGAGGGAAACAGCTCAGAGATCCTCACCTCCATCTCAAAATGAACATTTCCTCCCTCCCGTTCTGACCTCGTTTCATTCCTCACATCAAGGAGGAACCTTGTACTCGGTGTTTGCATCACGGTAACACCTCGGGGACCTTAGTGGGACTGAGGAAAGTCCCTGCTGCCGGGAGTGACAAGGCAGTGGGTAGTGCTGAAAGAGAGGGGAGAGAAGTGACAGCGCGGGAGAGCTGCTCTCCTGTCACTCACAAGCTGTCAGAGAGCTGGGGAGGAGGGAGGAGCACCCGAGCTCCGGAGTCCTACTTTGGTGCCTTCCTTCCAGAGATGGAGATAAACCAGTGGCCTCTTCCCATGGTTGGAGATGCTGTTGGTCCCAGCCCGGGCGCTGCAGGACCCAGCCAGGGGATGTCACAGAGCCTGTGGTGCCAGGACACAGCAGGGACCAGGACACCACTGCAGAGGACACCCCAGCAGCCCCTTTGGTGGGGACATTTGTGCCCTCTCACTGTCCCTCTGTAATGCCACAAAGTTGGGAGCAGCCCTCTAAAAGGAAGGGCTGGCTCACCCTTCCAGCCTGGCTCAGCCCACTGCTCCCAAAAACCTGCTTTTGGAGCCCAAAACCATCAGTGAAAGCCCAGGGAGAGCAGCCAGGGTGACACTGTGTGGACTGAGCTGGCACACAGAGCCAGGCAGGGCTGGCATTGCCCAGCAAACCACCCTGAGCCTGCAGACACTCACCTCCTCTGCTCCCATGTGCCAGGCTCCAGCACAACGGTACCAAACATGAAGCCTCCCCTCAACCCCACCTTAAAGCTGCACGTTGGGCTCTTTTGGCAGTATAATTAATGGTACTTTGTCAATGTCACAGGGGAGAGCCCAGCCCATGGAAACACCCCCCATGAGGGGGAGAGACATGGCAAAGCTGGGTTGAGAAAGTTAAAGATGCAAAGGTGACCTCTTCCCAAAATGGAGAAAGAGGGAGAAGAGAAAACCACCCACCCTACCATGTCCACAGGAAAACAAAAAGAAACAACTATTTTATTTGAATAATAACCATCAATAATGCATTGCTATGAAGCTGCAGATGACTGCAATTAAAAACAAAACAAAACAAACAAAAAAAGCCTTGCATTCCCTGAGCAAAATCTAAATTATTCCTCACAGCTTCTGCACTCACTGAGTTATATTAAAATGAAGCAGTTCCTGGTGTGGCTCAGCAGAGCTGGGGAGCCCGGGTGGAAGGCATAAAAAGGAGAAAAAAGGCAAGGAGAAAGAAGAAGAGCCCTAATGTAGGGGGTTATAAATATTTTAGAGCTGAGGAGGAGTGGGGAGCCACGGATAGAGATGCAATTGCGGGTGTCTGTGGTGGGAGGGAGGAATTAATCACACGAAAGGACAAGAAAGTTTTCTGGAGGAGCACAAGCCCACACCATGGCTGGAATGGCTCGGGAGGGTCCCTGGGAGCCAGGGATGGACAGTCTCAGGTTTTCTCCAGAGGATGAAAATGTGGCTTGGTGATGGTGACCTACCTGTGCTGGGTGCTGGGGGCAGCGTGCTGGGTCCGGGTTCCATCAATACCTTGGGAAATATGGAGTGCAAATATTTACTGGGAAAAATCCCAAGAAACCCCAGCTGGGATCGTGTTGGGTCCATTATGCAGGTCCAGCCTCCCCTGGCCCCAGGGCAGCGTGAGCAGCCCCTTTCACCAGCTCTGCTCAGATGCTGTTCCAGAGGCTCAGGCACAACCTGCCTGTGGGAGGAGGTGACTGGGCACGTTGCACCTCACAAACTCTTCTCCCAGTCACCAGCAGGCAGGATCCTGGTGCAGGAGGGGCTGTGGCTGCTGCTGGAGGCAGAAGAGCAGGATAACACCACTGCATCTCATACCCTGACATTCACAAAGCCAACAACAGGCAGAGCAAACACCAGCTGGCAAAGCCTCCTATCACTATCCAAACACCAGCTCTGCTATCCCAAGAGGAGCAAACAGATTCAGGTGCTGGGCTTGCTGCACCTTGCCCTCTCTGTCATCTCCTGCCCCTCTGTGCCCTGGAGGGGACAGAGCAGGGAACCAGCCCTCCAGCAAACATCACCCTCCATGGCTGCCCCAAGACAGGGACAGCAAACCTGTCGTCTTCCCTGTGGAGAACAAATGCTCAGAGTCAGCTTTGTCTCCTCCCCAGGAGAGCATCAGCAGAGCCAGAGCTGAGGGAGGTCAAGGCTGTTCATGCAGCTGGAGCCTTTCCCCACCCTCCACAAACTGCTCTGTCCCCAGAGCAGACCAAAGCCAGCGTGGGAGGCAGTGGCTTATCAGCCCCCACAGTGTGTGCCAGGACCAGGGAATCCTCCCGAGGCTCAAATGTTTTCTCTTGCCCTCACAGCTCCCAGCTGGTGCTTCCCAGACACTTCACAGCTGTGGGGACATCCCCATCCTCTCTGGCTCCTTCTTCTGCAGGCTGAGCAGAGGGATGATCCTGCAGGCAACATGGGAACCCCGTTCCCAGCTCCAAGCCTGGTCTCCAGCTGCCATTTATCTGTCCCAACGTGGTCCTGGGTGCAACCAAGTGCTGCTCAGGGTCCCAGCCACCTCTCCTGCCGTATCCCCATCTACACTGGTTGGAAAAGCTCAATGGCACCTGCTGGGAGTCTCTGCAGGTACTAAAACCTCTGTGCCTGAGTGTGCCTCTTTAAAAATTAAAGCCTCAGTGAGAAAGAAATGAGTCATGACGGGCAGAGACGAAGCTCACGGCATCTGCAAATCACTGAAGAAAGGAGAGGCAGCAGCAGGGCTGGGGCTGGCTGGAGCCACCACTGCCTCCCATGCACTGGGCAAAGGTTGAAGATGAATTGGAAAGGAGCCAAGGCACAGGATAGGGTGTGCTGGGGGAGCTGAATATTGGCGTGACAGACACTGTAGGGGTGAAGACATCCTCCCTCGCCCAGTCTCGTCTGTCCCCACCAAGCTGAGAGCAGATCTTATCACTCTAGTCCTGCAGAAACCAAGCCCTGGCTAGGCATCCAGGCACACCACACTTGGAAATACTGATCCTTGCCTTTGGGAAGGTGACAGGGCCCTCCCACCTGGGCACCTGTGGAGCACTGCCCTGACACACAGCACCAGCCACCGCCAGGCTCTAAGTGCCTCACCTGGATCTCAACCAGCCATCCTTGCCTGGTGCTGGGGCTCCATCCCTAGTCACCCCTGTGAGAGCAGCATGGTCAGGGTGGCACCCCAGCCTTCAAACCAGGGTCCCCAAAGCCGTAAGGATGGCTGAGGCTCTGGCCAAACCCAAACTAGACCCAACCTCCTGGCCACCAATGCCCACTAAGTGCCAGACCCCACAGCACAGCCAGCCCGGGACAGAAGGTGGGGTGCAGAGTCACCAAAGGCTGAGAAGCCTGATGCTGCAGTGCCCAAAGCTAATACCTGAGCTGCAATAGCTGGTGCTGCAGACATGGCACAGATGTATCTCTGCTGCAAGATGTGCATGTGTCTCACATCAGCAGAGACACCAGCAGCTCCTGGCCCTGCTGAGGCGGCTGATCCGTGACGTGGGAACCTGCCCTTCATTTCCAGTGGCACCAATATGTTTTCTTCCTTCCCCCTCTTCTCTGCCAGCCCCAGTTTGCTCCATGTGGGACACAGCAGGCAATGAGAAAGCACCCTGAGTGATGCTGGGAGGCCCAAAGCTGGCATATCCCAGGCTGCTGAGGAGCACACAGCTAACAGAGGCCAAAGGCTGGGCAGTGTCCCCAGCAGCTCCCGGTGAACCCAGGTCATGCATGACACATTTCATACCTAAAGGATGTGTTTGTGAGTCTAGAGCAGGGCTGCCAGCAAAGAAAAAATCCAGCATTTGCTTTGGGGGTGGAGCCAACAGGGTCAGTGTGCATCCCTCCTGAAGCCCAGGCTGCATCCTGCCAAGGGAACACTGCCCCAGGCAGGGTGAGGGATGAAGCTGCATGTGGCTCTGCCAGGCTGGGATGGTGTCTGTAGGGTTCAGGGTGTGTATCTCCAAGCCAGGTGTTCAGAAGCAGGACACAAGCCCACAGCCAGGCCACTTGTGTTGCCAGGGCTGTGTGGTCTGGCAGCTCCGAGATGTGTACACATCTTGGTAAAATACATCAAGACCCTGGTTTGAAGAGGGGACTTGAGCCAAGTGCCTGCAATTGTCTGCACGGGAGAGTAACCTTTGGGGAGCAGAACCTCTGTGCTCTTCACTGAGCTCAACAGAAATTGTTCTGCTCTGCCGAGCTGGAAATTGGCTGCAGATCCCATCACCCAGGCGTTGGCTCTGAAGAGTAGATTTTCCTTTCAGACATTAACTGTGGGCAATGCCACGAGCAGACAGGGAGGAGGAGGAGGAGGAGGAAGGCTGATGCTGTCCCTCGGGTCCCCCACAGCAGCGGGTGTGGGCTCAGCTCTCCCAGTGCAAACCCAGACAGAGCAGGAAGCAAGAGATGTCTGCAGCAGGGCTGGAGAAGAGGCAAAGATGCTTGGGAAGCTTTGAGTCCTCCAGCCCTGCCAGACTCATCACTTATCCTTTATCCTGGTCCCCCTCTGACTAATTTCCTTCCTCCCTTTCATCCTGCCCTCCTGTGCCCATCCCTGGCCCTTTCCCTCCCCACAGCTGAGCTGCACAGGGATTGGAAACGCGGCTTCCAGCCCAAACCCTAGAGCAAACCAAGAGGACACAAAAGCACCCGCAAGGACCAAGCTGACTCCTTCTGACAGCCCAGGAGATCAGTGTCCAGCTTTTTCTTTTTGTCCCTCCCCAGCAGCTGCCGAGCAGGGGCGCTGGGACCCGGGCCCGGGGGAAGAGCAGCAGCCCCGACGGCGCCGATTCAGGCAACGCCTTTAAAGGCAAAGGGCTGGGCAGGAGAGGCCGGTGGCACAGGCAGCACTATCTGCCCACGATGACTAACTCCCTCCTCAGCACACCCTCTGCTCCTGGGCAGTGGCAGGAACTGCTGTCAGAAAGCAGAAGCTGGTTCCTTCCCTCTTTCTCCCCACGAAGATTTTCCAGCGCCCGATCGTTCTGCAGTGCTGGTGGAAATTTGCTCCTGCTTCTCTGGGGTAGTTTGCTTGGTTTGTTTGGTTTTTCCAGCTGTCTCTCAGCATCATCTGCCCCTGAGCTGAGTGTCTTCAGAGGACAAGCATCATCTCTGGCATCACACTCTTGCCTCCAAGCAAGGAACTCACTTGGTTTTGCTTCAAGCACTGGGAGACCCACGAGGACAAGTGGCTCATTCCCCTGCATCCAGCTTCAATGTGGGTCATCAAGGGTCCCTGGTGAAGGGGAGCCAGCCCTGGGCACAGTATGAAGCAAACCACAGCCCCCCCAGAATGGCAGGGCCTGGCTCCAGCACTGCTGGGCACAGCTCTGCTGAGGACAGGCTCCAGACAAGGGGAGCAGAGAGGGATCCAGCAAACCCTGGGATTGATCCTGGAATTTGTTAGAGTGAGCCAGGAGCAGCAGAAGAGGAGAAAGTGTCACCCAAGGGGACAGGCAGGTCTCTAGCACCCCAGCCTGAAACACTCAAACATCAAAAAGGGACAGAACTGTCACCTCCTCAGGTACCAATCAGGCAACACAGTGGAAAACTTGGAGACTGGAACACGTTTGGGGAATGTCAGAAGCAGGTGGCAAAAGCCTCCCACCAGGTGCTGGGGGACCCTTGCTTCAGCTCCCCACAGAGCCAGACCTGCCCAGGCAGGCACCTCACAGCCTCCCAGGCACCTTCACACCTTCTCTGGCAGCAAAAGGACTCTCAGCAGACTGGATCCAGCCCAGTTCCTCAGCCAACACCACCAACACGAACCACAGCAGCATCTCTAGCTCCATAACTCGCCCTGACACCAAACCCACTTCCTCCAGTGCACTAGCTCATCCCTAATCAACTTCTCAAGTAACAATTAAAAAGCCCCACAGGCTGTAATTCCCAGTCCCTGCTCAACTATAGGTAGCCAATGGCCAAAGAACTCTCTTAGTGCTCCTTCCCTAAATCTGTTCCTAATTAGGAGTGGACTTACCCCTGCTATTAATTGCTGGAGTCATTCATTAGATATCACAGGTGATCTGTTTGGAAAAGCAGGCAGCAGAGTGACAAATTAGTTCATAACAAATGGAGAGAGAATCAAAACCATGGTAAAGCCTCTGTACCTGTCCAGGGGACAGCAGAGGCTGGTGGCTCCCAGGAGGAAGCTCCTGGCTTTGCAATAAGTGGGGTTTGGGTGGTTGTTCTTTTTTTTTTTCCTTGCCTGGTGCAGGGAGTGCTGCAGAGATGATGCTCAAGATGCTGCCAGCCCCAGGGGCTGTCACTGCAGACCAAGGAGCTTCACCCAGCAGGATGCAGAGCCCTTGTCCCCACTCACCCCAGCCCTGTGTCCCCAGCCACCAGCTCCTTGTCACCATGTCCAAGCCCCCAGGGGAGCTGGGACTGAAACAATCTTTCCAAAGCAATGGCTCTGAACAAGGATTCATCTTTAGTGATCAGCATGAGCACTCTGCCCAGGGCCAGTGCTGGGGTGCAAGAATCCCATCTTCTCCCAGGTTTCCCACCAGACACAGGGTTTTCCCTCAGGCCACAGAGCTGGGAAATCAGCTGGGAAATCATCTAACCCAGCATCAGGCAAGTGCAGGGAATGTCCCCCCCTCATGAGCATCACCAGCCTTGCAGGAGACAGCAGAGTGACACAGATGGGGTGGCAGGAGAGCACAAACCCTTTCCTAAACTTCCCTGAAAATAGGTTAAGGTCTTCTGTGCCTCAGTTTCCCCCCAGCTGCCCACTGCCCTCACCTCCTGCACCCCAGGGTGGATAAGTCATGGCCAAGCCTGTTGGCTGCACTCACTGCTGAAAGCATCGGGTGCTATTATTAGCTTGAAGGGAAGTGAAAGTGTTTCTGTGCCTCAGCATTTCATTTTTCCCTCTTAACAAGACCTGCATGGAAACAAATTAACCCTCTACACCCAGACCCCACCCAGGGAATCACCAGCCACAGGGCCATTCCCTGGGCCTGGGGAGCAGCAGCTCAGGACTCCCAGCAGCTCCAGGCTGCAGTTCCAGCTCTTTTTCAGCCATTTCACCATAATTAGGCTGTTTTGGTGGTGCATGAGCTCTGTGCTCCCTCCACCACCACCAGGTCACCACGAGGGCCCAGAGCCCTCAGTGCCTTTGCTACCTGAACCAGCTCTCCATGGTTTCTCAGATGGAAGCTGCTCAGCAGAAAAAAAAGCCACCACACAAACCAAACCCCAAGGTGTGTGAAGTGACAGAGCAGTTGAGCTGCATTCTGGGCTAATGGCTGGTGAAATTACATTAAAAAAAATGGAGCAAAGCAAAACCCTGGAATGTAGATGAGTGTAAACAGCAAGAGAAACTGGGACGCAACTTGTAAGCAGGGGAAGGAGCTGTTTGTGGCTGGGTGATGGGCAGCCTGGGTGACTCACACAACCAACCAGTTCCAGCTCTCCTGGGGACTGGTTCAACTCCAGGCTGAGTGACCCGGGGACCTGGCGATGGGCTCTGTGACAAGGACATGGGAGCTCTTGGCCCTGCTCTTAGTGGGGACAGATCTCCCCAGAAGGCAGCAGCTCTAGGCCTGGCCAGCCTCATGAAGTTGCATTTTCCCCAGCAGCTCAATGACATCCAAATGTTTTCCAGCCACAAGGAGCCAGGGCAAGGCTGAGCCCATGGCCTGGGGGCAGATGGTCTGTGGTCCATCACCAAGTCCTTAGGGATGCTCCAAAGGAGGATTATTTGCTGCTTCTGTCTGGCAGCTGAGGACAGTGAGGAAACCCTGGAGAAAGGTCAGGAGAGCACTGGGACAGGGAAGAAATGTCCCCTAACCATCCCTTTCAGCCCCAAGCCTGAGCAAGCAGATGGAGGCAGAGTGGGATGACAACGTAGATGGTGTGAGGAGAGAGATAAGCAATGAGGGGAGTTGGGCATGAGACAAGCAGGGGGATGGATGTGGAGGGACAGAGGGACAATTGCACAGCCAGACAGACACTGCAGGGCCAGAAGGGCAGCACGTCCAGGGTCTGAGGGTGCCCTGGGCAGGGGCAGTTCACCAGGTGCACATTTGCTGGTGCCACCTCCAGAGGAGAAAGCCACCTGCTGACTAACAATAATGAATTATGATAATGAATAAGCATTCGAGCCGGGCTGTGCTGTCAGGCCGGGCTGACAGGGGCCGGGGAAGGAGTTTTTTTGCAGCCCTGCTGCCTCCCCTGGCCCGGTGCCTCAGCCAGCCCCGAGGCCACCAGGACATTAACCCGCTTTTCCACCAGCGCCTGCTGGCCACGTCAGCCGGCTTTTAATTACACCGAGCACTTCCGAGCATCCCCCGCAGCCCGTTTGGGAAGATCCGGAGCTGGCAGAGCCCGGGCACAGGGCAGAGCCTGCCCCGGGGGAGGCTGCACTCCCGACCCCTCCAGCTCAGTGCCAGGGCTCCAGCAGAGCTCCAGGCTCTGCCCACCCCTTGTGCACCCCCAAACCTGCCCCATCCTCCCCTCAGGGGATGTCCTCTCAACATCTGCTGCCTACCTGGAGCTTCTGAGCTTTTCCTGCTCTCCTCACCCTGAGCTGGGACAGTGCCACGACCCACAGGTGCCCGTCGGGGGGGCCCAGCTGCTCCCCAAACCTGCTCTGTCTCCCAAAGCCTCTGCTCCCAGAGCTCTGTGATGGAGGGGATTTCTCCTTCCTTTCCTTCACTTTAAACGTGCAGCCCCTGTGGTTGCAGAGCTGCACCCCCTGCCAGGAGGGGCAGCCCCCCAGGAGGGGGGAAACACCCCCTGCCAAGGGGCAGCCCTTGGTGCAGGGCTGAGCTGACACTGAACATCCAGCCCTGCACCCCCTCTGCAAACAGGAATCCCCCCCCACACCCCACCCAGCCATTTTCTGTGTGCCCAAGCCCCACACACCTCTCAGAGGGGTTGGGGGGAGGGGGAAACTTGGCAGCAGGTACCTGCTCCTCACCAACTAATTCTGCTCCCTGCCACCAGCCAAGGGCTGGCAGAAAAAAACACATCCATGAAGCTGCTCCCGACGTGCCTTTCCATAAGGGGAGCAAACCTGCTGGCACCAACACTGCTGGCAGAGGTGCTGCTCTCTCCCAGCTTGCTTCCAGTCCAGAAGATCAGCCCAAAACCCAGTGTCTCTGCTGGGCACCCCTTGCAGGGTGCTCAGGGTGACAACCTACCCACAGCCCCTGTCCACCCCCAAACCACCCCCTCTGCACCACATCACCTCCCCCAAACCCAGCAGCAAAGACCAACCTGCTGGTTACAGCACCTTATGAGCTGAATGCGAAGAGGCCATTAAATAAATTAATTAACGAGCATGTTAATTAGAGATCAGAAAGCTCTGGGAGAGCAGGTGGGAGGGAAAGGAGCTGGATGGCCTTTGTACCGCCAGCAGAAGGGCAGCTCTGTTTGGGGAACCCCCCTCATGTGCTGCTCTTGCAGTGTGGACACAGTGGGGCCACGGTGGGGACACAGAAAGGGGTGGCTGGCACCCCCAGGGGGTTCCAGGGGGTTCCAGATGCCCCCTCACCCATCAACAGGGCTACCCCTGCAAAGACAGTGCTCAAAGCATCACTGCCAATACCCGTCTGTTTTCCCCTCTTGCCATGGAGACGCCTCCTTACATAAACCCTGCTAAGTAGGACGGCCTTTTATATCTTCCTTCCATCACTGCTGGTGGCTGTGGAGGCTCCAAGACCTCCGAGCCATCCCCACTGTCTGCTTGGCAGCCAAGGAGAAACACAATCAGAGCGTGTGTTGCTGGGCTGCCCCCACACCCAGCCCCGTGCCGTGGCCGTGCCAGCTCTGGAAGGGGCTGCACCCAGCCCAGGCACTGGTCACCAGTGCCATCTGGGTCTGTCCAGCACTGTATTGGGTCCTGGAGGGCCCTAGGATGGTTTTGAGCCAGGAACAAGGAACAGGGAATTAATTGGAGTGGCTGAGTTCATGCGTTGCCCTCCCTGGGACAGGGGATGTTGGAGCAGGGCAGATGGAGGGGATGAGTGTGAGATGGTGGCAGCACCAAGCTCTGATCCCCCCAACACCAGGCAAACTGCCCATAGTACTGTGGCACCCCCTAATTCATGATCCTGTACTGTTCCCTCTGGGCAGGGCTTCCCCTCCCCTGCCCTCTCCATGCCTCCCTGCTGCCTCTTCCCCAGCCCTGTCAGACATCTAAAGCGACAGCTTTAACAAGGGTAAATTTTTGATGAACAAGATATTAAATATTTGTGGCTGTTACATGAGCTTTCAATAATTCAACACCAAAGTGCAGGCAAGGTGTAGGCAGCCCCAGCAGCCTTGTCCTGGGCTGCTGTGCTCTCTTTGTGACAGCAAAGGACACAGTGGCTGTGTGGGACATGGATGCACTGGACATGGCCAGAGACCCTGGGCAGAGCAAGCTTGAAACTCTCCACCTCACACTGCAGGGAACACCCTCCAGGGACAGAGCTACTTCAGCAACAAAATCAGTTTAATTCCCATGAAAACTCTCCCAGGGATAGAGGAGCCACTCAAGTGCTGATGTGCTGGACACTCAGAGGATGTTCATCATGTGCTCTGGATGCCCAAGGCCACGTTATGTGGGCAACAGCTCATCAGGGCACCAGCTGAAGCTGTCCCTGCCCCTCTGGCAGGACGTGGCACAGTGTGACACATGTGGAGTGGCCAGTGTCACCCCCCGGGGAGTGCCTGGCAGGTCCCTCAGGGGGGTACATCAGGCCACCCTGGGGATGCCAGCAGCTCTGCAGGGTTCCCAGCTGGCGAGCAAACCCTGAGCATTGTTTGAATCAAAATCCCATTTTCAAATGCCATCGATTCCCACAAAAGAGAGATGAGGAGCTGGGACAAGCCTGAGCCTGGGAACACCCCAGTGCTGCATTGTTCAGAGAGACAGGGGCATCCCACCCTACCCTGGGCATGCTCCAGCTTGGGGTGGGGGGGTGTCTTATTTCCCTACTGAAGCTGCTGCCTGCATTTTGTTCCCATCACGTGCAGCAACACCACTGCAGGATACTGAGCAGCTCCCAGCTCTCAGCCCTCCCCTGCCTGTTCCCAGCCTGCAGCAGGAGGGTGGCAGCACCAAGGGATTCCACTGGCAATGCAGACAAGTTGCATTACAGACCTGGAAGAAATCTGCAGGAGAAAGGGACAAATGGATATTTCATGACAGTTTTTCAGCATTGGGTTTGACCACAGGACTGGTTGGACTTGATGATCTTCAAGGTCTTTTCCAACCAAAATGATCCTGTGATCCTTGGGGAGCAGTGGGGAGGTGCAGAGCACCCCTGATCCTCCCACCCTTTGCTGCAGCCCACAGTCCTGGGCAGAGCTGCTGCAACTCTGATTTTTGCATTAAAGACCTCCGAGCCATCCCCACTGTCTGCTTGGCAGCCAAGGAGAAACACAATCAGAGCGTGTGTTGCTGGGCTGCCCCCACACCCAGCCCCGTGCCGTGGCCGTGCCAGCTCTGGAAGGGGCTGCACCCAGCCCAGGCACTGGTCACCAGTGCCATCTGGGTCTGTCCAGCACTGTATTGGGTCCTGGAGGGCCCTAGGATGGTTTTGAGCCAGGAACAAGGAACAGGGAATTAATTGGAGTGGCTGAGTTCATGCGTTGCCCTCCCTGGGACAGGGGATGTTGGAGCAGGGCAGATGGAGGGGATGAGTGTGAGATGGTGGCAGCACCAAGCTCTGATCCCCCCAACACCAGGCAAACTGCCCATAGTACTGTGGCACCCCCTAATTCATGATCCTGTACTGTTCCCTCTGGGCAGGGCTTCCCCTCCCCTGCCCTCTCCATGCCTCCCTGCTGCCTCTTCCCCAGCCCTGTCAGACATCTAAAGCGACAGCTTTAACAAGGGTAAATTTTTGATGAACAAGATATTAAATATTTGTGGCTGTTACATGAGCTTTCAATAATTCAACACCAAAGTGCAGGCAAGGTGTAGGCAGCCCCAGCAGCCTTGTCCTGGGCTGCTGTGCTCTCTTTGTGACAGCAAAGGACACAGTGGCTGTGTGGGACATGGATGCACTGGACATGGCCAGAGACCCTGGGCAGAGCAAGCTTGAAACTCTCCACCTCACACTGCAGGGAACACCCTCCAGGGACAGAGCTACTTCAGCAACAAAATCAGTTTAATTCCCATGAAAACTCTCCCAGGGATAGAGGAGCCACTCAAGTGCTGATGTGCTGGACACTCAGAGGATGTTCATCATGTGCTCTGGATGCCCAAGGCCACGTTATGTGGGCAACAGCTCATCAGGGCACCAGCTGAAGCTGTCCCTGCCCCTCTGGCAGGATGTGGCACAGTGTGACACATGTGGAGTGGCCAGTGTCACCCCCCGGGGAGTGCCTGGCAGGTCCCTCAGGGGGGTACATCAGGCCACCCTGGGGATGCCAGCAGCTCTGCAGGGTTCCCAGCTGGCGAGCAAACCCTGAGCATTGTTTGAATCAAAATCCCATTTTCAAATGCCATCGATTCCCACAAAAGAGAGATGAGGAGCTGGGACAAGCCTGAGCCTGGGAACACCCCAGTGCTGCATTGTTCAGAGAGACAGGGGCATCCCACCCTACCCTGGGCATGCTCCAGCTTGGGGTGGGGGGGTGTCTTATTTCCCTACTGAAGCTGCTGCCTGCATTTTGTTCCCATCACGTGCAGCAACACCACTGCAGGATACTGAGCAGCTCCCAGCTCTCAGCCCTCCCCTGCCTGTTCCCAGCCTGCAGCAGGAGGGTGGCAGCACCAAGGGATTCCACTGGCAATGCAGACAAGTTGCATTACAGACCTGGAAGAAATCTGCAGGAGAAAGGGACAAATGGATATTTCATGACAGTTTTTCAGCATTGGGTTTGACCACAGGACTGGTTGGACTTGATGATCTTCAAGGTCTTTTCCAACCAAAATGATCCTGTGATCCTTGGGGAGCAGTGGGGAGGTGCAGAGCACCCCTGATCCTCCCACCCTTTGCTGCAGCCCACAGTCCTGGGCAGAGCTGCTGCAACTCTGATTTTTGCATTACTAAGGGAGCTCAGGACCACACTGGGTGTCCACTGGGGTGCTGGTTCCTGAGCCAAGGTCAGGAGCACGAACACCACCCAGAGCTGCACCCTGCTGAGCTCAGGCACAGGGCTGGTCCTGCTTGGAGCCCAGGCCTGGAACGTACCTGGGGGAAGCAGCCAAGAGGCATCAAATCCCTGCTGAGCCTCTTGCCAGCCAGAGAAGCAGCAATTAAACCAAAATGATTAATCACAAACAGTGAGTGGCTATAAAACTTTCCAGCAGTAGGAGTGAGAGTGGGATAAGCAGCTCGGGAGCTGCAGAGGCTGTAGCAGGGAATCAGGGCTGAGTTTCCAGCAGGTTTTGGAGACAAGTGCTGCTCTCACCAAGGGGAGGGACAGTCCCCAATTGCTCACAAAATGCTGAGTTCCCTTTTGGCTTCTGAGAGGGACGAGCTCCTTGGCCAGGAGACATCCCCTTGGCCAGGAGACCACGATGCTCACTGGGCTGGATGCTCCTCACCTTGATGCCCAGGACATTGTCTGTTCCTGCCAGGGCTGCTCTGGATCAGCCAGATCAGTTTGCCCAGAGTCTGGTTGCCACTGATAGTGGATGCTTGAGTATTTTGGATTACCTTTCCCTAAGCATCACATTGGCTCCATCCACCCCCAAGCTCTTTGTTTGTGGTCTTCTCCAAGCCCTGGGGAGCATCCAGAGCTTAATCCCAGTGCTGATTGTCCCCACCTGGGACAGCAGGGACGCAGGCAGGGGTAGTGCAAATAAATACCCAGCACAGGATAGGATTGGCTTTGCAACCTTTGGATCACCCATTGCTGTGTGGCAATGGAGACCAGAACTGAGGTGCTCTCCCCCTGCTCGGGATGGGTTTGGGATGCAGTTACTCCAGCAGGTCCAGGCTTGGGAGGGTGGCAGCTCAGAGCCCCAGCTCCCTGTGGGCTGCTCAGCCCTCAGCCAGGTATGCAAACTTTCTTCCCTTTGAAGAAAGGAAACCCAAGGATTAGCCAGGCTCTTTCATTGCCATGACAACCCTAAAACATTTATCAGAGATAATCGCCGAGGGGCCAGATCCTGCTCTCCTCTGGGCACAAGGCTGCAGCAGGTTGCTTGCTGCTCCAGGGTTCCTCTTGGCTTGGAGACCTTCATCTTCTGAGCATCACCAGCCCAGGGCTGGGAACTGCAGGCAAGGGCTGAGGACACTGTCCCCAACACCCTCCTGTCCCCAGGAGGTGCTAGAAGGACCAGACATGGCTCCTCATTCTATTTGACACACTGGTTTCATATGAGGGGGCATCCATCCTCCCTGCCTGCAGCCACCACCGTGGCAAGGAAGGATTATCCATTTCCAACACTTTATTATTCTTATTAATAATAATTTTAAAATATTGCCTTAAAATAGAGGTGCTAACCTTGGCACAGAGCATGTGCTGGGACTCAGCACCGCTTGGGGTAAATGGGATTTCTGGATTCATCTCAAGTCATTAACTCCTCCCAGTCAGTCATTAATCCCAGGAAATGCCCTGTGACTTGGATCATTTCTGCTTAATTAATACAAGCTCCCATCCCCGGGAGCCTGGGGCCAAATCCTGAAGTCATTCTGTGCAAAGTTTCCCCTTGGCTTCTGGAGCTGCTCCCCTAGCCCATGGCGTTCATGGTTCCAGCAGGAGCTGAGCCAGTGCTGGGGGATGTGGGTGCTGTGGGATGTGTCCCTGAGGGATGTGGGTGCCGTGGGATGTGTCCCTGAGGGATGTGGGTGCTGTGGGATGTGGGTACCAGGGGATGCAGGTCCTGAGTGGTGTGTGTCCTGAGGGATGTGGGTGCTGCAGGATGTGGGTGCTGGTGGGACCAGCAGAAAATTTCCCAGAGATGAAGCAAGGGACAGAGTGGCCCCTCCTTGGCCAGGACAGCCTCTCCAAGGCATAAGCAGGACCCTGAGCAGTGCTATATATTATCCCAACAACACGGAGTCATGCAGGAAACCTCCAAACACCCTCATGTTCCCTCCCTCCCCAGCCAGGGATACGCAGAGAACACTTGTTTCTTCCCCTTTCTCTCCAGCAGCTCTCACACAATCAGCTTTATCCCCCTTAACTTGTCAAAAATAGAAATTGCACCACCACCTTCTCTTCCCCACCCTCTCCTGCCCTGGTCTTTCATGATCCTTTCTCTTAAAAGAGAAATAAAACCTCATTCATCACAATAATGATTTTTATTTCCAAGTGTTGTGGGTGATTTATGGACCTGTTTCCCGAAGCTGCTCTCTCCTGCAGCAGAAATAGATTGAATGTGTTTAGGGGTGGGCTTGGGGAGGGGGGAAACAGGGGGACAAGAGGGAGATGTGGGGACACCACGGGCAGGCACGTGCCAGTGAGTCCCATGGCAGCACGAGCTGGAAGAAAGGCTTAAAATAAAAGCAGGGGTCTGATAGGAATGGGAGGTGTCATCCACCCCCAGCCTGAAATGAGCCCCTGGTGCCATGTGGATGTGGGAGCATCATGGGATGTGGGAGCACCATGAGATGTGGGAGCACCACGGGATGTGGGAGCACCATGAGATGTGGGAGCACCACGAGATGTGGGAGCACCAGGAGATGTGGGAGCACCATGAGATGTGGGAGCACCACGAGATGTAGGAACACCATGAGATGTGGGAGCACCACGGGATGTGGGAGCACCACGAGATGTGGGAACACCACGAGATGTGGGAGCACCATGAGATGTGGGAGCACCACGGGGCAGCCCATGCAGTCCTGCCCCTGGCACATGGTGTGGGCTGGGCAAGGTCTCCCAACCCCGCTGGCATTTCAGGCCCTGCTGATAAACGAGCCTGTAAAGCCCAGAGTGATGAGGGGCCATCAATTCTCCACACGGACCCGGGTCAGAGCCACGCAGAGCATGGTGAGAAAGGTCAGGCTGCCTGGCATTTCCCACCACGGCAATTACTGGTGGGCAGGGGTGATGGGAGGCTTAAATATCAGCAGGATTTCAGTCAGGGAGCAGTGGCAGCACTTGGGCAGCCAAGGAAAATCCCACCAGCCCCATCCCACAGGTCCTGCCACCACCTGCCCTTCTGGAAGCCTTTTGGGAAGACCCTTTGCCCACCCCATTGCAGATGCCTCTAAACCCAGACCCTTCCCACAGCCACAAATGGCTTTGCAGATGTAGGCTGCCTGGATATTTATTCTTGCCTACATTTATTTGCCTGCATTTTCCCCCCACCCTGGATTTGTCTCCAGTTATGGCTCAATTTCAGGAGTTAAAGAAAACTCAGTTTATAAATAGTTTGCTCAAAGCACCACTTTCCAGAAACAACAGAATTCAGCTCCCAGCAAGTGCTGCTTCCCCAGGAGAGGGTGGTCCCAGGGGGTGGGGAGATTTTAATCTTTCCCACATCATCTCTGCAAAACAACCTCTAACCTCCCCGGGAGTATTTTGGGTGGCTGCTGGTGTCACAGCCAGGACATTTCCCTGCTCTGAGAGTGATGGTGGAGCTGGGGTGGCCGGGGAAAGCTCCTCCCTGCTCCACACAGGTCACATCAGGCCACTTTGAGCCAGGGAGATGTCCCCAAGCTGGAATATGATGCACATGCTGGGGGGGGGGGGAAAAAAAGGTGGTGAAGGGAGAAAATGATTGAGAATCGTCACCGTTGGAGCGTTCCTGCCCCTCCTCCCAGCCTGGTGCTCCTGCTGAGCCTGAGCCAGGCACAGGACAGCCACACTGCTGCTCTTGTCACCCCTTTTAAGGCTGTCACTGTTGTCCCCAGAGCTGCCCGTGCTGGGACCTGCTCCAGAAGGCTGGAGGGAGGCAGCTCTGTGCCCACCACTCTGCCCAGGCCAGGAGCCTGGTTCTGGTGGTGACAGACAAGGCTATCCTCAGCCAGGCACCCTCCAGAGCCTGCAGCAAAGCCTCCCCTTGAGTCAGTAAGACCAAGCCCCCTGCAGATGCTGCCTGAGAACAGGCTGGGGTGGTGGAGCCCATCCCACTGTCAAAGCATCCCAATCCTGTCCCTCCAGAGAGCGAGGAATGACGCAGGCAGAGAGGAACCTCCAAAGGAGATGATTCCTTCCAGGACAGGGGATTTGGAAAATCTTTGGAAATTAACATCTCAAACAAGACTATCTCACCACTCCACATGCTTCTTCCTGAAGTGATCCCGAAGGATTTGGTGCTGGGAGGCTGGGATCCAGCCCTGCTGCCTCCACTGAACACACAGGCAGGGATGCCCAGAGCTCTTTAGGACAAGCCAGGAGAGGCTCAGCTGCTCTCACCCCCTTTTTATTTCTTTCCCCTTTCGTGGGCTAAAAACCAAAAGCAGGTGCATCATTTTTAAATCACTGGGAAGGAGGGTTGTGGAAAAGTCACATCATTTGGATCAAATTTAAGGACACGAATCATTGGGGCCATGAAGAGTTGATGAGAAACGTATAGAGTTTTGCTGAAGAAGAATTCATGTCAGGGTGACTAATGGGAGCAATAACAAGAGTGTTTGGGGTGAATCACTCAGGAGAAGCAGGACAGAGGGCATTGCTGATGAAAGGAACCTATAGCCCAGATTTTGGGAGGAACAGGTTCATTTCAAAAGCTGGTTGACACCAGGGAAACCAGGTGGATCCAGGCAGATCAGTGCTCTGCCAGCCTCTGAACCACTACCCTGCCATGCCAGGGCACCAGCACTGCTTGTGTGACCCAGTTTTTCTCCTGACCCCTTTTCTCTTGCTCAGACTGACTGAATTTTTAGGGGCCTGGCTGGCATCTCTCAGGGCTGAGGACCCAGATGTATCTAGAGAGGAGCAGCAGCCGTGGGCAGATGCTGGCGTTGGGCTGGTGGGGATGGTTTTATGTCAACCAGTGAGGTGGCCTCAGTTTGACCTCTTTGGTGGTTGAGGGTTTTTTGGATGCACCAGAAAAACACCCACTGAACTCAAGGATCAAGGACACACCCAAAAAAACCCCGAGAGTCAAGACATCAAGGGCTCTTTGTAGCTCTGCAGGGAGAAGCCCATCCTTGGGTAACCATCTCATGGCTTTGATGGTGCCTGGATCCCTGCCTGGCATCCTGCAGGGAACTGAACCCCCAGGCACCCCAAAAGACCCTGGATCTGAGCATCTTTCCCTCTCTCTGCAATTCTTCAGACCACAGCTCCCCTCCTGGCTCTCAGCCCATTTCCCAGCACGTGATGCCCACCTGTCCTGCTCAGTCCTACACCACAGCCCCAGCTCCCAGCTTCACAGGCACCTTCAGCTTCTAAACCACATTTTTGGCTCTCTGGCCTCTAAATGCAGCCACCCAGGGCTTTCCTCCACACCAGGAAACTCTCACACACCAACGAGGCCATAAAAACCCTTTAAACACTCAGATTTTGAGGCACTGAGGGCAGGAGAAGCTCCCAGCACCTCTCACACCCCCGGCCCGTGCAGCAATTCAATGCACAAACATTTGCTGCAATCTGGTTTCCATCTCCCCATCCCAGCTCGTCCCTCCCAGCCCGAGGAGGCATCTGCTCCTGCTTCAAACACATTTCTGCAAACTCACTGGCTTGTTCCAAAAATGACAGAGATGGGGACAAGACAGTGCTTGGGTTTGCTGGCCTTTGTGTTTTGTTGGGTTGGGGTTTTTTTTTTTGGTTTGGTGGTTGGTTGTTTTTTTTAAAAGGAGGGTTGGTTACTTCTCTCTCTCTCTTTCTGTTCCTGCTCAGTATGGAAAGTTTTGCTTCAGCTCACCCTTGTGACTGGAAAAAGAGCCAGTTCATCACAGCAGAACAAGGGGGCTGTTTCTTCTTTCCCTTTTTTTTTTTTTTTTTTTTTATTCCAGAGCTCTTAGGAAAGTGTTTTTGCAGGGAGGCTGCTGGGGAGAGGCAGGAGCCAGGGCTGGGGGGAGACACCCCCAGCACTGACCTGGGCTTCAGAAATGCTGAGGACCAAGATATGGTGGGGATTTATCTCAGGGGGTTTGGGGATACCTGGGAGAGAGAAGAGCCTGGGATGGGGGAACAGGGGGAAACAGCATTTCCAGCAGCCATGGCAGAACTGCTTCCCTCCCCAGCCAAAGCTGTGCTGGTGGTTGGGGCTGGGGCTGCAGCAGGGATGCTCAGCCAGGCAGGGGAAGGGCCAGTGCCTGCAAAAATGCCAGGAGGTGGTTGCAGGTGTCCCCAGGTGTCTACTTGTGCACAGACACACTCCTGTGTGAGGGTGATGGAAGGGCTTAGGGCAAGAAGGGAACAGAATTTGCCCCTGATCACAGCACGGGCTGTCAGAGCTGGAGCTGCTCCATCTGCTGAGACCAGGTCTAGGATTTTAACCCTGGCTCCCTGGTTCTTCCTCTGGATTTTTCCAGGATAGTCTGGGAAAGGCAACATGCTCTGGGCTTTCTGCTTGCCCAGATTCCTCCCTTGCCTCTAGTCTGGAGCTGCAGGCACGGCTGTCAGTCTGTCCTGCCCACAGGCAGGGCTGATCTCAGCCTGCCCTGCCCACAGACGGGGCTGTCAGTCTGCCCTGTCCACAGGCAGGGCTGATCTCAGCCTGCCCTGCCCACAGACAGGGCTGTCAGTCTGTCCTGCCCACAGGCAGCCTCAGCAGAGCCCAGGGAGAGCCCAGCTTTGCACCAGCTCTGCTTTGTTTCCAGCATCTCACTTCACTGTGATGCAGGGATCTAAGAGAGGACTTCAAGCCAACCTCTCCTCCTCCTCCTCCCCCCTTCCCCAAGCCCTTTGGGGCCAGGCAGGGATCTCCATGGCCGGGCTGTGCCCTCAGCCCTTCCCAGCACAGCCAGGTCCCGCTGTGAGCACAGACCCTCCCTCCCCAGGTGCCCGGCGCGGGGGCACAAGGTGCCACGCGGGGACCCCGCGGGACGGTGACACTTGTGCGTCACGGGTGACACCACTGAACGGCCTCAGCATCACCGCTCACACCCCTCCCCCGCCACCGGAAAATACCCCAAAGGCCACTCCAGCCTCGTCCAGCTGCCAGGGGAGGCAGGAGGAAGAGGAGAACAAGGAGCAGAGCGGGATGCGTGGGAAAGCCCCGCTCGCGTCCTTAGCAAACTCCTCCCCCTCCTTCCAGCTGCATCCCGAGCATCTTCGCCCCACTCCGGGGTTTATCCTCCAACATCCAGCTCCCCAGGGCAGGGATGCACCCACCCCTCCCCTCCCCAGCGCAGGAACCTCAATGCAGGGCTGCAGGGAGCGAGATGCTGCTTTCCCAGCCCGCAGGGAGGGAACCAGTCCCTCTGCCACCCCCAGACCCAGCCCGGCACTGAAAAGCAGCAGAAGGACGTGGCGGAGCCTTTGCCAGGGCTCTCCGGTCAATGAACCAGCCCATTGCTCCCAGCAGGATTCCTCCGTGCCCGCTCCTCTTTCCTTCCCCCCGCAGCCACTGCAGCATCAGAGGGATTTCCCCGCTCGGGGCAGGGTGAGGAGCTGCTCTCGTGCTGGGTTCCCAGCAGTGCTGGCACAGCTCCCCGCAAAGCATTTGTTAGCACTCGAGTTGGAGCAGCAGGAGGAAAGGGGGTGGCTCAGGGAGCTGAAATAGCTCCTGGCTCTTCCCTTCATCCCTTCCACCCCCCTCAAACCTTCCCCGGCTGGGAACTGGGTATCTATCCCACTGCCAGCCCATCCCAGACTCTCTAACAGATGCATTTATGGGCTCGTTATCATTTCAGGTTTCAGGCATCAGATCCAAAGCCATTGAAGTCCATCTGGACACCAAAACCCAGCCCTGGTTCAGCTCCAGAGCACCCAGCCCTGGCCACAGCCCTCGCAGGCTCCAAGTGCCACCAGCTTGGCAGGAGGTGATGCCCCCTTCCCTGTGTCCCTGGGATCTGCTGTAAATCCCTGTGCCAATCCAGGAGCCATCCCAAACACCTGAGTCCAGCAACTAGCTCTGATTCCTTGTTTTTTTTCTTGAAAAAAAAGGGAAAAAATAGAAAAATAATGAAAAAAGGAAAGCTGGGAGCACACTTGGAGCCTGAAGCATTTTGCAAACAGCCCAGCCACATTCTCCAAATCCTTTCCAGCTCTACAGAGGCACCAAAACATCTGATGAAAGAGTTGCATGAGATCCATGAGCAAATACAACAAAGTAAAACAGGTCAGATAATGGCCACTCACCAACACGGCCACCACTTTGTTAAGCCAAGCTGAGCCACCAACTGCCAGGGGGAACCTGAGGCTGTTTGGGGGTTCCCAGACCCACCTCTGTCCCTGTCTTCCCCAAAATCAAACCCTTCTTGTGCTTGGAAAAGCTTGTGCAGGGGAGGAGGGGGGCTGCTTTGGAAGAGTTCTTTGGTTCCAGAAGCAAAGCAGAGGATCCTCCTGCATCCCTTTGGCTCCAGCTGCATCCCACTGGGAAATTGAGGAGCCCTCACTCTGCTCCAACATCCCTCTCAGCTGGTTGCACCCAGCAGGCTGAGCCCCCACATTCTCTATAGCAAAGATCTAGAATTAAGTAATTAATTTGATTAGGAGAGTGCATAATCTATGGAGATGCCTGTTTATTAAACAGAATAAATCTCTCATTTGCATATTTTATTCTATTGTGCATACTGATGAGGCATCCCAACTTCCCTGGGAAGAGGAGAGGCATTGCTCTCAGCTCTAGCAAGGAATTAGTGGTATTAACTACCCTGCAGCAGGATGAGAAGCCATCATCTAAAAGAGAGAGGAAGGGGGGAGGAAAATCACAAAATAGGACATTGTTGGAAAATCCAGACCCCAGGTTGGAAGGAGTTAATCCCAGTCTGTCACTGAGATCCTCCCCAAGCCTTGCAGGAGGATTTCAGCCCCCTTGCAGAAGGGGGATTTTGCAAGATGTTCCCTTACATTGCAAAATGAAAAGTCATTTGGAGCTGAGAACTGGATTGTGCTCTGCTGAGCAAGTGCTCAACTGGGGTCTTCTGACAATTTGGAAAGCTGCCCTCCTTCCTCTAAAAAAAACAAAACAAAACACCCTGTGTTGAAACAGAAATCTGTTGAAACTCATGTTTTTCTACAAACACGCCGGGTTTCAACAAATCTCCATTTCTTTTCCCAGCAAAACCAAATTTGTCTCAAAATAACCACCCAGCTCTGCCCAGGACTGGTCTCATTCCCACAGCCCAGGGGAAGGTGTTGCCCTCAGAGGCTGCACAGCCCCTAGACCCCATCATGCCATACCCCACGGGGGCATTTCCACGGCCATGGCCTTGCCCAGCAGCTTTTTTAGGGGTCTCAGAGGTGACAAAGTGGTGGCCACGGGCAGGGAACATTGCTCTGGTCTCTCAGGGAAGTCCCAGCAGCGAAGCAACAGCATCTCTCCTGCAAAGAGCATGCCCAGCTGCTCCAGTCCTCCCACCCCCACAGCTGCTACTCTATTTGGGGTTTATTTAAGGAAAAATTCTATACTTTTCACCTCAAAAGTGTTTGGCATCATTTAATACCAGCAGCTACTGGGACTCTCTCTCATCTGTGACTGTGACACCTGATCAAAGTGCAGTGAAGAGCTGGAGCCACAGATCGATGGGGCTACAATTACATATTGATTTTTATATTTTTCCTGGGCAGAGACTTTCATGCCACTGATGTTCCCCTCCTTCCCAACCCTCAGCACACTCCATCTCTGTGAGACAAGCAGGCAGGATGGGTCAAAGCAAGAATTTCCCCTCCCTCAGTCATCTCAGTCTTGAAATTTTCTTGGAGCTTTGGGGCAGGATCAGTGACTCCCCCTGGTTGCAGCCAGTCCCAGCCCCTCTCCCAGGCTGGGGACACCAGTCCCTCACGTTTCCAAAGCCCAAATAATTCACAGTGCAAAGCCAAGTGTCCAAGCTGGAGCACACAAGACATGACAGCAGCCAGGATCAGGAGCTTGGCTGACACTGGGGACAGCAAATATCATAGAATGGTTTGGGTTGGAGGGAGCTTAAAGATCATCTAGATCCAACCCCCTGCATGGGCAGGGACACCTCCCACCAGCTGCTCCAAGCCCCATCCAACCTGCCCTTCAACACTGCCAGGGATGGGGCAGCCACAGCTTCCCTGGGTAACTTGTTCCAGTGTCTCACCAACCTTATAGTGAAGAATTTCTTCCTGATGTCCAACCTCAATCTCCCCTCAAGCTATGAAGACAACCATGGTCCCTGCCCCTCGTGGGGATGATGCTGCAGCTCCAGTGAGTCCCAACAGATTGGTGGCCTGACTGCATCAGCAGCCCTGCACTCCCCCAGCTCATTACCCTAATGGGGATGATGAGGCTGATGATGGTCCCAGCCCCCAGTGCTTATTGATCCTGACGCTGCAGAGGTTTTAATCAGGGAGCTGGAAAACACTCCGGTCGGTGCCAAAGGGTCATCAACACACACAGAGCCATGATGACACGGGTAAAAATAAACCCCGGGGAGAAGGTGATGCTGGGTGGACGGGGAGCATGGGGACAGGCAAGTGTCCCCAAGCCAGGGTGCTGGCAGTGACACTGGGGACAGCACCAGCAGCTGATTTTCACACCTCACAGGCGCAACTGCCACCCCCGAGCCCCCAGCCCAGTGACTCACCCAGAGGTTCTTATGCAATTGGGGGGGGGGAAAGAAACCAACACAACAGAGAAAAAAACCCAATACAACCCACAACTCTAATTGCAGAGATAATAACACGGAAGGGACACACAGCAGCACTGAGAGCTCTGCTGTGCAATTGGAAATGACCCGCATATGTATTTCTAGTCTGCCTCCAATTCAGCCCCTTCCAGCAGGGAGCCAAGAGGCATCAGCCTCTTCCAACATTGTCCCCCAATTCCAACATTCTCCCCCAATTCCAACATTCTCCCCCCCCACTCCAAAAAGCATCAGCCCCCTCCTCACAACATGGAAATCACCTGGAAATTACCCACCTCATTATTTATAGAGCCTGCCTCCAATTCATCCCCTTCCAGCACAGTGCCAGGAGCCACTGGCCTATTCCTATGCCCCCCAAACTCCAAAAAGCAGCAGACCCCTCCCCACAGCATGGGAACCCTCTGCTTAAAGTAGCTCTGGGACCAAATGAAGAAGAAATATATTGTAAACCCAAATAAAGAGAGATGCAGAAGGTGCTGCAGCAGGAGGGCACCAGCCCTTCCTGCACTCCCACTGCTGGTGTTGGTCTGCAGCACAACCTGAGTGGGGCAGCAGCACCAATCTGCTCGGTGATCATTAATTCAGAAGCAAAACCATTGATTTATTTTGGTTTTTTGTGTGTGTGTATGTTCTCATGCAAGTTTTATCAGTGGAGCCCCAGGAGTGCCCAGGTCTGGGCAGCAGCGTGAGGAGCAGCCAGGCCAAGGGAGGACAAACCTGGCTTCACTGCCCTGGGGATCCTCTCAGCTTAATTAGCCTCATGGCAAAGCCACCTAATGTCCTGCCAGAGATGAGCTCCCCCTGCTTTTCCTTACCCAAGAGATGCCCTGCTGCAACCCTGCCCACCACCCCAGGAGTTCCTCTGTCCCCAGCACCAGCTGATCCTCTGGCTCTTCAGCAGCCACGAGGCAGCCTGGACCTAGGCAGGAGGTTCACAGGGAACTGGAATAATTAATTGGTTTTTTGGCAAAATGAAAGAGCATTTAAGATGCCAAGTGGGGCCCTGACCCAAGTCAGCCCCATCCCTGCTCCACAGTCCCCTCTGCTCCCCTCCCACAGAAGCCCCTGGTGTCTGAAAGCCCCTGCAAAGGGCTGTGCTGAGCCAGGTTCACTGTGGGTGATTTCCTGGTCAGGAGGGGGAACAGAGGCCACAGAGGTGTGCATGGAACTGTTATCCTTGGGAGATGCTTGTTTCACCACATGCCTCAGTTTCCCTCACCTTCCCTTCCCTTCACCACGAGAATTCAGAGCTGGTGTGAGATGGACCAGGAGCTGGTTGAGGTTTGGGTGCAGGACCAGGACACTCCAGAGCCTTTTAAGGATCTGATTCTCCTTTTGTCAGTCAGAATAATCTGTTGATGGAGCTGGAGAGAACTCCCATGAGAGCAAAGCCCACCCCCAGGTTGCTCCCTGCTGCTGCAGAGCAATCCCTTTTCCAAACTCTTCTGCCTGCTGCAGTTGAACTCCCTGTACCATCCCTGCTGCTCCTTCCCCCTCTGCAGATGGAGGCTCTGGGAGGTGACAGGTCCTTGGTCCTCATGAGGCACCGTCTGGCACCTCCTGGAGAGCCATTTGAGATGCAGAACCCACCCCTGTTCTCACCAGGGTCATTTTTTTCCCTTCTCTGCTTGGCTGGCCTGTGCAGACACTTCTCACCCTCTCCATCCTGCAATTCCCCACAGGAGAAGGTGAGGAGATGCAGCCCAGCTCCCTCACCTGGAGCTGGTGGCTCATCCTGGTGGGACTCCTGGATGGAGCTGCATGTTGCAGCCCTGAAGTGCAGGGAAACATCCCTGGTGCCCATCACCTGGGTGGCACTGGCAGAGCTGGCATGGGGTAGCCCTGGCCATGCTGGGGAGGGGACAAGCACAAAGCCAGCTGAGAGCAGGGCAGGAGTGCAGGGAACCCATTTGGGATGTGCCTTGACTCCCTAATGTGCCCAGCAGCCTGCCTGGGTCTTCAGAGAAGCATTAGATGATGCTTAGAAAAGCTGTCCATGGCCCACTGCAGTCAAACCCTCCATTGCCTCAGACCATGGCATGGGGTCACAGGGGGACAGGGACAGCAGGGACCAGGCTGGACATCCCCAGCAGCCACTGTCCCCCCAACCTCCATCCATGTGTCACCCATCCCAGGGAAGGACAAGAAGGAACAAAGTCCATGTCCTGGCTGCATGGAGGGGCTCTCCCCACGGGTCCCTGCTACCCAAGAGGGTGCTGCCCTCTCTGCAAGGACAAGGACACCCTGAGAAGCAGCCCCCACAAACCTCCCCACCCTGATCCACACACTTCCTTGCTGTTGGGGTGCAAACAGGGTGGCAGAAAGTGATGCCTGGTGGCTCTGGCCCAGAAGCTGCAGGAAAAGCCAGTAAAAGGGCAGCTCTGGGGTGGGATGGGACAGCAAAGAGCCCCAAAACCTCACAGCAAGGTCCCCCCTCAATGAGCAGGGCTGTCCCAGAGAGCCCAGCAGTGCTGCACAGTGCTGGCTTTGTCTCCCAAGCTGAGGGCCAAGGGAAAGCAAAACCTCCCCATCCAGCTGAAAGCACCAGGGGAGTGACAGCAAGGTAGAAATAATTAGTCAGACTGGAATTTGGGGTAATTATACCCTGTGTTCCCGTGATTTGCCCTGTGGGGAAGCCTTTTTACAACCCCCTGACAAAGCAGATTTACCATCACCTGAACACCAGGTCCTTTCCCTGTAATCTTCAAACTCAACCATATATTTCTCTGATCATAAATTAGCAAAACTTGCACTCGCTCTCTCAAAGCTGCTTCTCTCTTCCCCCTCTCCAGGTTTTCCACATCCTACAGAAATGGAAGATCCAGGCTCTGGCTGGTTATTTTAAAAGCCTGTGATCAATCAGACATGCCATGCTCAGCTCTCCTCCTCCTGCTTGTGCTCCATGACACACCGACACGCCAGCTGCTGCCACTTCAAGCTCCTCCTCAGGGCTGCATCACCCCCAAACCAACCTGTGGCCCCCCCAGTTCATCCTTGAAAGGGTTTGGCTTCAGCTCCATGAGAAAATAAATGAATAAAATCTCTAAAGCCAGGGATGGGGGAGCTCTGAGGTGGGGAATGAATTCCCAATATGGGAGACCCACGTGCCCAGCAGGACACTGGTCCTTGTCCCAGTAGCCCTGGAAAAGCCTGCCTGGCATCATGGAAGACCAGAGTTATTGGCATTTTTCTCCCTGTCATCATTTGAGCCTGGTGTGCTCAGCTGGAGATGGTGCAGGAACAGAAAGTCCCCTTGGAGATGGTGCTGGAGAATCTCTTCCAGGTTCTGGAAGAGGTTCCTGCCTCCCACAGCACCCACCCAGGACTCTGCAGTGGGAGGATCCACGTGCTCTTTGGCCGGGAACAGCTTTGGGGTGGAAATGTCCCCATCCTGGGAGCCAACAAGCCACTTGAACACCCCCCACCCCCCCAGGAGGTGACATTGCTCCCATGCCACAGGCTCGAGCATCCTCTGGACCAACCACATCTCCCTGGAGAGATGATTCCAGCAGGGACTCCCTTCACCTCAGCTCCAGCATCCCTGCCACCCCACCCAACCCAACCCAGCCCCCCCACGAGCTCCTCCC
>NW_009952434.1:596153-601653 GCF_000747805.2 Chaetura pelagica
CCCCCCAACATCCCCTCCCATTGCAGATCCTTTCCCAGCCATCAGGGCTCCTGTTGACAAGACCGAACGCAACGTTGCTAATAATAACTGCATCCTGGTGGCATCTCCCATCCTGGAGCAGCTCATGGCAAAGAGTCCTGGAGCAGGAGAGCTGGGAAAGCCCTGGGGTGCTGCAGGCACCCCCAACCCTTGGGAGACCCATGGGTGGCTGCAGGGAGGGCACTGCTTTTCCACAGACTATTTTTATGCTTAAACAAGCACCATTTGGAGGAGGGGGGGGCAACAAAGAAGGAAATCATGTGTTTTCTTCTTTCCCTTCCTTCTGCTGGGTTTTTCCTCTTCCTTTTTCCAGTGGTGAAGTGGAAAACGGGGAGAGGAAAAGGCCAAACAGGTTTTGTGTGTGCCTGGGTTGTGTTTTTTGGTGGTTTTTTGTTGTTGTTTTTTCCCCTTCCTCTATTTCCATTGTTGAGTTTTGCTGAAGGGACCAGGGCAGCTGTCTGCACCCCACTGGTAATTGATGAGCAGCTCTTTCATCTCCACAGCCCTTGCAGCTCCCATCTAATGAATCCCAGCACTGGGATCCTTCACAAAAATATACAATTAAAAAAATAATAACCAAAAAAGAAGGGCAGAGCTGGAAGCTGAGGAGCAAAACTGCTCCTACTCGGGTGGCCACAATTTATTAGTCCATTAGTACTAGGGATGTGCAACCTCTCAGACCCTGAGGCACCAAACAAGATTTCTCCACATGAGATGCTGCATAAAAATAGGCAGGAAAAAGAGTTTCTGGACAGTTTGGGGAAGTCTGGGCCTGGGCTGGATGCCTGGGTTGAGGACAGAGGGTGGGACACAGCAAACCCAGGCAAAGTCCTGCCCTGCTGCAGGGGGGTTGGAGCTCACTGGTGGCTTCAGGAACACTCCAGCCCTGGGCAGCACAAACAGCCACCCTGAGCGATGGCTCAGGACAAGCACAAATCAGTGCCTTGAGCCAAGAGCCAGTTAAGTGCTATAAATAAAGCTGTTATCATCCCTGCTCACTCACTGAGCAAGTTGGGCCACAGCACTTCCTCCCCAGCAGCGTTTCAGGGTGATTTCTAGCCTGGAGGAGGCCAGGAGCTTGTCAGCATCCACAGCTCAGTGGCCTTTTTCCATCCTGCCATTGATTTTGCACTTGGCCAGTAAATCCACTGGTTGCCTGTCCCAAGCACAGGTGGGGGGCAGGGATGGCATAGCCACTGTCCCAAACAAGACCTGTGTTGTTTCTGTGGCCTCTTCCCAGCTTGCCTGGGTCCTGGGGAGGGTAAAACCCCCACTCTCCTCCTCCAGCTGCTCAGATTTCTGGACCAGCTCTTAAACTGAAGCCACCACCTCTCTGCTCCTGACCTGCATCCCCCCCCAGCCCCACTTTAAGCTGCCTGCTCTGCCCTGGCTGAGAAGCTGCAAAAGGACAGAAAAGAATGGCTGTGTCCCCAGCTGGCAGCCAAGGGACATGGCCCAGCAGAGCTCCAGGACAGGAGGCTGGCAGGAGGAGAGCAGAGAAGACATCTGGGTGAGAAGGGGGCAGC
Organism: Chaetura pelagica; assembly: GCF_000747805.2. Lineage (NCBI taxonomy): Eukaryota > Metazoa > Chordata > Aves > Apodiformes > Apodidae > Chaetura > Chaetura pelagica. Next base: position 597,719 of record NW_009952434.1, read on the forward strand.
AGGAAGAGGGATGGGCACAGTGATGGGAAAGGAGCTGGGGGTCAGGGACCTGCAGGAGCAAGACTGAGCAGGAGAGGATGGAGGCAGCTCTCAGCACACTGAGTCCCTGCAAGAATGCCACACACTGTCCCAGCTCCTCCTAAATCAACCTAAGCTCATGTCATGCTCCCCAGGAGACAGAGGTGTGAGAAGGCTGCTGTTCTCCAGGGCTTGAAGACTTTCCCTGTCTCTGTTTTGGTGCTGGTTAATGACGCGTGGCCGGGGCTGGGAGGAGAATGTGGAGGGAGAGGGCAGGATGGAGGAGGAGGGGGGGCCCATATGGAGATGCTTCTCCTGGTGAGTGACAAGATGCTGAGCTGGCGTGAGATCAGGAGCTCACTGAGACGTTGGCAGTTAGAGCCAAGCAATCAATATGTGAGAACCCAGCCCAGGAGAGGAAGGTGACCTTGAGCAGCAGAGACAGCAGGAGAAGGGCTGCATGAATGACACACTGAGATGCTCCCCGGGTGAGGGAGGAGGGATGGAGGGGAAGAGGCAGGACATGAGCCCCCTGCCCAGCTGCCACAGACCCTGCTGTGTGCCTGGGGAGAGGGCAGCCATGGACCCAGCCAGAGAAGAGGAGAGGAGGAAGGTCAGTGCCCAGAGCTAGTCTGCTTCTCCCTGTGCATCCCTGCACACCCTGTAATGAGGGGGGTGCAGCTCCTTGCACGTACAAAACAGTCTGGGAGCATCCACTTGTCTCATCCATCCCCGGTGCTCCCCCATCTCACATCATTTAACTGTCTCCAGCCACCAGGCTGCCACCATTTCCCATCAGAGGTGACTTTGAAGCCCCACAGCTCCTGCTGTTCCTCAGCAAACGCTCTGAGATCAGAGAGCTGCTTTGCCTTTGCACAGCTCAGCTCACAGCTTCCAACACGGGCCCTGCACCAATTCCCTTCTCTGGCTGCCCCACTCCTTCCCCTGCTGCTGCTCCACTGCTGGCCCCTCAGCTGGGCTGGCAGAAGCCCCATGTCTGTCTCAGCTGAGATGCACAGTCCCTCACACACACCTCTGCCTGGGACAGGCTGTGCCAGCCTGGAAAGCCAGAAATGCCTTCAAATGGGGTGGTAAAAACCAGGACATCAACTGAGCAGCCACCAGGGGTTGGAGCAGAGCCAGGACTGTCACCTGCCCAGCCCCTCCTAAGGGACACAGGGGTGACAGAAGGGGGGGCAGGGCCAGGGGCACACTGCTGAGCTGGGGCAGGGCTGTCCCACGGGCAGGAGGGCTCAGCAGAGCCTCTCGGACACCCACTGGCACCTCCAGCCCCAGGGAGGGCTCTGCACCCTCCCACTTGCTCCAAGGCAGGATCCACCCAACCCCTTGGGGGCAGCCCGGGGACAGCAGCAGGAGGGGGTTGTGGTTTCCCCACTGGCTGTGGTTTCCCCTGCTGCAGGGATGGGTGCTGGTTTCTCCCCCCACCCCAGCAGCAGTGAGGACACAAAAGCACCATCAACACCAGCATCTGCAGAGCAGCAGGGCTGAGCCCCCAGCAGCTCCTTCCCGAACACACCCCCAGCCCCCTCCAGGACTCTGGGGAAGGCACAGACCTGCTGCCCCAGCCCATTCCCTCCTCCCCAGGGGTGCAAGGGGACCCAGGAACCACAAAACACAAACCAGCAGCACCAATTTTCAGCTCTACTCCAGCAAAGTTTCCTCCAGAGCCTTTTCTCTAGGAAAAGTTTGGTTTGTGCAAAGCAAACAGCCCTCAGAAACATCCCCCCACCTACCCAGCTCTCCTCCCACAAGAAGCAAACTCTTCTCCCCTCCCCTAAAGCTCCTTTTTACCCCTTCCCTGCCAACAACCAACACCTGGGCTATTTCCCAGCTGCCTGGACATGCCTGGGAGGTGCTCCAACCACCCCAAAAGGGAGGGAAGCAGCAGGAGAGTGAGTTTGCAGTCCCAAAGTTAAGGTCAGGCATTTCCAAACACTCTGCCTTGCCATCTAGTGGGGTGAAGGCGAAGGGCTGGAGCTCTAGGTTGGGAAAAGTTGGGCACTCCATCCTGCTGGAGCCCAGCCTGGCTCCCAGCAGTGCTTCCTCCCACAGGAGGATGGTGAGGGATGGGGCAGAGGTGTCAGAAGGGTGGATGGGGATGGATGGGCAGGGGAGGGATGGATGGATGGATGGATGGATGGATGGATGGATGGATGGATGGATGGAGCTGTTTCCAGGATGACATGGCAACAGTGATAATAAATCCTGGCACTTTAACTTCAGCCTGAAAGGCAAGGCTGGAATAGCTCCAAATTCCCATTCACCAAGGGCTTTTGGATGGACATAATCCAGGCCTGAGTTGGCTTTTGCATGGTAAAGAGAGGCAAGGGGAGAGAGGTGGAGCACACAGACACACTTGTGCCAGTGCACTCAGTAGAGTTGGGTCAATGGTTGGACTTGATGATCTGAAAGGTCTTTTCCAACCAAAATGATGCTGTGGTTCTGTGCCAGCCAAGAGGGCTCACATGCAGAAGCACCCAGTGGGGACTGCAGCCTGCCCATGAGGAGGAATGATCTTCCTACAAGGTTTTCTCCAGCCACCCTGGGCCTGGGGGTGTGGGCTGAGCTCAGTGGTTTCAGCTCAGGATTTGGGATTCTCCAGGGATGTGTCATCCCCCTCATGGTATGCGTGGTTTTTTATACATGTCTATAAAAATATAGAGGATGAATACATTATATTTAAAATATCTCACCACTGGACAGTCATTTTTGGGTGCTGAAAGGCTGGGATGATACAAAGGGTTTTAGCTGCCTCCAGGTGACTCTTCCCTGCTGGTCCTGGGACCCTTGGCACAGGTTCCAGTGCTGCTCCAGGCTTCCTCTGTGCTGAAGCAGACCCAAAGCCAGGGACACCCTCCCTCCAGACAGAGCTCATGCTGGACACCCCAGTTGGTAGCAGGACAGTGTCAGGAGCCTCACAGACCCACCTGAGGGACCTGGGGACAGCTGAGGGGACAGCCCAACCACACAGGTCCAACCTGATGTGGCCAGAGCATCACCTCTTTGGAGCAGCTCCCAGTCCCTGGCCAGGAAAGCCTGAAAGCAGCCACAGAGGGGTCTTCCCTGGAGGGAGCTGAGGAAGAAACGGGACCCAGGGAAGTCCCTGTCTTTGCAAACAACACCACTCACCCAGCAGCTGCTGGAGTGGGGCTGAGTGAGGGCTTTCTGCTGCTCTCACTGTTGAGAACATGACACTGAAAGCATTTTTACAGTCTCCATTTTATTAAAGCTGCCCATCCCTTGCTCTGTTTGCCCCAGGACCGAGTTCACCCTGCACAGGGACTCGGCTCACACCAGTTAAATGCACCTGCCTCGACTCCACATGTTCCATGGGGCAGCAGGATTCTAGGGGTCTGGGGTGGGGCCGTGGTGGGTCTGGGAATGTTTGCCCTGGTTTCCTGGCATTGGGGCTGTAGGGCTCAGAAGAATTGGCCTGTGGGCAGGCGGGGCAGGCAGAAATAGGCATTGGGGAAGAGGCTGAGGTTGATGGGGTTGCCATCCAGGCGGATGTCCTCCAGCGCCCTGCGGATCTGGCTGGGGTCCTGGCTGTTGCAGAACGTGTCCTCCTGCAGGGTCTGGATGTTGTTGTTCTGGCCCACGAGGCAAAGGGCAAAAATCAGATGCAAAGGGATGGGGAGGAAGAGGTGGAGGAGAAAGTGGTGGGCTTGGGGACAGCCAAGCCTAGGTCTGGGCTCATCTCACCTGGAGGTGCAGGGAGCGCAGGTTCTCGGGCAGGGGTGTTGGGATATAATCCAGCAGGTTATCAGACAGATGGAGAAACTGCAGCTGCTTCAGGTCCTGTGAAACGAGGGGGAGAGATGAAATTCCCTGCTCTCGACTCTGCTCCAGCCACCTGCACCATCCCTGTCTCCCCTTGGCACGGCAGGGCGGGGGGG
>NW_009952434.1:601966-605618 GCF_000747805.2 Chaetura pelagica
GGTGGTGGCTGGGGGCAGCAGCGGGATGTGCTCCAGGTCCGTGTCATCACAGTAGACAGAGGTGCCAATGCACAGGCAGAGCAGGCAGCTGGGCAGGGCTGGGGTGCAGAGGCAGCCCTTGGCATGGCACAGCTCCCCCCTGTCCCCCCCTGAAACCCTCCCCAGCAGGCAGGGAGGTGGGAGGACATGCCAACCCCAACCCAACCCCTGGAGTCTTTGGCACCCAGAGCTGTCACAGCCCCAGCACCTTCATCAAGTGAAACAGCCCAGGGCAGCTCATCAAGGGAAGGGCCAGAATTCCCCAGCCAAAAGAGCTGCTAATAAATGAAAGTGCTCAGGGCCAAATACCTCCCCCAGGAGAGGGGGAGCTGCAAGGCTGCCAAGCACAGCAGCAGGACACCCAGGGCTCCTTGCCCCCCACATTTTTTTTTCCACAGAAGGAAATGGGAAGAAAAGAACCAGTTTTGCATTGAGGAAAACATCTGGCTCAGCTGCATGAGGGTCCTGGCAAGCTGGGCAGGGGTGGCAGGAGGGGTAAAACTGTGTCCCCCCCACGCATGTGCTCCCCCTCCTCTCCCCCAGTGCCTGTGAGACTCAGCATCCATTAGTGGGGGAGTTCAAAGCAGCAAGGCAACAATTTCCCTTTGCCTCCTACTTAATTTGTCCCAGTCCAGAGTGACAGAAAATGAATAAAGATATTTATCCCTCGCTACAGGATTTTAATTGTCACTAATCTAATTGCTACTCTGTCCTCCTGTCGCAATGCCCTGCTCATTAAAATGTTGCTGCTTTGGTGGAGCTCTTGTTTCCCAGAAATGTCTCTCTGCAGCCCTCCTGCCTGCTGTGTGATAAGACTCACCCCCAACACCCCTGGCAGAGCAAATAACTGCTGCTGTCTGCTGGTGACAAAAGGATCTGCTCCCTTTTTTCCAGAGCACCAGCCCTGCCAGCCCTGGGATATGTGGCTGCATCCCATGGGAACCAAATCCCCCTGGGTGCCCCTTTGAGCTGCACCCAGGGGTCTGCACTCACCCTGCCCGGGGCTGGGTGCTGGGTGGAGGGGGCCAGCAGTGACTGGAGGCTGCAGCTTTGGGGTTTCAGCCGTGGCACCCACGTTTGGGTGGGCTGCAGGGTCCTTGGGGCGAGGAGCCAGGGTGCCCACCTCGATCTGCAAACACAGCCTGGGTGTGAGGGCTGGGGGGGCTGAGTGAGTCCTCACACTCCACACCAGCATAGGACATCCTGGTCCAGGGCACTAGGTAGGTCTTATTGGAAAGCCCCCTTCCCTGTTTGCCCAGAGGGATGCAGGAAGCCTCATGTCCTGGCTTTCCTGCAGCAATGCTCTGGTCAGGTGAGCTGGAGGAGGTCAGGATCAGGTAAAGCCTTTCCTGCCACCAGCAAGGGCAGCGGAAGAGCCATCAGGGCTCGTAGGCTTGTGCAAGAGGCTGGTTCTCCAGCTGTGCCCCCTCCATCCCTCAGACCAAGCCCCTTTCTTGGGATGCATCCCATGAAGACCCAGGCACCAGGTGCTCTCCCATGTCCCCCTCACCTTTGGACCAAGGTCACTGTAGTCATAGAGCTCCTCGTAGTTGCTCAGGTCAAGGATCTCACCATAGTTATCCAATGTCAGGTCATAGTTGTCCAGGTCCACATTTTCATAGAGTGCAAAGTCAGCTTTTAGCTTCTCTGCCTTCCTTCTCTCCTTCATGGGTGGAACAGCCCAAGCTGCCCCCAGACACAGGCTGGTGATGCCCAGCCAGGCCAGAGTCCACATCCTACACCCAGCCAGGGTCACTGCTCCAAAGGCAGCACTGGGGACCATGGTCCTGGGGGGCACAGAGCTCCAATGCTGGGCAGGATGGGGCCGAGTGCCCTGAAATAGTTACAAGGCCGTGAAAGCAAAGAGGGATGGGAGGGCAGGACAGATGCCCTGACCACAGCCACCCTGCTCTGCAGCCCTGGTGGGGACTGGGGGACAAGTGGCCTCCGCCCCCGGGAACATCCCACCATCCCTCTTCTTTTTCAGCCCATTTCACACTCGGCTGAACAAGCTCTTCTGGAGAGGCCCCAAGGCTGAGCAGGGCTTCCCTGCTTCCCAGCTTTCCCAGCCCAGAGGAGGCAGTGAGGGGGTCAGAAGGTGATGAGGGAGCCAGGGTCCTGCTCAGGCCCCCCCCTCGGTGATGGGTGAAGCTGGTCGCTGGCCCAAGAAACCCAGCAGGCAGCAGAAACCACCCCGAGAGTCCTGGCACTCTGTTGCTTTCCCAGTCAGTCCCCCTCGTCCCTTCCAAACCCAGCTTCAAATCCTGGGATACTGTTTCTCAGCCTCCAGCATCCTGGAAAAGCAGGTGCCAGGGGCCTGGAGGCCACAAAGTCCCTGGGACTCGACCCTGCACACGGAGGTGCCTGCACAGGGACACCCCCAGTTCTGCAGGGGGAGCCTGGCAGCCCCCCCAGCCAAACCTGCTGGTGTCCCTTCCCAAAGGGATCTCACTCCCACCTGAAACCAGCCCCTGTGTGCAGGTCCCCAGCACCCACCCTGCCCTCTGCACTGCAGCATTGCCCACCCATTCCTCCTGCCACCAGCAAGGGCAGCGGAAGAGCCATCAGGGCTCGTAGGCTTGTGCAAGAGGCTGGTTCTCCAGCTGTGCCCCCTCCATCCCTCAGACCAAGCCCCTTTCTTGGGATGCATCCCATGAAGACCCAGGCACCAGGTGCTCTCCCATGTCCCCCTCACCTTTGGACCAAGGTCACTGTAGTCATAGAGCTCCTCGTAGTTGCTCAGGTCAAGGATCTCACCATAGTTATCCAATGTCAGGTCATAGTTGTCCAGGTCCACATTTTCATAGAGTGCAAAGTCAGCTTTTAGCTTCTCTGCCTTCCTTCTCTCCTTCATGGGTGGAACAGCCCAAGCTGCCCCCAGACACAGGCTGGTGATGCCCAGCCAGGCCAGAGTCCACATCCTACACCCAGCCAGGGTCACTGCTCCAAAGGCAGCACTGGGGACCATGGTCCTGGGGGGCACAGAGCTCCAATGCTGGGCAGGATGGGGCCGAGTGCCCTGAAATAGTTACAAGGCCGTGAAAGCAAAGAGGGATGGGAGGGCAGGACAGATGCCCTGACCACAGCCACCCTGCTCTGCAGCCCTGGTGGGGACTGGAGGACAAGTGGCCTCCGCCCCCGGGAACATCCCACCATCCCTCTTCTTTTTCAGCCCATTTCACACTCGGCTGAACAAGCTCTTCTGGAGAGGCCCCAAGGCTGAGCAGGGCTTCCCTGCTTCCCAGCTTTCCCAGCCCAGAGGAGGCAGTGAGGGGGTCAGAAGGTGATGAGGGAGCCAGGGTCCTGCTCAGGCCCCCCCCTCGGTGATGGGTGAAGCTGGTCGCTGGCCCAAGAAACCCAGCAGGCAGCAGAAACCACCCCGAGAGTCCTGGCACTCTGTTGCTTTCCCAGTCAGTCCCCCTCGTCCCTTCCAAACCCAGCTTCAAATCCTGGGATACTGTTTCTCAGCCTCCAGCATCCTGGAAAAGCAGGTGCCAGGGGCCTGGAGGCCACAAAGTCCCTGGGACTCGACCCTGCACACGGAGGTGCCTGCACAGGGACACCCCCAGTTCTGCAGGGGGAGCCTGGCAGCCCCCCCAGCCAAACCTGCTGG
>NW_009952434.1:605658-607691 GCF_000747805.2 Chaetura pelagica
CACTACTTGCCCCCCACGTGTCTCTCCCAAAGCAAAAGACACAACTGACCCCCGAGTTTTTTGCACCCGGAGCTGAGGATGCTGCTCCCAAATTTCTGCTGTCTTCCCACAGATCAAACCTTTATAAGTGCAATGACCCCCCCCCTCAATACATCACCAACCCCCGAGCCCCCCAGCCCTGCAGGGCTGAGCTTGATGCTGGAGGAGCAGAAAGAAGACAGCATGGACATACCCCCTTCCCTCCTCCTCGGTGTGGGAGGATCCTGCTCTGCTCCCAGAGGCTGATGCACTGGCTGGGAAAGGGCTGCCGGGTTTTTAATACATGGAGAGGAGGGGGGAGAGGCAGGATGTGGCCAATCAAGCCAGCAACCCCCTGCTGGGACATTATTTTGTCCCCAGGGGTGAGCCAGCCCTAGTGGTGGCTGTTCTCCAACAGCCCAGGCTTCTCTGTGGCTGCTGGGGACAGGGTGGGATGGAGGGCAGGATGGGATGGGGGACATACTGTGCTCCCTGCCCTGGTGTTCCCATGGGTGATGGAGACACACAGCTCTGAGCAGGGGGGACAGAGCCAGCTCCATCCCTGCCCCAACCAGCTCAGGTCTGCAGAGCCATTCCCAGCTGTGGCCATCCCTAGGGATGCAGGAATGGCAAAGCACCAGGTGCAGCCCCCCTTGCTGGCCTGGGTTCCAGTTGGGTGAGACCCCAGGGCCCCGTGAGCATCCCAGCCCTGGGCAGGGTTGTGGGTCCCACTGCTCCCCAGCGTTTTGGGGTCTGCACAGGCCCACCCCAGCAGCCAGATGGCTGGAGATACTCAGCTCATCCATCCCAACTCACCTCCCGTGGGGCTCAGCACCATTTGCCCCTCTGCTCCCGGTTGCTTTGGAAACACTGGGGTGGTTGGGGGAGGTGGGTGTCATAGGATGGGAGATATTCCCCATCCTCCCTCTGGGTGCACCCACATGCTCTTTATCAGGGGGGCTGATCAATGCCCCCCATGAAGGGCTCAACCAGGGGAGGGACATGGCCCAGCTTCGTCCTCTGGGAGGGATGTCATTGTCAGGAATGTGGGGCTGGGACCCCCCAGGGTGGGCACAGCAGCCCCACGGGCTCCTGGCATTGCTGGGCAGCCTTGTGCACACACAGCCACCCACGGCTGTAAAAATGTTCTTCTCCCTGGCAGGCAGCTCACAGCCCCCACGCTCACCCACCCGAGACGTGGCACCCATCTGCCAGCCTTGTGCAGTCCCCCACGAGTGGGGCTGGACCTTGGCAGGGCCCCCTCACCCCCAGCATCCCCCCCTGCCAGGGCAGCCCCAGCAGAGCCAAGGGTTGCCTCTAATCTTCATTAAGCCCCTCATTAGGCGGCTCAGCAACCACTGGAGCTGATGTGGCAGCTGGGGCAGGGGAGGTGGCATTACAGCTGCCCCAGTGCCTCTGCTCTTGGGAGGGGCTGCAGGCACTTTGGGGTCAGCAACTGAGTCCCTTGTGGCCTGGGGGCTTTGGTCCAGCCTGGCTGGAGGGGCCCACCCAGTCTTCAGATGGCACCTCCTGCCCCAGCTCAGGGGAAGTTATGGGGGCACCTCCTGCCCGGCAGCCCAGCATAGTGGCAACTGCTGCAATGCAACAGTCTGGGCTGGTTGAGGCTGGTGGGGGGTCCCTGAGGCAGTGGGGGTCCTGGGGACAGCAGGATCCTCAGTTTGCTGCCCTGGAGAAGCAGCCACTATCCATCCTTGTGTCCATTTATTCCTTTGTCTCCAAAGCAGCAGCTCAGCACCCTCAGCATCACCCCAAGGAGCAGTGCAAACCCTCACAGCAAGGGGAGGTCCTACAAGTGGTCTGGGGGGGTCCCCAGCTGCAAGGGGGGAGCTTGATTGGAGCAGTAACTCATCCTGCTCCAAACTGCTGCTCACCACATCCAGCTGGGCCCCAGTGCTCCCACAGCCCCTTCCCCAGCTCCGGGAAGATCAGCACCCATCATGCTGAGGGTGCCCACCCCAGCAGCCCCCCTTGGCCCCCACTAACAAGGGGCTTCC
>NW_009952434.1:608162-609610 GCF_000747805.2 Chaetura pelagica
CCCCGGGCAGGTACAGCCCTGGGGATGGAGCGTTGCTGGGGGTGGGAAAGATGCCTCCCTGTCCTGGCTGCCTCTGTGCATGCCCTGAAGCCTCTTTGTGCTGCTCCTTGGGGCCAACTCACCTTGGGGACATTTGTCCAGCTCCTCAGGGACCAGGAAGGTGAGGTGGGGACAGCTCAGCCCAAGTTCATGCAACCTGCCCAGACAAACAGCCCTTGGCTTCTCCCAGCAGCTTCCCAGGGACAGGAACACCCATCAGCTGCAGCCACGGCCCTGGGAGCTGCAGCTAAGCTTGGCCTCTCGTTAATTAGCAGAGGTTGCTCATTAAAGCAGGGTCATGCTCCATCAGCCTGCCCACCACAGGGTGCCTGCTGCTTTCATGCTGGTGCTGCTGGAGAGTCCAACCCAGCATCTCTTCAACCACAACCAACCCCCCAGCTCACCTTCCTCCCCCCCCCCTGCAGGGTCTCCCAAGCTCCAGCCATGGGGAAAATTGGCCCCAAAGGAGGAAAATCTGACCCTGCCTGAAGCAGCAGCTCATGTGCAGAGAGGAGGATGAGGATGGATCAGAGAGGCAGGTCCGACCACGGTGCTGGGTCCCTTGTGAATCACTTTATTTTCACTGCTGCAGAGAGTAGGAGTGAAAATACCATTAAGTTGAAATCAGTTGAGAACTACATATGTCTCTAGATATATCTGTACAGTCTACCAGTATATATACACATTATATATAAATATATACATAGGGTCTCCGGGTTTAAGGCTGAAACCTGTCGAACCCAATAAAGCCCACTGGAAGATTTGGAGGTTTTTATAATGAGAAAACAGGCCTGAATTTGCATGGGGGGTAAAGAACCTTCAGGCACTGGGAACTGGGGTCACTGGTGTGTCCCCAGTCTGTGGGGACCATCCCTGCCCAATTCCCAGGGAGCTGGACATGGTGCTTGTCTGTGCCCCTGTCAGTTTTGGTGGCTGAACACAAAGGAGGTAACTGCTGGTTTCTTTGGTTTATTGCTTTAATGTTGGTTTCAATTGGATTTTCCCCCCCTCTAATGCTTGGCCTGAAACCAAAATCCTGCTCATCAGGAGGAATAGAAGTGAATAGCCCCCCTAAACCCAGACACCCTATATATGCAGGTTCAGCTATCAAAGAGGGAAACAATACATGTGAAAACAGGGAGGAAGGGGAATACAAAAAGAGCCTTTCCAAAAGAGTAATTTATCCCTTTCCTTTTACTTTCCTATCTTTTTTTTTTTCTTCTTCTTTCTTTTTTTGTTTCCCCTAGAAAAAAAAAGAAGGCAAAAACAGGTCACGTGTTTGGTTCAAGAAAGCGACAGAGACTCAAACTTCCAGGAGGTGGGAGTCAGGGCAGAGGGACCATGAGGGCAGAGCCCTCCGATCTCCAGAACACCAGCGAGCCCAGGCTGCAGCCCCCCCGGGGAGGGCT
>NW_009952434.1:610138-614956 GCF_000747805.2 Chaetura pelagica
AGGGCTGATGATGCTGCCACCCCAGGGCTGATGATGCTGCCCCAGGGCTGAGGCTGCCACCCCAGGGCTGCTGCCACACGGTGCTGTCCTGCAGGCTCTGGTCCCCAAGAATGCACAAGCCACCCGTGTCCGTGGCCACTGCAGGGGAGAAAAGGGGGAAAAGCAAGAGGGGGCTGAGAGGGAGGTGTGAGCAAAGGGGGAAAGAGGGGGGCAAAAAGGGTCCCACGTGTCAAACAGCAGCAGGAGTGGAGTCTCTGTGCAAAGCCAAGTCCTGGGAGAGCCAAGTGCTGGGCAGGGCTAGAACACCACGGACTGCAGGAGGCGGAAACACATCATCAGGTCCAAGGGGATGGGGGGTTTCAGGAGGTTCCCGTCCAGCCGCAGGTACCGGAGCCGGGGGACACTGTCCAGGTCAGAGGGGGAGAAGTCGTGGATGGACATCAGGGAGGTGGGGCAGATCTGTGTCCCGTTGATTTCTGCAGGGAGGAGAGGAAAAGCAGGGTGCAGGTTAGAGGAAAGGGAAGGTGGAGAGGGATGTTTGAGGTCCCCCCCTCCCTGCCTGTCCCTGTCCCCGTGGGTCTGAACCCCAAACCAGGGTTGCTTTGCTACCAAGGGGGAGAATCCCCAGCTTTTCCCAGGAGAGAGAAGAGGAAAATCTTGCTTTTTGCTCAGAAATTAAGTAGGTCACGTTCAGCCAAAGCAGAGGGAGGGATGGAGTGTCATTTGAGAGAGAAAAGGGATCAGTTCAAACACAAAACCTGACAAGCCAGCCCTGAGCCTTCAAAGAAACATCAAGGAGAAGCACCCCAGCAGCACAGGGCTGAGGATAACGTCAGGAACTGGCTTGCTGCTTGCTCCTGAATTTCCACACAGATCTCCCCATCCCAGGGCCTGTGATACAGAAAATAAACCCAGGGATTCTTGGGTCCTTACCCAGCTCCAGGGACTGAAATCTTACAAAAGCTGGGGGAAACAGGCAAAAGGGAAAGCTGGGATATGATGTGTGTAACCAGGCAGGATCATGGTAAGCCCTAGCAGGACCTGGGTGCCAGTGGCATGAAGCCATCACCTTTGCCCCAAGGTCCCCTTTGGCCCCAGTTTGGTGTCACTTCAAGAAAACGCAGATTAACTGGGGTTTGAACTAGGAATTCATCCCTGAATCATTACTGCCTGGAAATCATGCCCCTGAGAGAAGGGATGTGGCTTTGTGAGGGCTTTCATGAGGGCCCTCCCTGGCTTCATATCCCATAACACTCCAAGTGCTTGTCTGCAAAGAGCAGCTTTCCTGCTCACCCCTTCCTGGCTCATCCTTGCTGCCCCGTGGATGGTGAGGCCAGCAGGCTGCTGGACTTCTAACAGCAGAAACATCTGGGGTGCCCAGGTCTCTGACTTCTCCAATGTGCTGGCTGCCTGCAGACACTGCAGAGACCAGCACCTCTCCCAGGAAACTGCAGCACTTTGCCTGGAATGGTGTGAACTGGCACTGCTTGGTTTGCCAAGGCAACCTCCATCCCAGCCTTGTTCTTCCCGTTCCTTCCTCAGCTCGAGAGCTGAGCTGGGTTATTTCTAACCAGCCTGACTGTGTCTTTGGCATCTGTTCTTCAAATATGTGCACAGGCTCTCCTTTTTAAAGATCCCTGTTTCTGAGCCCTGCTGGGGAAGTAACTACTGAGAAGGCAGGTGGACCCAAGGAAGAGCTGCCCGTGACAATGAGCAAGAAAAGTCCTGCAGCACCATGGAGAATGTAGCTCTGCTCCCAGCTCCCACCCTTATCCTTGGGCCATCCTTTCCCACACACAGATCCATCCCCCTCAGGGCCTTGTTTGCCTACAAAGACCCCCCTGATTATCTCACCACTGTGTCCCCCTTTGAAAGGTTCACATCCCACTGGGTAAAAAAATGCCCTTTTTCAATGAATTGCCAACCCAAAGCCCATCTGTTCCCCTCCCAGACCTCACCACAGCCCCCCAACCAGCCACTGCAACTCACTTTCAATTGAGTTGTTGTTTAGGTAGAGGTGCTCCAGCTTGGGGCTGATGAAAGGGACATTGGTGAGCTTGTTGTGGGCCAGGTGCAACACCAGCAAGTTGGTGAGGTTGAAAGAATTCTTGGGAAGCCCCTTGTCAGAGATCTGGTTGTAGTTGAGCCGGATGAATGCCAGGTTGGGGAACTCCTTGAAGTAGTCACTGGGAATGTCCTCAATGTTGTTCCTGTCCAGGAAGAGCTGGTGGATGGCACTGGGCACCCCGGGAGGCATTTTCCTCAGGATGTTGTGGGCAAGGTTGAGTTGCATGAGGTTCTTGAGTCCCTTGAAGGTGTTTTTGTTGAAGACCCCATCGCTTAGCTTGTTGTGGTGCAGGTCCAGGAGCACCAGGTTCTCTAGCTTGTTGAAGACCCCAGCAGGGATCTTGGAGATCTGGTTCCTGCTCAGACGCAGCTGCTCCAGGTTGGGCGGCAGGAAAGCAGGCACTTCCTTGAGCTGGTTCTTCTCCATGTAGAGGAAGATGAGGTTTTCCAGCTTCTCCAGGACCCTCCTGTCCACTTTCCGGATGCGATTGTTGTCTAGGTTGACCCATTTCAGCCCCGTGGCGTTCCTGAAGGACTCCTCTGGGAGGTCATCAATGAAGTTGTTCTGGAGGTAGAGGTAGTGGATGCGGGACGGGATGATCGGGACCTTCCTCAGGTTGCGGCTGTCACAGTAGAGGGCAGAGGGGAAGTCTGGGGGGCAGTAACATTCCCGGGGGCAGTCAGGGAAGATGGAAGGGGGACCTGGTGGCAGGGGTGGGGGCAGCTCTGTGGGCTCCACAGGCTCCACGAACTCGGGAGGGGGGCGGGTGGGGTTCCGGGGAGGTTTCCTCCGCTGCCCGCTCACCTCCCAGACCAGCACAAGAACAAGTGGGAGAAGCAACCTGAAGGCCACCTTCATGGTCCAGATGTTTCCCTGAGGGAAGACAACCAGAAGAGGTGGGTGAGCAAGCACCTTGTTTAGGTCCTACATCATCTCCCATCTCCCCTCTCTCCACCCCTCCCACTGCTGTCTTTGAAAGGCAGGAATTTACCTCCCAGCCCTGCCAGTAACCTGCTATTTTCTCTCCTTCCCCTTGGAAGTTCTCCATAAATCCAACCCCTTTCCAGAGCATGACTCACTGAGATCCCCTTCTCCCTGGCTCAGCTTTATGCCAAACCCCCTACTTGTTATTTTTAATTTTTTTTGAGGGCTTTTTCCCCCCCACACATCACCCCCAGCACTGCCCCACAGAGCCTGCCCCCCGGAGAGCCCCAGCATCCCTGTGCCCTCTTCCCAAAGGATGGATTGCCCTTTTCCAAAGCCTTGATGGATTAGACTTAATTTTGCACTTGAGCCAAAAAATTAATGATTCAGAAGCAAATTGGCTGAGCAACAGTATTGGGAGGCCAGGAGCAGTTAGCAGGGCAGCAAAGATGGATGGTCCTGTGCTGCAGGGATGAAGATTTAATGCAAGACAGCCCAGTTTCAAGGCCGTGTGATAAAAAGGGCATTTGGCAGATTACGCATGGGCAGTGCTGAAGGTGTTTGCTTACCCAGCTCCCTGTGCTGCCCTAATAATGAATCCATCACCTCCAGTCCCACTGCAGAGGGCTGGGCTGGTTCTGAGTCCCAGCAGAAGCAGGAGATCAGGAGGGATCAGGTGAAGTCTCCGCTTGCCCCAGGCCAGAGATTTTTTTCCTGGAGACCATCCCAACCCCTTACACAAGCCACCTCTCCCTCTTCTCCGTGTTATCAAGCCCACAGAGGCTGCCTGTCCCCTCTGCCCTCCCTGCTGCTGCCTGGCACAGCAGCCACCATCCCTGCTGGGCTGTGGCTGGCAGCTCTCCAGCCCATGCCTTGGAGGATGGAGGGATCCAGCTTGTTGCAGACAAGCTCCCCAAAAAGCCCTGTGCAGAAGGTGCTTTGGATGCTCCACACTCCCCAGGGCCAGCTGGAGCAGCCCAGGCTGTGGGCTTCCTGGGCACACACCTTGGGGTGCTCGCCAGGCTTTTCCCAGCAGCATTTGTCACCCCAGCAGGAAGGCAGCTGAGCTGGGGGCACAGCGAGGCAGATGGAGGAGCTCAGGCAGAGACAGGGTGGGAAAGGGAATCAAGTGAGATGAGACGGTGAGGAAGACAGGGAGGAAGATGAGGAGACTCAGAGGAAGATGGATCTCCTGTAGAAATGGAGCAACTGCTGTGGAAGCCAGAGCTGTTGGGAAGACAGCGTGGGGAAGAGATGGTGGTTTCTGAGATGGTGATGGTGGAGAGAAATCAGGGTGTCCTCAGCCTTTGCTCTCTCCCATACAAGGTGATGGAGCAGAGCTCACAGCTCCCTGGCACACAAGGGCTCACTGGCACTGGGGGCACAGCCAGCCCCCCTCTGCTCAGCCTGCCCTGGGGGCTTTTGCCTCCAGGCAGTGGCAGGGAAATGTCCCCAGCTCTCATCCCACCACTGAGCAGCACAGACCACCAGTGCTGGGACAGCCCCTGGCCACACCAACCCCCTTTTGCTTACAGCTTCCCACCGAGCCCCATCCCACCCAAGAATGTCCTGAGGGCTCCTCCATGGGCCACTGCTCCCAGGGCTGTCAGCCTGGCTCCCTTTGATGCTGTCCCCTGCATTCCTGGGGATCCAAGTAATTGACTTTCTCCAATAAAAGATCCTGTTCTTGCTCCCCACCCCCCCCCCTCTCCAGGCCCAGCCTGTTACTTTCCTTTTTGTCTCCCTCCCTCCCATCTGGCTCTGTTTAACCCTACCAGCCTCCCAGCCCTGCTGTTTTCAATCACAGCTCTGGCATCTCACTGGGG
>NW_009952434.1:615012-615419 GCF_000747805.2 Chaetura pelagica
CAGTGCTGCAGCAAGTCCCCTTTGGGGCTGTACGTGCGTGTTTCTGTGTTGTAAGAGTTCAGATTCAAATCGGCGGCTGCAGAGAATGGACAACTTCGTGACAGGGAACTGTTCTACGTGCAGTCCCCTCCCTGGCCCTGCAGCACCCTGCTCCTTTCCCAGCCACGTTCCTCCCAGCACATGACTCTCCCTCCACCTTATCCCAGACCTTTCCATGGGCTTTTGCCTTTGCTCCAAACCCCAGACCTGGATTTTAGCACCAGCAACGCCTGGGGGAGCAGGGGGGGGGCTGAGCTCTGCCTTTGGCCCATTGCAGAGGGGAGGAGGCAGCTGGGCCATGATATTCCAGCCAGGACACACTGCAATCCAGGCGTTCAGCTGCCTCCACTCGCAGGGTGAGGATCAGC
>NW_009952434.1:616273-617445 GCF_000747805.2 Chaetura pelagica
GAAAGCTGCCAGATATTCAGCTCAGCAGTGCTGCAGCAAGTCCCCTTTGGGGCTGTACGTGCGTGTTTCTGTGTTGTAAGAGTTCAGATTCAAATCGGCGGCTGCAGAGAACGGACAACTTCGTGACAGGGAACTGTTCTACGTGCAGTCCCCTCCCTGGCCCTGCAGCACCCTGCTCCTTTCCCAGCCACGTTCCTCCCAGCACATGACTCTCCCTCCACCTTATCCCAGACCTTTCCATGGGCTTTTGCCTTTGCTCCAAACCCCAGACCTGGATTTTAGCACCAGCAACGCCTGGGGGAGCAGGGGGGGGGCTGAGCTCTGCCTTTGGCCCATTGCAGAGGGGAGGAGGCAGCTGGGCCATGATATTCCAGCCAGGACACACTGCAATCCAGGCGTTCAGCTGCCTCCACTCGCAGGGTGAGGCTCAGCTCAGGCCACCCAGCAGCCACCCCAGGCATTGTAACAGCAAGGGTGGAGGACAGGGCAGAGCTGTCACCCCGCTGGTCTCAGGAGCTGGCTGAGCTCCCAGCCCTTCCAGGAACAACCTGGCCCCACACAGCCTGTGCCATCCCCTCACCGTGAGGCTGTAACTCTGCAGATGTTAGAGACTTGGCACAAAGCAGAAATCCTCAGCGAGCCAGAAATTCAGGCTGGATAGCAGCAGCATCGAGTGGCATTTGTCAGCACAGAAGGAAAGATGTCAGGAGGCAGATGCAGCCCCTTTTATCTGCTCTGTCTCCTGCAAATCCGCTGCCACATCCCCACGGGGACTGGCACAGCCCCATGGCAGCCAAGCTGGCAGCATTGCCACCACCCTGCTCTGCTGCTGGTCTCCACCACCTTCTCCCTGCCAAGCTCTGCCCGCTGCTCCCCAGCCTGCTCTGGGGAAACAGGACCCACTTCCAAGCAATCTGCAGGAAACCAGCTCACAGCCAGCACTCCCACAGCAGCCCTGCAGCCAGAGGAACGGGGATGCAACAAGCCCGAGGCCACCACCAGCTTTACAATTGCCTCCAACAGGCTGGAAGGTTCAAAGCCAGCTCTCCCTGGACCCAACACAGTCAGCAGTCTGTTCTCCATCCAGTTTCATGCAGTTGAATTTTACTGGCGTGAATGCAAGAAGCCAGATTTCAAAATCCCACACCCTGATCCTGCAGGAGCTCCAGCTG
>NW_009952434.1:617554-618896 GCF_000747805.2 Chaetura pelagica
TGAACCCATGGCCAGAGCCACAGCACAGTGTCCACTCTGCAAACACCCCCCCTCAGCCTTTCCCACTGCTCCTGGACAGACAGCACAGCTTGGATCCCAGGTAGCCACAAGGAATCCATGCAACTGGAATAAAGTTCAAGCATGAAGCAATTAACACATTCAGGAAACCAACTGCCTGATGCAGAGCAAAGGCTCAATTCATGGACAAAACCAGTTCTGACACCTCTTAAGCCACAGGCTGGGCCAACCAGCTTGGTCTGAGTGCAAGACCAAGGCACCCACCAGGTGCCAGCCCAGGGTTTTTCCCAGAAAGAAGCAGCTGCTCCCACAGTCATCCCATTACAACGGACAAAAATTCAGCACAACAGCTGGAAATTCCAGCCCCAGATGCCACCAGCATTTGCTTTCCTAATGGTTTATCTTCCCTGTGTGTCACTGCCCCCCAGCTCACTGCCAGCCCCACCACTGGAGCCAAGGGCAGACAAAAATCACAACCTCTGGGGCAGAGTGAGCTGTGCAAAGGTCACAGGGGGGTTTGTCACGGGCAGAAATCCTGACACTCTCCCTTGGTGCCTCCTGCCCTTCTCTTGCAGCAGCTGGGCATGCAGAAAACAGCTGGCCCTGGATCACTGGTGGATCCGGGACTCCTGTGGAGGGCCTGGGAGGGATAATGGGAGCTTTTAACGCTGGGAGAAGAGGGGAAAGCCTGGATCACGATGGCTGGATCAAGGATCCGTTCCAGCCCGTTGCCCATACCCTGCTAGCTCACTTCACAGCTTTTCCACTGGGACCCCCAATCCCCATCATCCCTGCAGCTCCCAGTTTGGCAAAATTGCTCCCACCCAGCCTGGGAGCCTGCACGCTGGAGCAGAACACGAAAAAGCTATCTGCCTTTGGCCCATTGCAGAGGGGAGGAGGCAGCTGGGCCATGATATTCCAGCCAGGACACACTGCAATCCAGGCGTTCAGCTGCCTCCACTCGCAGGGTGAGGCTCAGCTCAGGCCACCCAGCAGCCACCCCAGGCAGTGTCACAGTGAGGGTGGGGGACAGGGCAGAGCTGTCACCCCGCTGGTCTCAGGAGCTGGCTGAGCTCCCAGCCCTTCCAGGAACAACCTGGCCCCACACAGCCTGTGCCATCCCCTCACCGTGAGGCTGTAACTCTGCAGATGTTAGAGACTTGGCACAAAGCAGAAATCCTCAGCGAGCCAGAAATTCAGGCTGGATAGCAGCAGCATCGAGTGGCATTTGTCAGCACAGAAGGAAAGATGTCAGGAGGCAGATGCAGCCCCTTTTATCTGCTCTGTCTCCTGCAAATCCGCTGCCACATCCCCACGGGGACTG
>NW_009952434.1:618918-620768 GCF_000747805.2 Chaetura pelagica
TGCCATCCGGGCTGGCAGCATTTCCACCACCCTGCTCTGCTGCTGGTCTCCACCATCTTTTCCCTGCCAAGCTCTGCCCGCTGCTCCCCAGCCTGCTCTGGGGAAACAGGACCCACTTCCAAGCAATCTGCAGGAAACCAGCTCACAGCCAGCACTCCCACAGCAGCCCTGCAGCCAGAGGAATGGGGATACAACAAGCCCGAGGCCACCACCAGCTTTACAATTGCCTCCAACAGGCTGGAAGGTTCAAAGCCAGCTCTCCCTGGACCCAACACAGTCAGCAGTCTGTTCTCCATCCAGTTTCATGCAGTTGAATTTTACTGGCGTGAATGCAAGAAGCCAGATTTCAAAATCCCACACCCTGATCCTGCAGGAGCTCCAGCTGCTGAACCCATGGCCAGAGCCACAGCACAGTGTCCACTCTGCAAACACCCCCCCTCAGCCTTTCCCACTGCTCCTGGACAGACAGCACAGCTTGGATCCCAGGTAGCCACAAGGAATCCATGCAACTGGAATAAAGTTCAAGCATGAAGCAATGAACACATTCAGGAAACCAACTGCCTGATGCAGAGCAAAGGCTCAATTCATGGACAAAACCAGTTCTGACACCTCTTAAGCCACAGGCTGGGCCAACCAGCTTGGTCTGAGTGCAAGACCAAGGCACCCACCAGGTGCCAGCCCAGGGTTTTTCCCAGAAAGAAGCAGCTGCTCCCACAGTCATCCCATTACAACGGACAAAAATTCAGCACAACAGCTGGAAATTCCAGCCCCAGATGCCACCAGCGTTTGCTTTCCTAATGGTTTATCTTCCCTGTGTGTCACTGCCCCCCAGCTCACTGCCAGCCCCACCACTGGAGCCAAGGGCAGACAAAAATCACAACCTCTGGGGCAGAGTGAGCTGTGCAAAGGTCACAGGGGGGTTTGTCACGGGCAGAAATCCTGACACTCTCCCTTGGTGCCTCCTGCCCTTCTCTTGCAGCAGCTGGGCATGCAGAAAACAGCTGGCCCTGGATCACTGGTGGATCCGGGACTCCTGTGGAGGGCCTGGGAGGGATAATGGGAGCTTTTAACGCTGGGAGAAGAGGGGAAAGCCTGGATCACGATGGCTGGATCAAGGATCCGTTCCAGCCCGTTGCCCATACCCTGCTAGCTCACTTCACAGCTTTTCCACTGGGACCCCCAATCCCCATCATCCCTGCAGCTCCCAGTTTGGCAAAATTGCTCCCACCCAGCCTGGGAGCCTGCACGCTGGAGCAGAACACGAAAAAGCTAAAAATAACCGGCAGGAGCCAGCAAAGCTCCCTCCTTTACTTCCCTCACGTCCAACCACCGCAACAGCCCGTTCCTCTCCCTGCAAGGATCTGGGTCTGATCAGCTGTGACCGAAGCTGGGAGCTCCTTCTCCAGCGGCGCTGGAGAGCTGGGAACGCTGGAAAAGGGCTAAAGGCAGCGCAAGGCTGTGCTGGGAGGGGAGGACAGACACCCTGTCACCCGGGCGTCCCCAGGGTCCCCCGAGGGGAGCAAAGCCCTGATGCAACAACTCGCTCTTCTCGCCCTTTCCCAGGGAGAAGCGGAGCCGGCGCTTGGCCGAGGCAGGGAATTGGTTTTCCTTGCCGGGATAACGCTGTGTCCGGGCAGGGGATGGGTGGCCCCGCGGCTCCCGCATCCCCTGCGTGCCGGGAGCGGTTCCTCCCCGCACCGCGCTCACCAGACGCGTTGGGAAACATTTCGCCGCGTTCACTGCTCCCTCCAGCAACCTCCCCCCCCGCAGCAGGGTCCGTGGGAAGCAGTCCTGGCACTAAACCCCTTCCCTCTGCCTTCTCTGTGTCAGCAATCCCTCCCCTTCCCCGC
>NW_009952434.1:639530-640680 GCF_000747805.2 Chaetura pelagica
CCCCCAGCCACCTCCCCCCCCGCAGCAGGGTCCGTGGGAAGCAGTCCTGGCACTAAACCCCTTCCCTCTGCCTTCTCTGTGTCAGCAATCCCTCCACTTCCCCGCGTGTCCCGGCCCTTCCCGGGGCTGCTCCCGGCTCACAGACCTCCCTGCCACGCACAGTGGAACTGCCTGGGCACGGACAAAAAGCAAATCGTGGCAGAAAACGATGCCAAAGTGACCGCAGCTCGGTCCCCTACCCCCCGGACACGCTGCTCCCCCCGAGCAGATCCCACACCTTGCTCCCCCCACCCCCCGACTCCGCTTTCCCTAAGGGAGGGAAACTGCTCTGATGCCTTATCAGCTCCTGCTGCCTCATCCCGCCCCTCCAGCCTCTCCCCGAGGGCAGAGGAAACCTCCCACAGCTCTGCTTTTATCTCTTCCCAGGTGAAAACGCTCAGCCCCCTCATCCAACCGCTTCCCCAGGGAAGCAGGGACAGGCAGTTCTGCTCCGCGCTGCCTGTCCCGGGATAGCCAAGGGAAAGGTCCCTCCCGGGATGCAGCTCCAGCAGCTCACGAGCTACCACCGGCCCAGCACCACAGAAGGCAGGGCCCACCATCCCAGGCTCCCAGGAAAGCTTCCAACCCCCCATGTGCGACGTGCTTTGCATTCAGCCGCCAAGGGGATGAATTTCCACTTTCTGCCCTGTAGATGTTTTTCCTAAAACACTGGGAACAGGCAGCAAAGGGCAGGTTTGGGATGAGTCTTTTCCATCTGACTCCAGCGAACATCACTGCCCTGTTGCTTCCTCCATCACCTCCTGCCTCTGCGGGAGCAGAGACAAAGAGCTCCAAAGGGGGGACCCTGAGGGGCGGTGGGGAGGGGGCTGCACCTCCCTGCCTGCCTGGAGCAAGAGCTGGCTCAAATCTGAGTGGTGGAGGCAGCAGAAGTGGTGTTAGATGCCCTGGGAACGCTCTGGGTGAGCCAGGCACGGCTCTGCCTGCCGGGCAGGAGGGAAAGGCTTTATTTAATACCCACATTTTGGGCAGAAAAGCAGCTTGCTGGAAAAGCGCCTCTTCCACCTCAGAGCAGCGCGGTGCTGGTCCCCTCGGCTGGGCAGGGAAAGTCCTGCCTCCCCCCTGAGCCCCCCCCCCAGGGGAGCAGCCCCTA
>NW_009952434.1:641137-641465 GCF_000747805.2 Chaetura pelagica
ACCCCAGCCTGCCCCGTGCCGAGGGAAAAAACTCTTGCAGCAAGAGGAAAAGTGCAGGAACAAAACCCTCAACTGCTCAAGAACAGGGAAAAAAACAAACAGAGGAGAAGGGAGACCAAAAAAAAAAGAAAAGCAACAACAAAAAGGAGGAGAGGAAGAGCAGATGATGTTTGGCTTGTAAGAGAGGCTGGAGAGGGCAGGAGCATCGTGGACCAGAGCAGCGTCCTGAGCCGGAGATTCAGGCAAGGTGAGAAGAGCTGGGTTGAAAGCACCTGCCCCCAGCTTACCTGTGCGCACCTCTCCCTCCTCCTGCCTCTTATTAATCCCC
>NW_009952434.1:641579-646150 GCF_000747805.2 Chaetura pelagica
GGTGCGGGGGGGGCTGGGCCGGAGCCTCGATGACAACAATAACGTCTTTCTCTGGCAGCCAAGCCCGGCAGCGCGCACATGGCCGGGGGGCTGGCGTTTCATCCCCATCCCTGCTGCTCCCGGCCCGTTTCTTTGCAAAAACAAAGCTAATTAATAATGTCAGTAAAGCCCTTTTTTTTTTGTTTTTCTCCTTCGCTACGGGGCCCCGCGCCGGGAAACGCGTGTTTGGGAAGGGGTTTTGCAGCGACGTGGTGGGATTTCAAAGGAGTTTCAAGGGGTAAGGGTGGGGGGGCTCGGCTGTGACACCCCCCCCCCCCCCCTGCAGGGTGACAGCCCCAGCCCTGCTGAGGGACCCAGCCCGGGGTCCCTGCCTGCCAGATGGCAGCACCAGACACGGTGCAGGGTTCATTCCCTCCCAGCTGGTGATGAGTTTTAATTAAAAACCTGATGAGAAAGGAGGGGAGAGCCCCAGAGGGGCTGAGCACCGCTGGGTTTTGCCTGGGACCTCATCCAGGTCCCGGGCTGGGAAACCACTGTGCATGAAGGGGACATGAGCAAGGGACCCCTGGGTGCCTGATCAGAGGGGATATTTCTGCTCCGAGGCAGCCTGGGACCTGGGGCATATTCACAGCTCTCAGATGCAGCCCAGGCACTAGCAAGGAGTCCCAGGGGGAGCACAACAGCCAGGGGGATCCCCCTCCTACAGGGAACCTCATCCCAAGCATCCCTGGGATTCAGTGGGTCCTCTCCCTCCCCCCAAGCCATCCCCTCTCCATCTGCAGCAGGGGCCAGGAAACCTGACCTGCTTTGGCTCATGGAAAGCCCAGCCCAAATCCCACCGGAGGCTGGCAGCCCTCCAGGAGGGTCCAATCCTGCACTCCCACACTCAGCTGACAGTGGTTACCAACAGCAGGTTCAAACAGCCAAAATAAGAGCCCACTCCCCCCCCCAAAACGATTCCACCCACTGCACTCCCCTTTTACCACAGGCTCCCCACAACTCTTCAATGTATTTGTTCCCAACACGGTGCCCTTCTCCTTACCCCCAAACTGGAGTATTGCTGGGGAGTGCTGCTTGCTGCCTGCTGGGCTGGGATGCTCCGAGGGCACAACCCTCACCCTGCAGCCTAAAAACCAGCAGGTAGCTCAAGCACAAGCCAGGAAGAGGAATGGGGAGAAACCACATCAGTATTTCATGTTGTTTAAACAAAGGGTCGAGATGGAGACATGTGTTTGCCAGCTGGAGAAGGATAAGAATCAATAGGGAAAGTGTTTGCTGTTAGGAGATCCATGCCAATTGCTTTTAAAAACTAGTCAGAAGTGCCTAAATCCCTGGGGACACATTTCATGGGGTTTTATCTTGCTAGCAGATACTCAGCTGGGCTCCGAAAGGAGAAACTGAGGCACCAAATGGGACAATTACTTGCACAAAAGCCACCCTGCAATGCCAACAAGGAAAGGTTTCACATCCTAGACCTTGTGTATCACCCTGTCCCCCCTGGGAAGCTGCTAACACAGCTCCCACTGCCAGGAAGCACGAAAACCTTCAGCAAATCTGGTGAGTACAAATTTCAGTCTTAGCCAAAGGGACTTTGTTTGTTGAATTTTCTTCCTGCAGGAATTTCTTTCGGTGTCCAAGTTTGGAATCTACCTTCAAAGACATCCTTTTACATTTTAAAGACAGGCTGCAGCCCTGAATGTGGCTCTGGGCACTTGGTTTATTCTATGTCTGGAGCAAAATCTGGCCCCACTCTTGCAAGCAAAGGGGATGATGGAGGGTGGCTGTGAAGCAAACCTGCTCTTGTTGGAATGGGGAGATCACAAATTCAGTGCCCTTCCACAGGCTCATCCCTGGTCCCCCCCCCATCCCATCAATTTATCCCCCTTTCCCAGTCATGGCCTATTTGTTCTGCAGAGGTTTGTGACAGAAATAGCACTTTGGTCTGGCAGAGGCAGGAGAGGAAATGTTTGAGTGTGAAAGCAGCAAGAAGCAGAGCCAGGGCTGCAAGAATGGCCTGTCTCGACCAAGGACAACAGGAGGGAACAGCCATTGAGAGGGTAAACAAAGGAGTGTGGCCCCTGATGAGCCCAGAGGCTGCTTCCCACCAGCCCACCAGGCACAGGAGGTTTCAGCACCTGGTTGTGCCCTGGTCACTCCAGCCACCCCAGCACAGAGGCCAGGGCAGCTGTGCAGACACCCCAAAGGATGGAACATGGGCAAGAGGCAGCAGAGGGTTTAAGGGGAGGATGTCAGAAAAAAAACCCAACAACCCCAACCCAGTATAAGCAGTTGCTCTCAGCTCCAGCTGGGAAATGTTAAACTCAGCAAGAACCCACATCCCTCCTCCTCCCCAGCCAGGCCCTTCTTGTGCCAGCTCATGGTGCTCATGTGTGCACATGGCCCATATCAGGTGAAAATAAGAATCCCCTGCCCCTAGCAAAAGACCCTCCCCCACCAAACCCCACCACTGATTTCCAGCAGCACAGCCTCCCTGGCTATTTGCTACTCAGACCACCAGAGTGTCACCATTTCCCCCTGGCCAGGAGCAGTGCAGAGGGGGCAGCCCCAAGAGACATCACAGCACCCCAAGAGCTGGCAGTCCCAGGGGTTTCAAGAAGGGGAATTTTGCAGAGCAAAGCAGCACAGGAGGCTCCTCAAACACCTCCAAGCAAAGGGTTGCCCTCAAACCAGCTCTCCTTCCCCCCACCACAGCCTGGGCTCCTCAAAACCACCAGTTCCAAATGGATTTTTGGCCAGAGGGAGAAGCTTATTCTTTATGTTATCCCAGCATCAGTCACCCCGTCCCAAGCTGAGCCTCTGCTGTGCTCAGTGCTGTACAGACACAGATTATTTACAGCTCAGTGGTTCTTTCTGATGGCCAAATCTTACAATTCCCTTTGGAGAGCTAAAAAATTTAATTTCAGAAGAAGAAAACCCCAAAAAGCAGCAGGAAACCTGAGCTGCCCTTGTGGCCACTTGGTCGGAGCAGCGTGTGCTCGATGCACAACATCAGATCTCAGGCACTGGCAGCAAAGCAGAGCTGCTCTTCAGCAGCAGCCACCAGTGTCATGGAAAGGGGCCACTGAGCAGGGACAAGGGGACCCCAGGGGTCCCCCCAAAGTGATGGCTGATGGTGTAGGAGGGACCCATTCCCCTTGTGCCATGGTGGGATGGTGCTGCACTGCCCTCAGGGAGCCACAGCTCTCCCAGGCCTCCAAAGATCTCCCCCCACTGCAGGGGGCTGGGTGCTCACCAGCCTGGAAAATTAAACTCAGCTTCCCCCAGACCTCACCAGGAGCCAGGGACAGTCTCTTGCTCATCCCAGGCCCCTCTGCCCCCAGGGGAGCACACAGCAGCCTCTGCACGAGAGCCAGAGAGCAAGGGGAACGTCACCGCAAGCCTGGGAGAAACACTTGGCTCCAAGGAAAGCTCTGGAGTGGGAAGTGAGCAAAGGGGAAAAGTATGTTGCTTTGTAATGCATGGATCCTGCTCTCCCCTCACTGAGATGCTGCATGATGTGATTCCTGCCCCCCCAGCTGCACGTGGAGCAGGAGCAAAGTCTGCCTGCTCCGTGCCCACGTCTCCATCTCCAGCAAACCCCTGGAAACCTGCTCCACCAGGGTGGCTGCCAAGGGGACATGGGGAAGATGTTTGAATCCCCCTCTTCAAGAAAGCAGCTCCCAGTCCAAAGTGCTCCAGAAGCACAAGAACATGTCAGTTCAGCTCCATGCTTGGACATTTGTGTCACTTGAGTCACTTTGGATCACAGCAAGGGAGGGAGGAGAAGGTCACCTGCATCCCTTCCGTGCAGGTACACTCACCCCAAACACCCATCCCTTCTTCCCAGGCTGGTCTGGCCTCTCCCTCCAACTCTCAGCATCTCACACTGCTTGAACCAGGGAGCAAAACCCCCTTGGACCAGGACATGGAGCTTCATCAGCACAGATGGACAGAGAGCCAGAGCCAGACTGGAAAGAACGAGCTGCTCTCCCTCCCGAGTAAGAAAAGCAGCTGAACAGGCAGCTGACCCCTGCCCCAGCCAGGTGTTGAAAAGAGAAGGGAAAACAAGAAACAAGCCCTGTTTTGTGAGCACAGCTGCTGCTTTGGTCATTAAACCCACGGGCAAATGTCCCCTGGAGAAGAGCCTCATGCAGCGGGTGCCTGAGCCCAGGGAAGTGGCAGCCAGGGAAGGGTTAGGGAATGGAAAAGCTTCCAGAGCCTTTTGTCCTCAGCCCTGGCTCCTGGTGCAGAGGCAGTGGAGGAACCCGAACCACCACCCCCCACACCCATAAACCCCTTTCTGCTCGGGTTTGCCAGAGATGGGACACTCTGTGAGGAGCCAGCAAGAGCCACGAGCCAGCCTAGATCAGGAGGGTCCCAGCAGCTCCTGCCCCAGGGCCAGGCAGAGCTGGTCCTGCCCCCATCACAGTCTGGCCAAGGATGAGCAGAGGGGAAGAAGGGGGAGTCACATCCCCCATCACCCACAGGGGAAACTGAGGCAGGGAAGGAGCTCTTTGCTGGCAGGGCCACAGATCCAGCTGCCTTTTCTGTTTAGACAATCCATAGTATTT
>NW_009952434.1:646165-651908 GCF_000747805.2 Chaetura pelagica
CATTCCGCATCAGCCCTGGCCCAGAGGGGCTGGCACAGACACACCAGTCTGAGGGTGCTCACACCCCAGCCTTGAGGGTCCTCCACATCCCTGGGGCAGAGCACTGCCCATCCTGACAGGACCCACTCCATCACCCCCATCCTCCCAGGAAAGAGGCCAAACTGGAAGCAACAATGTCCCCATAAGGAAAGAACAGTCCTTCCAAGGGCTGAGACCCAGCAAACTCATTGCCAGGCCAGCCTGCCCCAGCCCTGCTCCCTGCCAAGGAAGTTCTCAGTGACAGGGACCACCCCAGCCATGGGAACTGGCACCACGGGACCCAATCTCAGTGCCTGTCACAGACAGGGTGACAGCAGGGCTGTCCCCAGCAGTGGCCATAGCAGGGCTACCAGCCCCACTCACTCTGTGCCACGGGCACTGAGCCCCCCAGCACCCCCCTGAGCCCCTTCCTACCCCACCTCCCACCTCCTGTGCTGTTCTTGTGGCTGCTTTAAGCACAGGGAGGAGATAGAGAATTCAAACCTCACATTTCTCAGGGATTAAATCATCTGACTCATTTCTCTGAAGGAGAGAAGTCCAAACCCCCTCTTTTTAAATTTTTTTCTTTTCCCCTGCAAGGCTGAGCAGACACTCAGGAGCTGCTGGAAGAGGGACCAAGGGCTGCTGAGCACATCAGCTCGTGGTCACAGCACCAGGGCTGGGCATCATCAGAGGACCCTGGGAACCAGGACCCCTCCTTTCCTTGGGCTGCCCCCAGCACAGGGAGTCCCCAAGCTCAGAGGCAGCAGAGCCCAAGGACACCCAGAGTGGCTTCTTGCCTCTGACATCCCCAGAGAAAACACCCCCTGTGATTTCCCAGCTGGGCAGCTCCAGGCACAGCACAGAGACACCATGAAAAATCCTGCCTCTTTGCTCTGCAAACAGGGCTGATGTGTTAAATAAGCAAAGACAAAGTGATTCCAAGCTCCCCAGGAGACTCCCAGGGCTTGTGTTGCACCGTGGGGCTGCTCCCTAGGCAGAGGTTCCTTACACCCTCCCCCAGGAACACTCTCCCCCCAACATCCAAGCAGGACAAGAAGCTGCTGGGACCCCCCAGCACATCTCCCCCAGGCTCAGCACAATCCTGAGCATGCAGGGAAGGATTCCTCCAGCCAGCACAGCACTTGGGATGGTGGAAGGGCTCTTGGTGTCAGCTCAGCAGCAGGAAGAACTGCCAGAGTTGGTTAAAACCAGAACAAGGGGGTGATTCAATGAAACCCCGAATGCAACGTGTGGGAAACCATGAAAGCAAATATTTGGAGCCAAACACACAATTAGCCAGTGGGACCCATCACCACAAGATGCCGCTCAGGCCAAGGGTTTGGAGAGCATCAAATACATACCCCAGAAAATATGTGAGCATTTCCCCCATCTGTGGGGAGACTGGGCACACTGGGGTGGCAGGAGTCAACGAGGACAAAGGCTTGGACAGGCAGAAAGGGAGAAGAAAAGGAGTCACCAGGGTGCCATGGACACCTGCCCTGCCCTCCTGGTGACACCTCTGGCACTGAGGGCTGGGGCTTGTCATGCCCCTGGGGGGGTGGGAACAGAGGGTGACCTCACCTGGGTGCCCCAAGCTGGTGGCCTCTGTCACCTCCCTCACACCATCTGGGCTTTCCAAGCTGCTGTTCACAATGGAAACACCTGAGTCGTGTCTGAGCATCCCTTGAGTTTGGCCTTCACCCTTCCCTCCTCCTCCTCCAGTATTTTTCCACTCCAAAGGCAGGAGCCAGCCAGCCACTTCCCTTGTATGACACCAGCTGCCTCAGGAGCCCAACTGATCCAAGCTCCCCAGGAGACTCCCAGGGCTTGTGTTGCACCGTGGGGCTGCTCCCTAGGCAGAGGTTCCTTACACCCTCCCCCAGGAACACTCTCCCCCCAACATCCAAGCAGGACAAGAAGCTGCTGGGACCCCCCAGCACATCTCCCCCAGGCTCAGCACAATCCTGAGCATGCAGGGAAGGATTCCTCCAGCCAGCACAGCACTTGGGATGGTGGAAGGGCTCTTGGTGTCAGCTCAGCAGCAGGAAGAACTGCCAGAGTTGGTTAAAACCAGAACAAGGGGGTGATTCAATGAAACCCCGAATGCAACGTGTGGGAAACCATGAAAGCAAATATTTGGAGCCAAACACACAATTAGCCAGTGGGACCCATCACCACAAGATGCCGCTCAGGCCAAGGGTTTGGAGAGCATCAAATACATACCCCAGAAAATATGTGAGCATTTCCCCCATCTGTGGGGAGACTGGGCACACTGGGGTGGCAGGAGTCAACGAGGACAAAGGCTTGGACAGGCAGAAAGGGAGAAGAAAAGGAGTCACCAGGGTGCCATGGACACCTGCCCTGCCCTCCTGGTGACACCTCTGGCACTGAGGGCTGGGGCTTGTCATGCCCCTGGGGGGGTGGGAACAGAGGGTGACCTCACCTGGGTGCCCCAAGCTGGTGGCCTCTGTCACCTCCCTCACACCATCTGGGCTTTCCAAGCTGCTGTTCACAATGGAAACACCTGAGTCGTGTCTGAGCATCCCTTGAGTTTGGCCTTCACCCTTCCCTCCTCCTCCTCCAGTATTTTTCCACTCCAAAGGCAGGAGCCAGCCAGCCACTTCCCTTGTATGACACCAGCTGCCTCAGGAGCCCAACTGCTCCCCCTGGGC
The DNA here is from genome assembly GCF_000747805.2 of Chaetura pelagica. NCBI lineage: Eukaryota > Metazoa > Chordata > Aves > Apodiformes > Apodidae > Chaetura > Chaetura pelagica. The sequence goes on from NW_009952434.1 coordinate 648,859, forward strand.
AGGGGACACCCACCACCAGGGCTGGGGACAAGGCACAGCCCTGGGGGGCCCAGGTCATGGGGCTGCTCCCCTTTGAAGAAATGAATTGGGATGCTGTGATTTAGGGCTAATTGAGATCTGTGGCCCCATCCTGGCCAGCCCTGGAGAAGGCACAGCTGGGGAGACCCTTGTCATTGCCCTTTTCTGCTCATAAAGATTCCTATGCAAGAGTGAAGCATCATGGAGAAACTTCCAGAGCCAGGTGATAACAGCAGATTATCCTGGTGGAAACCCAAGGCTGTTCCTTCAGCCACAGGAGCTCTTGCCTGCTCAGCTGTCCCCAGGAGCACCCCAGCCTGGGGACAGTCACCTCCAAAAGCATTTCAGCCCAGCACTTGAGACACCTCAAGCTGGGAGTGGAGCCACAGGTCTGGGGTGGGGAAATCCAGGTGGAGAACCCCGGGTAGAGGAGCTGGCCCTGCAGCCCTGGGTGGGACAGTCCCCAGGGGCCCCAGAACGTGTCCTCCTCCAGGCAAGAGTAACAGGGAGGAGAAACCAGAGAGCACAGATGGGCCAAAGGGAGCCAGGATGATGGATGCCCCCGGGGTTGATGGATGTTCAGGCTGGATCTGGGGGACCAGCCTCTCAGCCCCTGCAAATTCCACCCAGGGCAGGTTTCCCTCTATTGCTTGGCAGGGCGAGTAGAAAACAGGCCTGTCAAAACCCCAGAGATGCTCAGAAACAGCTCCAAATATTACAGCTATAAATTCAGCTCATTTTTCTAACTGCTAAGAGCTGCCAGAGGCTTTCACTTAATCCCTCTCTCCCCAAACCTCAGTGCCAGAGCCCTCAGGCCCCGTCCCCCTGCAGCTCCTGCCCCACACACCCTGCCTGCCCTGGTCCTGCTCAGCTGGCAGAGCTGCCTGGCCCTGCCCTGGGCATCATCCCACCCCACCCAGCTTCCAGCTCTGCTTTTCCACACCCAGACACCCTCAGCCCAAAGGGGCTGCCCTCAACCATCATTTCTGGGGCTACTCAGATGTGCTCGAGCTGCAGCAGCTGCTCTTTGACCTTTCCTGCCTCCTTTGCTCTCACCACAAAACCAAAACCCCTCTGCACTGCCCAGCTTTCCTGAGGAAAGCTCCCTTTGCAAGCAAATACTGCATTTTCTCCTCTTAGTCTCTTTCAAGGAATAAAGATGCCATGGGAAATGGGTCTGCTCCCTCCCTTGGAAGGACCTGGTGGGTTTTTTCCCCTTTCCCTGAGCTTGGTTACTTAATTCTTTTACTTGGCCATGTCTAGCCAGGAGCAGGGGCCAAACCCAGCCCTCTCCCCTGCAGCAGGATGCTCAGTGCTGGCAGGGAAGAGTTAAGTCTCTGCAGATGGGTCAGTTGTTCAAGCAGGGAAGCATCAGAGGCAGCATCAGATTTTCAAAATCATTCCAGGATCCATCCTCTGAGGGCTGTATCCTCACCCCCCACTCCCCATTAACACCTTCCCAGGGAAGAGCAGGGCTGTAATTAACCCAGGGTCATCCCCAAGCTTGGCAGAGCTGGGAATCATCCAGATCATGGTCTCATCCCCCAGCCCTTCCCCTGGCTGTTCATCACCCAAATATTTGAGGCTTGGGTGTGCAAGTGACTGAGAGCTGTAAAAACTATCAAAGAGCAACAACTACCAAAGACAGGTGAAATCACAGCCCTAAAAACACCCTGTGGAGGCTCAGTTTCCCATTCAGAGCTTTACTAAAGGTAAAAACAGGCATATTTGGATTGCATTGAAAAAAATAAATCAAAACTCCCAGGGAGATTTTTCCAATAGTTCCATCTTACGGGAAACGTCTTGTTTTTGTTCTTGCATTATTTTGGAGTGGAAAAAAAAGCAGAATATGGGGCCTTTCCAGTGAAACTGAAACCCCTGGTCCTGTCCAGCTCCAGTCACTGCTCTCACTTGCTACTTTTAAACAGAGATCAAGGAGGCCCAGAAATGGAAAAAGGCAACATGTTGCTGTGAGGAGGGCTCTGCCTCTCCTGGCAACACAGGAAATCCCATCATGGAAGTTGTCTTGGTGAAAATCCCAGCTTGGTTTAAACAAAGCCCAGAGGCCCTGATGGTCAGGATTATCCATCAGAGCCCAGGGCTGGTTCTGCAGGGAGCTGGTCCAGCCATTGCACAAGCTGCAAGATAAACTCTTTGCAAACCCATGATGAAAATGGGAAGCAAAGGAGACGAAGGGAAACACCAAATAAATCAAGCTCCTCCTGTGCTTTCCACCTAGCTGAGCTCCAGCCTTTATCATCCCATCTCTCCCCAGTTGCTCCCAGTCTGTTTCCAGCCTGTTCCTGGCCCAGCTCCATGGGCACAGCTTTTATGTTGCCTCCTGCAGCTGTTTTCCCTCCTTTGCTGGAATATCTTTCTCCTCTTTCTTTTCCTGCTTTTTTTTTCCAGGTGACCTAAGGTAAGAAGGAGCAGAAAGTTTCCTACACTGGTGTCCCTCTGAACCTGACTCTTGGAATAGCAGCAAGAGGTTCTGGTGCCCAGCAGCTTCTCAGGCTCTTCCCCATCCTTTCAGGCCAGGTTCAAGGAGAGGCAAAACAGTTCAGACACTCTCCAACCAAGTAGCTCCACTCAGCAGCAGCCTGGATCCAATTATTCCCTCAGATGGGTGTAAGGGAACAAAAAACCCTGAGTCTGGGAAGATTTAACCCCTTCAAGGAGGGGAGGATGGGACTGTCTGGAGGCTGCACCTGAGCCCACCATCCCCAGCTCCCAGGACTGTCCTCTGCCCACCAACAGCACTGGAGATGTGAAAGGTGAAGCTGGGTTTGGGCTAAAACAAGGGGTTTCTGGGGCTTTGCATGGAAAATCTGGGAAGGAAAATCCCCCAAGGCTGCTCAGTCACCCCCTGGACCCAGACAGCTCCACAGCTCTGGGGAGGGAGGAGAAGTTGGGGACAAACAAGGTGCATTTTCAGGATTTGGGAACGGGCACTGCAGGCAGCTGGGAGGGATGGATCTCATCCTGCCTCCTCCTCAGTCCTGGGGTCCCTGAGCAAACCCACCACCCCCCCC